>NW_028327177.1:7146994-7449160 GCF_987537825.1 Furipterus horrens
ACCTTCAAAGAGAGAGGCCAGTGAAGGAAGAAAGGGAATTCACTAACCCCTACAATACTCAGAAACATCAGCCAGGTGAAAACGAATGGATTGCTTCGTTTTACATTAAAAGTCATCTCTGCCACAAGGAGTCGGTCAAGATAGGAGGTGCACAATTACATCAGCACGTTTCCAACATCCCTTCAGTGCCGTCACCTCTCAGCCCTCCTACGTTGGAAATCTCCCTTCTAGTTCTATCGCAAAATGTTTTTCATGGCCTATCAAATTCAGTCCTCCCTATCTTACGAGTTCAGTCTTCTCATTCTCGTTTTACAAATTGGAAAACTAATGCTCAGGTAGTTCGGGTACCATCCAAATATACCAGATGACAGAGCTGGAACTTTCGCACAGATCTGTCTGGCCCCCAAGTCATACAAAACCTTTCCCCTACAGTAACCTGTCTCTGGAGCCTACAAATGAAAATGTACCTCTGAGATGAAAGAATGAACTTACTATGGAGAAGGAGAATTTTCTAGAAATCTCATAGGAATGGAAAGAATTCATTATGAACCCAATTCCCCTTAAATCTAAGCACTCTAAAAAATGAGTTTCTTGGAAACTGTTTTTTTCTCTGGAGTGTTGTTCAATACCAGAAGAAACGATCTATTCAAGGTGTCTCACCTCTCTAAACTACTAGTTAACTTTCCAATACATGAATGACACAAAACATGTCCTCCCCATAAGATGAATTCGGTCTTTAAGAAATTCACTGCAATAAGTAGAGATACAATCCTAAAACTCATTACTAGGATTAAAAATAATACTTCACTTCTTGAGTTCAAGTAAAGTCTTTAAACTGGCCAGATGTCAGCAGAAAAAGAAATGAATAGATGTAAAGACTCCTTGTTTATGAAGTGTCTACTGCTAAAAACAAAAACAGGAGAGTACAGGGGCGATGATATAAATGCCAGCTATCAACAATTATTGGTCAATAATGCACACAGGCTAAGATGAACATTGGAGCGCAGTAATAAGAAAATGTTTTGACTTATAATTGTAATGCTCTCCACCTATCTGTGAACTTAAGTTGATATGTACAGTTTATAGACTAAAGGGGGAATGCTCGATTACCCAACCACATTTGTCTCCTTTTATAATACGAGAATCAAGTTGATGTATTGATCAACTGATAGACTATTTTATCAGAGAAATTGGTAGTTTGATATAATAAAAAGTATACAGTCTTCGGAGTCCAATCTTTAGGACATTACTTAGTTTCTCTTAACCTGAGGTTCCCTGTCAGTAAAGGCGAGATGGGGAGTAGGAATCATCTACTTTGTTGTAAAGCGGGGACAACTGAATGCAAGGATGCACGGGTCATAGTAAGAGCTTGTTTTGCTGCTTCTTCCCTTTTTAATGATGAGCTTATGCTCAGTATTTGTTAAAAATAATAATAGATCACTTGTGAATGAATTTCATACATATGACACAATAGGTAAGGCAAAGCAAATTAACTTCTTTAATCATTCAGGGCTATGCTTCAAAATAGCTTTCTCCAGAATATTGAGAAAATATTTATAGTTAAATATGTATTATTTCACAAAGTTGTAATTAATGGAAGAACCAAATTTCATTGGAGAAGACAAAATACAAAGTGCCTAATGCAAAGCCAGGGATGTAGTAGGTGCTTGGTAAATAGTCATTATTTTTTTACATGTGCTCAACTTCCTCTAGATCAGCAGCTTCTGGATACTTGAAGTACCTAGGACATTTGTTTCAAACTACTTATTATTGGCATAAGATTACTCCCAGCTTCCCTGTTTCTGGATGTTTTGGTTTCCCTCTTGGTTTCTGCTTCCTGTTTATGCCTCTTTAAATCCATAACCTGATTTAGGAATACATTTAAGGTCGCAAAACTGATGAGCCAATATTTGAACCCAGGTTGCACCTAAAGTGCTAGAACTATTCACCTCTATGATTGGTTCCCACTCTATATCCATTCCCTGTGAAAGAAGGAAAGTGGAAGTGGTCTACAGAAACCTAAGTTCAAAAGTAAAATACGTAACCAGAGAGGTCCAGTGTTATCTTCTTCACATTCCCTGCTCTGTCCATCCCCCTTGCCCCGACTTATTCCCCTGCTGGGTCAGCCCCATTTAATTCTCAGTGCAGCCCTGATCAGAGAAGCCAGTATAACAACTAGTCCTACTCGTACTTAAATAAAATCTATTTATCGTTGACTATATTACCATAATTATGGGTTGTACATAGCAACCTCACATGATAGAAATTAATAAAATAATATATAATCCTTTCTCTTAAAAAGTACACACTCTTCTGAGGAAGAAGAATTATAGGTAGAAACTACAAGTTGGTACATTATTTATTATAAAAGATTATGGCAAGCTACCAAGGGAATAGATAGAAAAATGAGTCAACTCAGTGAATGTTTACAAAAGAGAATTTCTGAGCTAAGTGTTCCAGGTATGAATAGCTATATCAGGTGGACAAGAAGAACCTTTGAAAACTTAGAGAACAACATTTCAAAGCACAGAGGCAAGGACAAATAGGATATATTCCAGAACCCACAAACTTGTGGTTGGGTCAGAGGATCTATCAGGAGAGCAGTAAGAGATAGAACTAGAAAGCAGGTGGGATATCCAGTACAGTAGCCCTGAATTGGTTGGGGGAAACTAGGTACTTCTTGATTTTTGTAAATCAATGAAGGGTGTTCTCCACTCCCTACAAGTGCTGGAAAAACTCACCCAGGCTCTCTTTCCACTCTCCCATCCATTGTACTCCATGATCAGGGGAGAAGAGGGGATACTGCATCAAAATTGGACAGAAATGATTTTATTCGATGGGGTGCATTTCCCCAATATGTGCATAGTATTGGCGTCTTGACTCATTATTTTCAAGTTTCACCCTGTATTTCATCTTTGCTGCCTATTATTGGATTCTTAAAAAAAAACCCTCAAGTTTGGAGGTAGAACAAGCTGAGCCATTCTCACCAGGGCAGATGTGGCCGTGGTGAAGTTAATACTGTACTTGATTTCTACTTGGCTTCTTGGGTCTATTTCTCAAATCAGTTAGAACAAGTAAGTATGGAAGAATGATTGGTAAGATGTCTCCTGAACCCCTCTCATCCCTGTAATGCTAAGAAACTTGAACTTTGATTAATGGCAATGCAAAGAATTGGAAGGATTTTTAAGAGGTGCCCAATCTGGTGAGATCTGCCAAATCTACAGAGGTCCTAAGGAGTTATTTGAGTTTTTACTTAGAACAACCAGGACATTGGTAGGTGGAGATAGAGTGGCAATGTAGACAAAGAGGATTGACAAGGAAATATGGAAATAATGGACATTTGTAGACAATTATCTGGGAATTAATGCCTCATTGCTGGAGAATGAATATACAAGGTCTGTCCAGAAAGTATCCAGCCAAGTAATATGAAAAATATAGACATTTATTGAAGAAGATACAAGATACAAGAAATATTGCACATAGGACAATGCAGCCTTAGTCACCTTCAAGGTAGGCACCTTGGGACCTCACACAGTACTCCCAATCATCATCAGCTGCCCCATCATATTTTTCCTGTATCTCATTGATGGTATGAAACCTCTTCGCTTTCAAAGGTCATTTTAGTTTTTGGAAAAGCCAGGAGTCTCAGGGTGCCAAATCTGGATTTTAGGGGGGCTGAGTCACCTGAGTGATCTGATGTTTTACCAGAAAGCTCTGCATGAGATATAATACATGAGTCGGCATGTTGTAATGATGTAGGTGCCAATCACTAATTGCCCATAACTGTGGCCTTCTGAATCATTCACATAGTTCCTGTGGAGGAATGTTCAAGCTTAACACAGAATTTAACGCAGATTCATTACTCAGTCATTCTGAACGTAATGACCACACAGGACACATGCTCACTCAACAGCATCTACTGCCCCCTTTGACTAGTACAGTGAAGTCGTCATTGTTCACACATGTGCATTCCAGTCTACTCACTTTGACTACCAGATTACATTTATGTCGCACAAACCATCCTAATTGTATTAACAATGGCTGGGCTTTTTATGGACAGACCTCGTGTATGGGGAAGAGTTGGGAAATAAAACTTTCAAAAGTAGATTTGCCTAGGGAAAGGTATAGAAAAATAAGGGCTTTGATGTATTTGGGTGGGTAATGGAAAATCATTGAAGGGTTTTATAGAGATAGCAATTCAGGAAGAGTTGTTAGTATTGAACAGTTCTACCATATCAAAAATTGTGCTGTGCTAGGTGTTTGAGCATTTATGTATTTTTTTGTTTGCTTGTATTATTAATGTTAGGAAGAGATAGGCAAGGTTGGTTTTTCACTGAAGTTTGAACTTAGATCAAGCCAAAATATATTTGTATGTGTAACTATGTGTGTATATGTGTGTGACTATGCATATAAAAATAGCAAGGTATTTTTACAATTCAATATTTTAGCAAGAATGTTCATGCTTAAACATTAAAAAAAAGTTATTTTAAGTCTCATTTGTTCTTAAAAGGAGGAACAAACCCTACCAGACTTTGGGATTCTCCAAATGTCTTGAGCTATTTTTTCAAATGCCTTGGTTTTGGCAGGTCTCAAAGTCAATGTTTGCCAAGTCTTTTCTCCCTTAATTTTTAAACCCACATGTATTTCAAGGGAAACTGAATGCATATGTTTTTTACTTGTTTACACTGAACTCATCAAAAACATTTTAAGGACATTTGAAGTCTAACAAACCTTTGGAGTCTCTATTATTAAAACCCTGGAAATTGTAATTAAGTCCTGGAAACTCAAGATTGGCATTTGTTAGAAATCAGGACTCCCAATTGTATACATGTTCCTAATTAAATGCCTGAGCCACTGATGGACAATTGAAATTACGTTTTCATGTTTAGTTCTTAGTGTAGAAAGCCGATGTTACCAACACTGCATCGCTTTCCAGGTGGTAGTGATGGGCTTTTATGAACCATCCACAGCTTCTTGGTACTTTCTATGACCAATGTAATGCTTTTGTAAGACAGACAAAGAGCAGTTTTAACTACTAAGTGATGCTTGAACCTATCATGTTTACCTCATTGATGTGCATAACCACCTTACTCAGTGGTAGAACTCTGGTTTGGAAAGTGCCCTCAAGTGACCACCATGATAATTTCCAGACACCAAGAACTGAACTTACTATACAATCAGAAAGTCAGTCGATATTGCATAATTGGATTTCTGATACCTGTCTGTCACTGCACATGTGAGAATTCTTCCTTCATTGTCAGTACTGAAGGAAACAGAGTTTCTACAT
The DNA here is from genome assembly GCF_987537825.1 of Furipterus horrens. Taxonomy (NCBI): domain Eukaryota; kingdom Metazoa; phylum Chordata; class Mammalia; order Chiroptera; family Furipteridae; genus Furipterus; species Furipterus horrens. The sequence goes on from NW_028327177.1 coordinate 7,152,282, forward strand.
TTGTTTGGTTGATTTTTGTATAAAAAAAGGGTGAATTTGGGGAATTTGAACTTAATTATCAGATTAAGGGAAAAGTCAAATTTCTAACAATATTTACAACTATGAAATAAGGACACCGGACTAGGTTAATGGTTCTCAATCTGTTATTTTTTAACTTAAAATGTCTACTTAGTTATTAACATGGAAGATCCATGAATTACATTTCAATATTTAAAAATATTATAATTATTTAAAATTATGTGATCATTTAAAAATATTGACATCTTTGTACATGTTTTAAATCCCATAAAAGGAAAAGTAAAGTATTAGTCTTTCATAAATGGAAGTTGGTCATCACATTTTTTTTAAAAAAAGGAGTATTGTGTATTTTAGGTAAGTACAACTGTTCATTGGTAATCACCAATGGTGGAAACCATTGGAATCAGTGGTTTTTTTCAGGTCCCCTCCTGTTTTAAAGTTTACTTTAATATTCAGAATGTACTTTGCATACAAAATTTCTATGTAGCAAACATTTCTTAAGGATCTTCCTAGTTCACGTATTGATTTTTTTGCTGGAAGCCACCCTCAACATATGGAAGTAGTTCATCTAGGAGTGTGACCTATGTGACCTATTTTATGGGGATCTCCCCTCTCCACTCCCAGCCAGAGCTGATTGACCTATGCATTATCATCTGATCTTGGCTGCATAAATTAGATTTTCTCTTGAAAATTTGAGAAACAACATTGAGTTCAGTCATAACTAAGAATTATGGTCAACAATATTCAGAGTGAATACTTTTAAACTACCATCAGTGAAGTCCTTAATTTTCTGAATTCTGCCCTTCCCAGGGAGTATTTGTTTTCTAGTGTCACATAACAAATCACCACAAACTTAATGGCTTCAAAGAGTGCAAACTTAGTATCTCAAATTTCTGCGCATCAAGAGCCTAGGCATTAGGATGCTCAGGCTCTCAGCTTCAGGTACCACACAGCTAAAATGACGATGTCAGCTGGAGGCCCAATCTGAGGCTTCGAGTTCCTTTCCAAGATCATGCAGGTTGCTGGCAGAATCAGTTCTTTCGGACTGTGGACTGAAATCCCATTTTTCTTGCTGGCTGTTGACCAGGGATTACTCTTAGCTCCTAGCAGCTTCCCCCAGGCCCTAGCCACATGGCCCTCTGACAACATGACAGCTTACTTCTTTGAAGCCAGCGGGAGAATGTCTCCCCAGTCTGCTATGACAGTCTTATATAGTGTAATGTAATCTTGGAGTGACTATCCAGCATATTCAAAGGTCTGGCCCACCCTCAATGAGAGAAAATTATCCAGAGCATGTATGCCAAGGGGCAGGATCTGGAAGCCAACTTAGAATTCTGGTCTGGTATTTCAAGTCTTATTTTTTGAAATAGGCTAGGCTGGTGTCCTTCAAAACAATTGTCTGTATTTATGTCCTTACCTAGCTCTAGTTTTTTGTTTGGTCTGGTTTTCCAAATTACAGCAAAAAAACAAAAAACAACTTATATAATACAGAATATTATATACCTTACACCATCCCCACAGAGAAGGAAAACTCTGACTCCAAAAAACCTCCGCTGCCTTGCGGCATACCTCTTCAGGGGCAAGGCTAAGGGAGTAAACCCCGACAGAAAATCCGGAGCCGGAGTTCCTAAGGCGGTTTGACGTTGTAGTCAACACCGGCAACTCCTGCGGCGCACCTGAAGCCAAGCTGTATTGACTCCGTCTTTCCCTTGGATCCTTCAGCTGCGAAGAGAGGGGGGGTCTGCTGCATGGGCAACAGCAGACCCTCCATATCACCCTGCCCAGGCTCTGTAGCTTCAGCTTCACTGGAGAGGACACTCCAGCGTCATCGCAAGATGTCGATTCAACACGGGAGGAGACAGATACCGTGTCACTCCCGAGTCAGACTGCACAGCCATTCTCGGCAGTGCAGATAGACTCTTAAGAAGCTACACCATCGTCTCTCGAGACGGACGGCTGCCAACGACGACCAACGACACCATCCCCAAGGCTCCCAGGGAATTCCTGAAATAGAGGGCACATGTTTTTACTATAGAATCATATAACTGATTTAATTTAAAAACAAATCAATAATTTGGTAATTGGTGTATAAAAAGGGTAAATTGACTTTCTTCTCCATGCCACCACATGAGTAAATATTTAATAGCTCTTTCAGCCAAGTTATCATGACTGACTTTCAACTTTACATTAACTGTCTTCTCCCAACTTCTTTGGATGTGTGTTTGAATGTCTCTTTCCTTTTACTACCAGGAACATATGTCACTTCTAGGCTCCAGGACAATTTTTTTTTAATAGTCTATAAATTTCTTTCCCTCGGGCCCCCCCCAATTCACTGTTAGTTTGTTGTACATTTCAATGATCTCTTTATCAGCATTTCTGTTTCATGTAAGCTTATGATTGGGGATGACTGCTAGCAGTCTTTACTGAGCCAAGAATCAGAAACATGGGGATAAAAATGTTTCAGTGAACAACCATTGTGAAATCAAAGAGATAATAAAACACAACGGTAACCACAGAGCTAGGAAACCAGTGAACTTAGGTTCAAATTTAAATAATGCCACTGATGAGCTTTGCGACCTTGGATGTATCATTTAAATTCACGAGTCTACATTTCTTCCCTTGAAAAATGGCCTGTGGAAGGTTAAATGATAAACCTTCAAGAACCTCTCTGGAACACAAACAAGCTAATAAACAAACAAATTGACTGTAGGAAGTTCTTCAACTCTAAGTCACCACAGTTCATTCTACAGGACCTAAATGACCTTGACCGCCACAGACCGGACTGGAGAATAGGGTTTGAGTCCAGAGTCTAGACTGGCAAACAACCTGTGGAAACCTAGAACAAAAACTCTGCCAAAAAGGACACTCTTTTTTCGATGGTGACAATGAGCCCAATTAGATTCTCTTTTGGGGGGACTGATTATCTGTGAGGCGGTAGTAGAGCTGAGGAGTAACTGAGTGGCAGACCAAAGGAGTTGGTTTGGGTCTACTAGATCAATGACAATGGCATTAGTGTTGTCCTAATTTCCCACATAGCCTCATTCTTCAACCTTTAGGACAACTCTGGTGTCACCTCATGTATCCCAAACTAAACCCCCACCCCCGAGGGTAATCTAAGGGTGTCTTTCTTCCTTTCTCTGAAACCGTGCTCCTCAGAGTGCTAATATGAGAATAACATCATGTACACGGAGGACAGTGGGGCAACTCAAATGAAAGATAATTTCCATTGCGTATTAAACACAAGTTAGAACACCAGTGATCGATAAGGGGTGTTATGGTTAATACAATTTTTTATGTAGTTATTTATAACACCTGAGAAAAACTAGACTGTTGATAAGCTTTAGTTTCTTTTGAGGAAAAGATAGCACGTTCACAATTGATAATAAACCACTTCTCTGGTGGAAGAAGCTTAAGTCATCCCTGAGAGTCATCAGAGGCATCTGCCAGAGGTCTGCACCCATTTGGATGTCTCCCACCTCGTCTCCCATGATCACAATCATCACCCGCATAAGCATAGTCAGGTTGTGCTACTCCGTACTGAGAAGGCGTGGCTTGTTTTCAGCCCTAGGCACATCCTTAATAAACATGAAAATTAATCTGGCAGGGGAGTTGACTTCCTGGGGAGTCTCTGTGGGAGCAAGTCACCTTCTCCCTGGCCCCAGCAGAAAGAGAGAGAGTGAACATCAGGAGCTTCTTGGAGAACGCAAAGCAGCTCAGTGGGTGGGCAGGACGGAAGCCAGCAGGGAGCTAAGAGTTCAGTCACTTGAGAAGAACATCTTTTGCTGAATTGAGAACAGCCTCTGTGGGTGCTGCTTCTGATTCCACTGGTTGCTTGGCACAACTTGTCTCTGGTGGTATGGATGCCAAACCTGTAGCTCGTCGTTATTATAGGAAATTGAGGGTCGGCTTTATTGCATTGCTAGTTTCCAAGAAATAAATCCTTTTTTGGCGACTAAAGGATAGTGCTTCAACCAGAGTCTGGCTCAGGGATATTTGGAAGGCATTCTGCCTTGTTGGTTGGTTTATAATTTTATGCATGTATTCTTTCTCACTGTCTACTCCTTCCATTCTGCATTATCCTCTGCACAGATACAGAGACTTAGGGCCCACACCAGGACAAAGTCACAACATATTTCTCATTCTCTACAACATGCACCAAAGATTATAGAGGCAAATTTCTGATTAATGCATGAGTACCCAAGAACAGATGGGCCAAATGTGACCCATCTGCCAAGTCCCAACAGTTGTAGCCATTATGATGCGAGGTATGTTACTTTTGCTTTGGAATCCAGAGGACTTCTCCAGCAGCCAAACACAGTCGTCACCTCATCAGCATGTGTCCTAAGATGGCATGTCCATCCAGGCAGCACCGTGTCCAGAGGCTAAGAGCTTGATCCACCCCTTGGTCCAGGCCAACGTCTGTCCTCATCTTGACTTATCAGTATGGGACCTCGGATAAAACTCACCCAATCCAATGGCCATAGACATCATCCACCTTCTTGACTTCTCAGAACCTGTATTCCTCAGGATGGTCGCACAGGACAAATCCTGTCTCTCCTGACTCAAATTGGGCACAAAAGCAGAGCAGATGGTGCTGGTGAGCTAAGTATGAGCAGAACACTGAGTACAACTTGTTTTCAAAAACAAACTGCTCTTCTTGGAAGGTACAGTCTAATAGGACTGACAGAAATGGAAGTCAAATTCAGGGAAATTGTGTTTTTGCAGCCATTAAGCTGGCCGTGTCCCTAGAACCAGAACTGCAAAGAATTGAGAGGCCCTGTTCTCCTGTTTCTCCCGGTAAAGCTGATTTGCTTACAGGACGAGGCCAACGGTAAATAACAACACTCGATCCCACCTTGTCAGTATACTGGGCCACTGTTCCTCATAGTTCCCATAGCTGATTTCACATGTCACTCATCTCATTCTAGACACTGTTCCTTCCATGTGTCCTGCTGCCTCTGAGAGCCTTCATAATTAAGTAAAAGCCTCTAATGAAAACGGTTGCCTGCTAGAGCCCCACTCGCGGGACACAGGGGTCATAGGATGCCAGGCAGAGGAAGTAACCCTTTCTTCTCAGCCCTCTTACGTGGAAACCTGACCACCCTTCATCTGTTGCCGGCGACCTGGCTGTCGATGACAAATGTAAAATACTGAACTTTCTCACTAAAGGTTTATTGTCCTGCCTAATCTCCAGAGAGTGAAGGGGAGGCACAGGATGACTCTCTTCATAAATTATCATTTTTTTAATTATGAGGATATGTTGTAACTTAGTCTAATCTTTTTTGGTTTATACCTTTGACTTTTGGGTCTTTATCTGAGAGTCCTTTTCTTAAGAGGTTATTTAAGCAGGGTTTATTGAGATGGGCCATGGGGCATCCATATGGCCCAGCCTACCGCCGTTTTCTGTGTGAGAGTGGATTGGCTATTCCTCCAAACACTTAAGCACCCTTGTTTGACAGGCTGGCCACATTAGACCCTGAGAGGATTACAGCCATTTTGGCACCCCTTGACTCTGTGATGTATTAGGGCTTCCTTTCAATGGCCATTACATTAGGAAAAAATTTACAACTCGTGATCAACAGCTGTTCCTCTAAATAAAACAATGTAGTTTATTCTTTTCCTTTTAGCATGCCAGCATCCCTGTGCTGTGTGAGACTAAGGCTTGCACTTGGCATTCTATGGAAAGTGCTTAATCCTTGAAAACACATGGGAGATCCAGTTATTTGTTCACTAGTTCATCTGTGTGTGTACATCTGTTCCCCGCATCCCACTTATCCTTGCAAGCATTTACTCAACCATGTGCTTGTTTTATTGTTTTGTTTTATTTTGGTAAATATAAATATATGTAGTCATATATATGTGACTAAAGTATCAAACCAGGGATTGAACAAGTATCTGCTACAGAGGCCAAGGTAGCTAGTGCTATGATCATCGGGTAAATAAAAACCACAGACTTGGGGCTTGGGTCACACATGAATTTGGCAATGTCTGAATCTTGCAAAACAATGATCTGGTCTAGCTATCTGAATTTTACTTCAGTGTCTTCCTTCTTGAGAGGGTGAGCCAGAAAGCTCGAATCGGATCGTGAGGAGGCCTCCAGCTCTAAAGCATGTTCTTGAAGTGTCCCCTGTCCTTCAAGTATCTTTTTTAACAGCAGAGGAAAAGGAGCCCCAAATCAGGGAGACCACATTTGCCTGTGAGAAAGGCAATTCAGAAAAACCCAAAGAGACTGCAGAAGTCTGCACTGGTTTCTTGTTCTCTGAAGACTGTCATTGAACAGGTAACCATGATGCCATCTCTGTAGTAGAATCAAAGGCTTAATTGTAATTGATGCATTGAACTCACATCTAAGTCTTTCGTATTCATTGGCGCTGGGGAGTGTAAGCGTTCCTGAAAGTGTTTAATTACTTTTTTTGCCTCACTCTAATGTATTTGAATCCATTTTATAGCTTGTTTTATATTCTGTTTCCTAGTAGACTTTTTGTAATTCAAGTTCCTCGATGTCTTTATCCTTAACCTTATTTTAATGTGTCCTATGGCTGGAAATGGGTCCTAAACCAGATGGGCATTTAACCTATATTTTGAATACCACCTAACAACTTATAAATTCTCCATTTTCACAAATTATATAATTATAGCATTTATTAATTCATTTAAACACTCAATAAATATTTATTCAACTCCTGGTATAAGCTGGATGTAGTCCATCCAGACTGTTGTATTTTTTCAGCATTTTTAAATCAATGCAGTCCAAATACATGAGATCTCACAGTGAAAATATCCATAGAGAGAAATAGAAAAATTTACTAACTCTAAGAGTAGAATAATAAAAATATCCAAATGTTGATAATATGGGAGTACCTTATTTTGTTCTTGTTTTTATTTCCCCCTAAGTTTTCCATAATAAACATTATATTTTTAAAATGAGAACAAACAGATTACATTGAAAATATATACGTTTTCTGGTTTAATTGTAACTAAGTTTGGCATCAGTTTTGCAAAATTAACAGCCTTCTCCCTCCTCCTACCTCTGAAAATGTCCCACTTGCCAAAAAGGCCTCAGGGTCATAGATGTAATTTTATCCTTTTTATTTTTGGTTCTCGCTTTATTCTGAGACTGGAAAATGTTATATTTTTAAAGAAACTGTTCTTAAATTTAAGAAGTAGCATACTGCTATCGAAAGAGTCGTGAATCAGAAAGACCAGAGTTCAAAGTCATCGCCACCTTAACAGTTAATGACTTGAAAGAGTTACTGTATCCCTCTCAGTCCTACTTTCTTTATGAGTAAATGTGGGGTCAGTAAATGCTTCATGATAATTTTCAGGGGGCGTGAAACGCGATAAAGCATGATAAAGTGCCTGCCACGTAATAGGAGAACTCCAGAAAAGAGTTTCCTTCCCACTATAATTCCATATTGGTATTGGAAACTGAGGCCCAGGCAAACTACGATGTTTTGCCAACATCAGTGGTTGAGCCGAGCTGTAACTCATGCCTCCTGATACAGGTTCGGCTCTCTGTCATGAATGTCACACTGATTTTTCTAATGCAACTCAGTTATTGGGGTTAAGTGTCATCCCAAATGACATTTTTGCCTCATATTTCTATGCCGTTTAAATAACACCAAATGATAAAGCACACATTCCTTAACATTGACTATTCCGTTCATTTAACGTGAGCTTATGACCCAATTGCTTCTTGTCTGGAAAAGTGGCTGTTTTATCTCCCTGCCCACCTCCCAAGGGTCAGGTGACTTCTCGAGTGAAGAAGGGAAGTAATCTAGTCCACAAATCACAGGGGCAAGAGCTCACTCTTGTAGAACAAAGTGCTGGAAGTCACACAGCTCATGTCCACTTAATTCTTGGGCTGCTCTCACCTCTTCCAGCACTACCTCTCTTTGAGTAAGACTTAGAAATTCAGTAGTGACACTCTGCTAGGGCATGAAGAAAGATGTGACAATGAGCCATGTTTCAAGCAGGAAGCCAATGCCAGTATACCGCCTGGGCATAAGTTTTCTACAGATGCGATTGACTTATGAGGAAGCCCTCTGGACCCAATGACAAAAGGATGCTTATTTGGGATAACCAGTAATTTTTTTCAAGGAGCAAACACTTGGAAATTATTATCAAAATAGATCACATGGTCAGTCTTCCACTACAAACTATGAAATAGGTTAATAGGTGTTTAGAGCTAGAAAGGATCTTAGAAATTCATATCAGAACTCTCTGTATTATTGGGGGGTGAGGGGAGTACATGGGTAAAACCAAGGCCCAGACAAATTAACATGTTTTTTCAAGGTCAGTGGTTGAGCCCAGCTTGAATGTATGCCTTCCAATACCAGTTTGCCTCTCTGGCATGTATGTCCCACTGATTTTCCTAATTCAGGTCAGATATTAGAAGCGTTACAAATGATACTCTACGCTCCATAGTTCATAGTTGAAGGCAGTTTAAATAACATCAAAGTACATATTCCTTGCCATTTGTTTCTTCAACAAATAATTAATGATCCCTTTTTATGTCATACGCACTCATAATGGAGAAGTAGATTTAACTAATGAGTCCAACACCCTCCAATTGGGGAAGTGATGGGCTTTCTTATCCTGTAGTGTAGATTATGGACTTAGGCTTTATCCAGGGATAAAAAATGGGGGTGGGCATTTTCTGTCCTGACAGACAATGACACAAAGTATCTCTGGCTCTCTCTATAAGAGAGTTTGTAATTATCTCCAGGAAGTTAGCCATAGCACCTGATTATGGGTAAGAGCATGTTAAAAAGGAGAATACTTCCATCTTGGACTTTGATGTGTACTTCAGCATTCTGGAATATGCCCAAGCAAGGGATTAGCTTTCCTTTGGCTCAAGCTCCTGGTTGGATAAAAGGGAATTCCCAGTGACTCATCATATCAAACTTATCCTGAGTTGTATAAGCAATAAATGTAGAGAATGGAAAAGCATTTGAGAAAATAAAAAATGACCAGAAGGAAATATAAGTAAACGTGTGAGTATCTTGAGAAAGAGGTTAAACTTAGACCGTTTGGAAACATATCTTGTTACTTAATATTCTGCCTATACTATAGACAGATGATTACAGAGAAATCATAAATGTTATAGATTTTGTAATCCAGCCCACGGGATCTACTTGTAACCATCAAATAACCACTGCCTAGTACCAATCAGAATTCAGCGCTTCCTTCTCGTTTGAGGATAGCATTTTATTTGGGATGATAGCATAATGTTTTGATATGAAGAGGAGACATATCACTTCCAGACCCTTTCAGTTTTGCCCAATATATTGTCCACCTGGACCTCCGTTTCTTTAACTTTCAAATGGGAATACAATGGGCTGTAGGTAGCATCTCACAGTGCATAGAGGTGCTCTGAGGATCAACTAAGATGATGTATGTACCAAGAGTTATGACAGCTGAGTTATCTAAACAACAGCTAATATTAGTATCCCTGTCTTGAACCACTCCATGCAACTCCCTTTGTAATGATCACTTTGGAATGGCCTCCGTAAGTAAGTCTCAGACTTCCCACTAGGACTGAAGCTTTTTGAGATCCCGGCTCATTCCTACTCAGATCCTGCATCACCCGGGAGTTGGTGTAAACTTCCGTTTCTCTTCCAGATGCACATCCCCTTTAAGGGAGTTTCTCTCCCCTTCCTTCTTGGTAAAGGATGCTCATCAGGATGGCTGAGTGGGCTTTTAGAAAGGGCTTGAGATCATTCTGCTCCAAGGCCCTGCCATTCAATTTTAGCCTCAAGTGTTGATGGAAAAGGTCACAGAGTTCAAGCCACTCTTCAGTGGAAATGAAAAGGGAGAACGGCAGGAAGCCCAAAATACTTCCCTTTCTAAGTGGCGTTTGGGGACCAGACTCCAGCACCGCAAGTGCCCACTCGTCCTTCCCTTGCCCCAGGCCCTTCCCAACCCCTTCTCAAGCCCTCACGGGGGCCTGCATAGGAAAGCGGAGTTGCCCTTCCCTGACACCCGCCCAGCAGCCAGGCATAGTCCTGCAAGTCCTCAGGGTCCTCTGCTATTTGCAATTAATGCCCCTTGGGAAGCCAGTTGTGGATGGTGTAGGGGCAGTGTGCTTTGTTTAGAGGAAGGCCTTGTATGAAATGGTACTAATTGAACCATCTTTGGAATGTTTCTCTTGTCTGCGAAGGAGGAGTGCTGGGCAGGAGGAAGAAGTTGTTTCTGTGATAAAGGCAATACATTCTTACATATATTTTGAATAGCTCCTGAAACACATTTTGGAATCCATGTGTTAAAATCTTTGCAAACAGAGGCTGTTATGTTTGTTTTATTTTAAATAGTATATTTATTACAAATAAAAATTGCTAGCCTGTTACAGCTTATAATTTAAATGTTCACAATTACAATTGACATGAGATTTATGTTGCTACAAATTCTTTTTTTTTCTTTTTTTTATTCCTGATCTTTTTTCATGTTAGTAAGTATCCCCAAATCAGAACTATTACCTTGAATTTCTCAAACAATCTTGGTAGGTGTGCATGAATTGGAAGTTCAGTTTAGAATCCATTTGCAGTTTCATAATATTTTATTTTTCACTTGTTTTTCATTCATAGCCTATGAATTTATGTGCTTGGCCATTGTAATCAGGGGAGTTATAGGCCATTAAACTCATCCAATGACTTGACCACACTCTGGTGCACTCTATTCTAGTAGATGCTAAATAAAGCTGTGATGGTCTAAGCTTCCTGACGTAAGACAAGGCCCTCTCTGTTCTGGCTCACCCTAGATCCTCAGCTTTATTTTCTCTTTGACTCCCACCACTATATTGACATTGAAGTTTTTCTTAGAGTTTTCTCCATACACAAAGTATTTCATGTCTCTAAAGTTTTTGTTCCGTTCCTTTTGCTCGGGTTGGCCTATCTCCACTTCTTCATCTGACTCCAGTTCACCTTCAGAATTCAGTTGCTGTGTTGACACAGGAAGTCTTCGTGACAATTCCTTCCAGCTTCTATCTCATTAAACTCTTCTTATATCATTTTATAGCACCCTGAACAAATCCCTATGATAGCATGCTTCAAATGACATAGAAATTAATTGAAATATCTTTTTTTTTTTCACTTCTGTCTCTTCCACTCTGAACTCCTAAAGGAGAGGGAGGTTATTGTGGTGTTGTGGTTTGAACCATGTCCCCAAAAGATATATTCAAGTCCCAGCCCCAGTATCTGTGCAGGAGAACTTATTTGGAAATAGGGATTTTGCAAAGGTAGTTAAGATGAGGCCATGCTAAAGTAAAGTAGGCCCTTAATCCTATATGACAGGTGTCCTTATCAAAAGTGAAGGGACACAGAGACAGAGACACACAGGTAGAAGACGGCCACGCACAATAGAGGCAGAGAGCGGGTGGTACCACCGCACGCCTAGGGATGCCAGAGGGTGCCAGCAACAACCAAAGGGTAGAAAGAGTCAGGGAAGGTTCTCCCTTAGGGGCCTCGAGAGAGAAGGGAGCCGCGCCAGCATCTTGTTTTCAGACTCTCAACTGCCAGAACTGTGAGGGAATCGATTTCTGTGTCAGCCACGTGGTTTCTGGTACTTTGTTACAGCAGCCGAGGAAACTAATAGACTTTATTGTATTGTTTAATATAATTTTAAAGGGTCAACATAATTCTTGCCACTTAGTAGACAGTGAAGTGATTTTTCTGTAAATAAATCTAAAAACACCTAGAATGTTCAACTGTTTCCCCACGCCTTATTCAGCAGTCATTCAGATCCTACCCAGCCAGGAAGGCTGCGAACCTTTCTCTTACAACCTAGTCCTTTCTCCTCTGGATTCTTGAACCATTTTATTATTTATAATAATCTTAATCGTAGATATTCCAGTGTACTACAATACGTAGTTTGCCTCCCCCAACGATTTCATATATTTTAAGGTCTGGAGGAAACTACCTTGGTTATCCAGCACTACTTACATATGAATCATTTTACATGTAATGTCTAATATAATCATAACTACTTTCTGCATTGTCCACAGTTTCAAAGGGCAATCAGAAAAATGAAACTCAAATTGATGAAATAACTCACCCAAGACGTCAGGAAAGGAAGTGGCAGAGTCGGGATTTGAACCAAGCTTGTGTGATCCCAGACTGTGCCCTTCCCACTTCTGCCTTTTCGTTAGATTTCAGTGGTAACCATGGGCTGCAGCTCTCAGTTGTCTTTGCTGTCGCTGAAGAAGGAGTCTCAGACTTTGACCTGCAACAGGAACTGAGCAGGCAGATATGTGGCTCCAGGGAGCTGGAAACCAGAGCAAGCAGCAAAGCCACACAACCTCCTGGGATGAGGTCCAGTCTCTCCCGCGTCCCAGGGAATGGCTCACTCAAATGCAATTGCCCAAAATAGCATTTCAACTTTTTTTAAGTGCAGGTTAGATTTTATTGGTAAAGGGTAGCAGAAAAGCATGAGACCGAGGAAGCTCCTGATGTATTGTCCTCACGCTCTTTGTAGTCATTATCCTCTGACTCCTCCTTCCCAGCATATGCCTGGAGACCTATGATCGGAGAAGGAGACTTTCTTCATGAAAACCTGGAGTGTCTAAGCTACAAGGAACATAGACAAATGCTATCAATTTCTATCTTTCTAAAGTAAGATAATGTACCAGAAAACATTTCGTGTACTTCTAAGAACTACATCAAGAGATATTGTCATTGCTTTAGAAATATGTACATGGAATTTCTTGATAATTTAAAAAATATTTTATTTATTTATTTTTGGAGAGAGGGGAAGGGAGGGAGAAAGAAAGGGAGAGAGGGAAACATCAATATGTGGTTGCCTCTCATGTGCCCCCATCTGGGGACCTGGCCCACAACCCAGGCATGTGCCCTGACTGGGAATCGAACCGGCGACCCTTTGGTTCGCAGGCCAGCACTCAATCCACTGAGCCACACCAGCCAGTGCTCTTGATAATTTTTATAGAATCAAGAGTGGTTCTTTCTCATGCTCTTTATTTAACTATTTTAAGTCTATTTTTATTAGGCCACTATTCATTTTGTTAACATACTACCTTAGTAAGCTTGGGCTATATAACAAAATACCATAGACTGAGTGGTTCAGACAACAAACATATTTTTCATAGTTCTGAATCTGGATGCCCAAGACTAAGGTATTGGCAGACTTGGTTGCTGGGGAGGAAATCTTACTGGCTGACAGCCACCTTCTCACCATGCACACTTCGCTCTCTCTCTTCTTTCTTCCCCTCCTAAGGACACTAATCCGATCATGGGGGTCCTGCCCTCAGGAGCTTATTTAATCCTAATTATTTTGCGAAAGTCCCAACTCCAAATACACTGCACTGAGGTTTGGAGCTCCCCCATGTGAATTGGTGGACAGGTGGGGACACAAACATTCAGTTCCTACAAATATTCCATGATTTGAAATAATAGCTTTTGCTCACCTAACAAAAGCCCTAGCTATTTCATTAGTCAGAGAGCAGATAATGCAGAATGCTTAATGTTGAATATATCCAGGGGCAAGAAATGTGTGTTTTATTATTCTAGAAAGCCTAAACATATTTTAAAATCGATATGGTAAGGAACCTAAGTTTTATTTCCGGTCCCAGCACTTACAGACCATGTGACTTTGAATAGGTTACTTAATGTGTTTATAGGGACTGGTCAGGTCTTGGACAATTTGCACATCAATATAAGTAATGATAGTAAAGATTTGTAGGTCATTTAGTAAAATGGGAATCCAGGTGTCTTCAGTGATATAAATGAATAAATAAATGAGAATATAAAAGGCTCTGTATTATCATAACACAATAAATATAAATAAGATGATGGAGTTAAAAAGTCATTTGACAATTACAGAAATAATTAAGTAAGAAACATCAATGGATGCCAAAACTTAATGATAGAAATAAAATGTAAAACAGGATTTTGCATAGTCTTAAAGAACTTTCTCAAAAGGTATCTATTTATTTACCAAGATTAAAAAAGAAAGTTATTTTAGAATAGAGAAAACTAGCTGAAAGCACGTGATCAAAACTGCTGTCCCCGGTGATTGGTATCGTGTGCCCCTGGGTGGGAGGCAGTGAGAACAGAGCTGTGATGCTCTGACCCCAAATGCATAACCTGGGTCTCATCATGGGAAACCTTTGGTCAAGCTTGAAGGCAGAGACATTCTGCAAAATAATTGGTCTATAATCTTCAAAAATACCAAGGTCATCATAGCTAAGAAAAGACTGAGTGGCGGATCCAGGTTCCAGGCGATCAGAGAAACACGACAATGGGAGGAACTTGACATACTGTATGGGACCCTTTTCTTCTTAAAGAGCATTACTGGGACAGTTGGTGAAACCTTAATGGGATCTCTGGGTAAATGGAGATACAGCAGTTCTTAGCACTCACCTTACAACTTACTTTTTCTTTTTTAGTTTTGAAATTGTTTCCAAAAGAAAGTAAAAAAAAAAAAAAAAAATAGAAAGATAATTAACAACTTAAGTTCTGGAAATAACTCTGTGTTGTGACAGGAAGACAAATTCTAAAAGGATTTTGAATTGAAAATTAGATTTCACACGAATTTGGAGAGATTTTAGTTACCGTTGTTGTCTTTCATAATAGAGGAAGATATACTTGTTCTTGATAGATTAATGCTAGCGCTTGAAAAAAAAATCTCAAAAGCTCAAATTGGCCTGTTGCTTTGATCTTCTAAATCATGGTGTTATTTAGAGGAAGCTGGAAAGCAAATGAAATTTTATTTGATCACGTACATGATACATTTAATTATAGGCATAATTTAGGGGGTACATGAAAGGATTCTGTTGGCATCTTTTGTTTCTTCCATGATAAGAACAAGGGAATTGTTTTGTGTACGGGGGAGTGGATATGTTTTTTTTCCAGAGGATAATGCAATTTAGAGGCTCTCTGTTCTGTGTGTTTTAAGTGTTTCTCAGGGCTGATTAAAGCCTTGCACTTGGATTGGAAAGCTAATGCTCCTCTGTGTAATGAATGTCCTTTCATTGGAGGGAAGAAGGATTTCTTCCTAAGTAGAAGTTAAGAGTTGTGACGGATTATACAAAGACAGGTGGCGGCCTGCTATGATTGGGGAAAAGTTAGAGGAAAGGCTTGGCTTTTTGAGGGACATTTCTAGACTTATTGAAAATTAAATTTTCTTGCGCTCTAATCTATCAAATTCAAAATTCCGTCTTTGAAATGTGTGTATATTAATCTCCATGTTATCCCAGTTACCGAGAGCAGCATCAGTAAATAACTGATACGTAAATTGAAAAGGCATTCAATGAATAACAATGGATAATCGAAATAATAACCAACTTCTCTTAGGGATGATTATTTCTACCTTCTCTTCTTACATTCTCACCTTTCTAGAGCAAAGTCAACACACTGACACTCATGGGCCAAATCTGGCGTGCAGCCTGCTTTTGTAAGAAAAGTCTTATAGGGACACAGCTTTGCCCCCAGGTATGCATTGTCTGTGTTTGCTCTCGTGCTGTGACAGCCGAGTGGGGTACTTACAACCCAGAATGCATGACCCATCACCACACAATGTTCGCTGTCTATCTCTTTACAAATCAATGTTCGCTGGACCCTGTTCTAGAGACCGATTACATGCTTACAGTTTAAATAACGGTAAAACCCAACAGAGAGAATCTGAGGGAATTTGCTGCCAGGATATGATTCAGAATAATGATTTCAGTTTCTTAAGAGACCCTTGAAGACAACTCATATGTATTTCTGTTTGTGCTTCATGCTCTGTATTAGGAAAACAGCATACTCTCTGGGTATTTCAAAATTTAAAAAATGGAAACAAAGTTGTTATTTATAATTATTTACAAAGTAGTTACAAGGACTAGAGGGACACGAATGGGGTCACAAGATAATCACCGTGGGGAACTATTAAGACTACCCCTAACGATGCAAAAGAAACTGAGAAGAGTCCACGCTTGCCCCAACAGTGACATTGAAGTTGTTGGCACCCAGCTGCCTGAGTGGGGGCCCAGGGCTGCACATCTGCCAGCCAGCACAGCTGCCCCACTGCCGCAGGGGACACCAAAGGACAGGAGAAACATGCTTTTCCTTCCTCCTGCTTTCCAGACTCCCATTAGTGCCTCTCAATGACATAAATTAACAAGAAGCCTGTTGTTAAGGGTACCTTGCAGTTGTAGTTTATAGACATCGAGCTCCCGGAGCAGAGAGGAGGGGTAGGAACAGTGACTCTGAAGCTGACGGACAACAAACTATCCGCCAAAGGTTGTGGTGTATAGCTAGCTTGATCATCAAGTTCATATTCCCATTAAGAAGATTCTTAAGTAGTGGTGGGAGTGATTGTAAGAAGAGGTGCCACGGAAAGATGCCATAGGTCAGAACAGTGTATATAAAGTCAAAGAATTGAGAGAGTGTGATGAATTGAGGACATGATGTATTTTGCTTGAAAACGTGATGGGAAGAGAGGAGCACTCCTCTTGAATGCTGGAGAGGTCAAGTTGGAGAGGGGAAGAATCATGGAGACCCCTAAGCCTAATGTAAGAAGTGGCAACCTAAACCAAAAAAAGCAATATCATTATGGGATTTAACCAAGTGTCCCCATGCTGAATATAATATTCTTCATTGGAAGAGTCAGATTCCAGCCACCTTGGCTAAGTGTCTATGAAAGGGACTGCAGGGAAGTTTCCATTTCTGTGATGATTCAGATTGATCAGCAATGGCTGTATGTAGAGCTGAGTTATGAAGGATTCTGAGCAACCTCCAGATTTTTGGGGAAAGAATGCCATGATTGATTTGTGATGCCTGCCACCACCATAAGAGGGGCACAGTGTGTCATATGTTTGCTAATGTGATTTAAATTGTGCATACATACATGTATATGTACATACATACATACATGCTTGCGGGTAGTCTTTAATTTAGGAATGTCCCAAAATAGCAAAAAGATTTGTTGAGGAGTGCTATGTTTAGGTTGGTCTTCATCACATACTTTCATAGGAAAAAAAAATTAGAGGATCCACAGTAGACTATCCCATTAATCTCCAATGTGCTTAATTAAGAAATGCTGATACCATGAATAGTGTAGCTAAGGGAGTCCTTTTTGGCTATTCTGACTCAGACATGTTTCTCTGGGTTCCATGCTGCATGAGGTCCTCAGCATCTTGCCTGGGCTGGGTGTGTTATTGCTTTAAGATATTCATTAAAAGTTCTTTGTAGTGAGCATTAATTTCCATCCATAAGACCATATGAGAAATAAATATACCCTTAGTTTTTAAATATATGAATTTAATTTCTATATTATTTTCAACTCCATACGCAGTTGTAGATGGAAAGATAAAACTAAGTCAGTTAAGAACACCACGTCACATTTCCCCATGGGTGGGTTTTGGAATAACAGGGACTTTGCAGTGTCTTGTAGCAGCTGATCTTATTTAATATTCAATGAGCCCTTTATTGTTGTTGTCTTATCTGCAAATCCTCTTTCAGTCTTGGGTGTATACAGTGAGTTGACTGATTCTGTGTCATGCCAAGGCGTAGAAAATTTGGGGAAGTCTGTTAAGGGCTGCCCCCCCGCCACCAAATACACAGCTACTTTCCTTCTTCTGGTTTCTTCTTATGACCCTGGGGCCTCAACTAACAAGTCAAACACACATTCGCCCACCTCTGTCTGCTTCTCCAGTTCCAAGAAATAGCCTTTCGTTACTGACCCTTTACACACTTGTGTAGGTCTGACAGTGGCGTGGTTTTTCAGGTCTCTCTGAGGACTGGCTCTTCTCTAGGAAACAGGTCTTCACTCTCTACGAAGTGAAATAATTGAATGAATGACCTAGGTAGGACCGCAGTTTGTAGGTGAAAGACCAAATCAACCAACTTGTTGCTAAATTCACGTAGCTGATTCGTGAATCTTGACTTACAGCCCAGTCAAGAACCAAGGCTTCTGGTCGTGAGGTCAGGATACTTACCTCCAGAACTGTGCTTCCCTGAATGTGTTTAGCATGGAAACTATGGGGACAAACGACTTGAACTTGACAAAAGAAGCTCTATAAATAGCCAGGGATAAGTCACTAGCCATCAGAGTAATCACTCTCCATGGATATGTAAATAAAACCCATCCTGTTATACCATTCTGTGCTCACTGGTAGGGCAAAAATAAAAAATACTGTAAATAACAACAAGTGTTGGTAAGGAGGTGGAGCAACGGAAGCTCACACATTGCTGGTAGAAGTATGAACACTCTTTGGCAGTATCAGATAAATTCAAATATATACTTGTTATGTAACTGACCAATTTGACTCCTAAGTATTTATACAAGAGAAATAAAAACATAGGCCCACAAAAAATAATATAAGACTGTTCATAACAACCCCAAACTTGAAACAAGTAGTACATTCACGAACAAAAAAATGGATACAAATTTTAGTATATTCATGCTCTGCAATACTATTCAAAAAACAAACTTCTGATTCCTATAACATCGCTGAACGTCAGAAATATAATGTGAAAAGCACACCACACACACACACACACACACTCCATAATTCCATCTACATGAATCCCAAGAATGGGGATATATAACGTATGGAGAGAAAAGTGAGAAAGAGGTTTTCTTTGGGAAGAGGTGGGAGACGAGGAAGGAACACAAGGCAACTTTTCCAGGTGACAAAAATGTCTT
The DNA here is from genome assembly GCF_987537825.1 of Furipterus horrens. Taxonomy (NCBI): domain Eukaryota; kingdom Metazoa; phylum Chordata; class Mammalia; order Chiroptera; family Furipteridae; genus Furipterus; species Furipterus horrens. Next base: position 7,170,939 of record NW_028327177.1, read on the forward strand.
ATATTATGTTTTTGGTCATGATTAAGTCAAATTAGTAAAAATCTCACAAGATTCAACACTTAGAATTGTACATTTTATTTTGTGCAAACTATACATGCTATAGTAAATGCACATACACACTCACATTTATATATATCAGAAATTTGGTAACATAGTAGTGTTGAAAATATAAAGTTCTAAGACAAACCTAGAGAGAATTTCAAACATTTTTTTTTAACCTGGCCAATCAGAAATTCTAACCAGATAAGTCTGAGCCAAGCCAAGGAGTCTGCCTATTAACTAAACCCCCTGAGGTGATTCTGCACTTTGAGAAACTGAGAACTTTTCTGCCAATATATATTTTAACACTATTTTTAATGAACATCTCTTTGATTGCCAGTTTTCTACTTCCATAATATTGTGTAGCTTTTCTCCACATTTCAGCATTGATACTGGTGTGAAACCATCCTGTCCTGCTGTCTGAATATCTGCACTGGTATTTCTCTAGCTTATTAATTAGCTTTGATTCTGTGAACTCTCATAAAATATTTAAACCTCTTAATTAAAGCATTGGTGGGAACCAGGGTTCTCTTTGGGCAGATATTTGCTTCTGGCCAGAAGCCTTTGCATCTCCCCTAAATTGTTTTTCTCAAGTGTTTGCTCTTCAGCTGGAAAAGATGAAGGAAACCAAAAAAACAAAAAAACACATTGCCTTGGGGGCTCAACACCTCCTGAAGAATGTTGCCCATAATAGATGTTTGATAAATAGAGCTGATCTGAATTCAAATGGATAGTGAAAGAAAGGAAGGAAGGAAGGAAGGAAGGAAGGAAGGAAGGAAGGAAGGAAGGAAGGAAGGAAGGAAGGAAGGGAAAAAAAGAAAGAAAGAGAAAAAGAAAGAAAGAAAGAAAGAAAGGAAGGAAGAAGCTAAGGAACTCTGAGAGACCAGGGGCTTGAAAAGATTCAAATGAATGAAGACCCTTGAGACTATTAGGAGTTGGCACAAAGTAGCTACTTTATTTTTTCATACAATCCCTACATTTTCTTTATAAAGTAGACACATATCATCCCTGTTTTACAGATGAGAAAGAGGCTTGAAGTGGTTTAGTGGCCAACATCAAATAAGTATTACATGAGTCAGACTTTGCAAGTTTATGAGGCAGAAATGAACAACCAAAACTCGTCCAGAGGCTTATAACAATAAACGTTTGTTTTTTCTGGGTCAGCCTTGGCTCCGTTTCATATGTCTTCATGTTGCAGAGGCAAAGCTAAAAAAGGGAGACTCTTAAATAGCACTATGGGAGAGGTCACAAGTCAACCACATTGTGGCTTTTAAATCTCTACTGGGACATCACATTGGCTTTCCCCCCACGAGCAAAGAGTGAGGATGTTCAGTCACCTTATGGGGAGTGATTGCATGAACGCGAAGTGTTATGGGCTGTTTGTGTCCGTCCAAAATTTCTGTGTTGAAATCTAATCAATAGGCCACTTTGAGAGATAATTATGTCACAAATGGCTTTAGTGCCCTTACAAAAGAGACCACAGAGGGCTCTCCAGCACTCTTTTTCTGCCACCTGAGGGTACAAAGAGCAAAGGAGCAAAGGACAGCCTGCAATCCAGAAGATGGTCCTCACCAGAATAGGACCATGTTGGTACCCCGCTAGGAGACTTTTAACTTCCCAGAATTGTTAGAAATAAATTTGTTGTTTATAAGCCCTTTAATCTATGATACTCTGCGAAAGCAGCCAGAACTAAGTAAGGCACTTAGGGAAAACAAAATAAAATCTACCAAAGCAAACGTCAAATTCAGATTTGTCTGGTATTAAGGTCTTTTTTCCTTCCACTAAGAATATTCTTTCATTCATCCATTCCCTAATTTTAATTTTTTGAGCTATTGATAGCGTGTGTAGTAGCTAAGAAGATGGGTTTGGAATCCAGGACAAACTAACTCTGAATCTCATCTCTTTTACTTATTAGCTATGGAATAACTAGAATTATATTCTACCTCATCATTGTGGTGAAATTTTAAGTACTTATTCTAGAAAGCATGATGTGCATACAAATATCACTAGCACAATTGTGAAATCTCATATTCAAAGCCCAATCCATATGGATCCCTGGAATTTTCCTTATTTTTCGGACACTTTCTCTGGTTTCTATGGATCCCAAATTTTAGAATTCTGGAGATTCAGAAAATGTTATCTAAACAATTTTGGAAACTGGTTTTATCTTGACACCTAAATACATTAAACAAACTACCATTTACTAGAATGATTATTTCATATCAAAAATAAAAGATGATAAAAAACACATTTAAAATTCTTCAGAATGCAGAAAAAATAAAGCGGTGTGAAAATGTATTTACATTATTGTCTTACTTATATATTTTTTCTTCATTGCAAGTTCTCCAGCTGGAAATGCTTGTCAGTTTGCTTTTTTAATAACATTAGTGCCAAAAATATCCACATTGATATAATGATAAAGATTAAATTTAAATTCTTAATATTATTTCACTCAGTTTGGAATATTACGGAAAACTGAAAAAAGCCAAAAACATAATGTCTCCTCGCCTAAACTTCCCCCACCTATCGGTCCACAAGGAGGGCAGGTTGGATGTCTGCTGAGAATGCAGGAGAGTATTTAGGAGAATGTTAGCTTGTGGCCAAGATTTTCCAAACATGGGCAGCCAGAAACATGAGGTCTGTCCAGAAAAAGTCTGGGTATTGTTAATATAACGAGAATGGTTTGTGCAACATCGATGTATCCTGGCAGCCAAGGAGAGGGGACTGGAATGAGCATGTGTGAACAATGACGACTTCACTGTACTAGTCAGTGGGGGCGGTAGATGCTGTTGAGTGAGCCTGTGTACTGTGTGGCCATCACATTCAAAATGACTGAGTAGAGATGAGTCTGTCTCAGATTTTGCGTTGAGTTTGAACATAGCATCCTGCAACCGCGACTTGCCAGCTTTCCTTTGCTTTATTAATTGAGCAAAGGACTAACAGTAGTACTCCTAGGCTATCGCATGGTGTTGTTTATTTCAATCCTGCTCTGTGACTTAATAGCATGTGACCTTGTATAAATCTGACCCTGCCACTCTTCTGTTAAGTCCTTCCTGTAGCAGCTACATTCCCTGGTGTACAAAGCTCTGCAGAACCTGTCCTTTGACCAAACTCACACAGCACCACTTAGCATTCTCCAAACATGTTAGTCTTTTTTTCAGTTACTTCAATTGACCAAACTTTTTCATGTCTCAGGATCTTTGCTCATGTTCTTCTCTTGCCTGGAATGTTTTTTCCTCCACTCTACACCTGGATAATTTCTATTCATCCTTTAGAGCTAAGTTTAAATGCCAGCTCTTCATAACTGTCTTTCCTGGCTCAACCTAAAAAGAGACCCCATTGTGCCCTGACTGCAAGCAACAAGTTTAAATCGAGTTCTGGGATCGTAAAATTGGCTCCTGGGACTATTATGAATCAGGGGAAATTCAGCTTTGAATCATCACCATTAACTCCACCATTAGCATTATCATGACCAAAGCTAATATTATTGAAAGCTTTCTTCATACCAGAAGATGGGTCACATACATCAAATGGATTACTTTCTTTAATCCCACAGTGAATTTATACCATAGATATTATCACTGCAGCAGTCCCTCTCTATATTGCGGTTCACTTATCGCGGCCTCACTGTATCATGGGATTTTAAAAAATATTATATTTAATTATTTATCGTGGATTTTTTGCTATATCGCGGGATTTTGCGGTCCTGTATGTGTATGTTGTTAAAGTTACGTAGGTTTGAGAGTGTAGAATATGTTTAAGAACATAACTAGTGTTTATAAAAGTGTGGAAAAGGTTAATAAGGGAGTGGGAACGGTTAATAAGGGACTGGGAACAGTTTGTAAGTGAGGGAATACTCTATTCCTGTTTTAAAAATAGAAAAATCGAGGCTCAGAGAATTTCATTAAGTCATTCAATGCCTTAAAGCTAGCAGGGGTAGAGCAAGGATTTGAAGTCGTGAGTCTGATGCCAGCATCTGTGTTCTTAAATGCAGTACTTTTTCTTTAAGTAATGCTCAGCAGTCAAGATGGAGGAGACTCCAGGGTGCAGGTCTAGACATTTGCTTTGGTTCCAAGCCCTTCGAGACAGGGAAATCGGGGCTACAGGCTTCTGTCTTGACCTCCTCTGGGTTGGCTTGGTAACTGAGAAATCTTTGGTCTCCTGGAGAATTCATCTCTGAAAAAGTAAAATTGGAGCAAGAAAAGCAAAGCAGAGACTGACATGTCAGGTGACAATAAGAAAAAAACACTCACAATAGGTAAAAACTGCAGACAATAGGGAAAACCATTACCTCCAAGTCATCCTGTCTCATCCCCTTACAGTCCTGACCCACGGCAAGTAATTTCTTAGAACCCGAACTGGCTTTTCTGTAGTTTGTAGCCATGGACCTTGGTAAGTGGTTTTCATCAGATTTCAGGGCAATTATCTCTCTTTCTTAGTCCACCTGGAAGCTCCCATTGATGAAGAGAGAGTCCCCTTATTATTTCTATAATATTAACGATGTGTGATTAATGCTTCAAATGTTGAAAGCACTCTTTGCTGTGTTCATTCATTTGATCCTCACAGTAACCCTTCGGCAGGGCAGGCATGACTACCAGCAGTTTCTGGAGGAGAATACCGAAGACCAAAGGGCTGGATGGCTTATTCAAGTTCATCCGGCGTGCAGGTGGCAGAGCTAAGGTTCGCTCTCACTCCAGAATCATCCAGGCCCTCCAAAGTGACCATTTTATCCTTATTTCTCCGGTGGCTTGTTGGTGCTTGGCGAGATAAGCCCCGAGCCTAGGCTGGAGAGGGCAGGATTCTTCTCACCCACACAGAACTTACTGTCCTGGTTTGGTGGACAGCGGCAGCATCATAATTTCTCAGGCAAAGGGCAGACTAATGAAAAAAAGGTCATACGTATCATCAAACCCAGGGCCTGACATTTACCAAGGACAATGGTTTTATCATAAAAGTCTCAGGCTTTTTGGAGCCTTTCAATTAAGCACCCACAAAGGCATTCTGCTTCCTTACCAAGCAGGGGGAAAAGCAAAGAATAACAAAGTGTGGGTATGTGTGTGGGGACGGGCGGGGGTGGGGGTGGAGATGGCAGATGAGAAGAGGAAGACCAAAGGGGGCATTCCTGTGGTCAGGAGTAAATTGAGCTCCTAATTCTTTGTGACCAGTTAGTAGGATTTAGGGTTCAAAGGGGCGGGTCATCCAGGGGCACAAGGTCAACCTGGGTCTTGCAGGGATGTGACCCAGGAAATGCTGGCAGGCTGGGCCCCCGTACCTTCCCCAGCAGGCCTCCAATTAGGATTTAATGGCCAAATGTGGAATGTGTTAGGAGTTCTGAGCAGAAAGTCTGTGTTCAAAGCAGCCGGGTCATTTCGGCTGAGTAGAAAAACATTCCATGGTCAGTTTTCTCCTGAACTTTTCTCCTCCCCATGGTGGGGTGGGGAGGGGGTGCTTCACGGCAGTGGTGCCTCACAAAGCCTTGTGTGCAGGTAGCCTCTGCACACCCCCCCACCCCCTGTTTTTCTTGAAGATGATGCAAAAAAGAATCAGCAGATCCTGGGCTTTATTTGGTATTTGGGACAAAGTGGGCAGTAGGAAGAACCATCTGACCAGGCGTTCTTTGTACATATGGGTCTTGTGAATGTGTATCCAACTGAAGACGCTCAGGTGGGAAATGCAGATGAGTCAGTAGTTATGGATATATGTAAGAGAGTATTAAAATAGGTGTATCCCTCTGTGTGTCTGTGTACCTGCTACAGTTATTTATTTACCTGTCTCTCTATTCATGTATTCGCTTATTTCTTTTTCTTAAAGTTTGTCCCTCTACTACCCTGCATTCTCACAGAGAAGGATTCAAGCAATTTCCCTGACTCTGTACATTGTGTGTGTGCATGAGGATGTATGGGTGTGTGTGAGTGTAAGAGAGAAAAGTGTGGAATGAACAGACATGCATAATTATGGATGTGAATCTGTCCCTACCTTATACCTCTGACTGTGACTGAATCTATGCATTCAGGAAGACATGTGAACAGCAGTGAAAAGGCTTCTGGGAGTCAGGATACCACAGTGGGTAAAAAGTCAGCCCTGTGCCATGTGTATGTGCAGTTTCATATTTTGAAAGCATGACTTATACATATTCATTCATGAGACAAATGATACATATACACACCCAAGTTCCTGTTGGATTTAAAGGTATTAACATATTATTGCATACATACATACCACCACTACCACACCCTGGTATAAAGCAGGTGACCAGATAAATTTTATCTTGACCATATCAATGCTGTTATCAACCCTGAATTTAGGGTGACCTCAGTCCCACTTTTTGCACTGAAAATCCCATATCCCAGGAAGTCCCTAGTTTTATACCAACTGGGTCAGTTGGTCCACTTACCTTCATTAGTTGGGTGCAGACTACAGAATAGGGAAACTGAGTCTGGGCCAACCCCAGGGGAGTGGCACAGAGCTATTATTTTGTTTCTCTTCACAGAGGAAAAAAATGCCCAAATCCTGCCAGAAAACCGTATTTTCATGAATGAAGTTTCTTGCCTCTTAAACACAGCACAGAGCCCAAGAGCATGGATATTTGTGGCTGCGTGGATCTATTTTGGAATTGCATTCTGCCCCCTACATGGCCTGTAACTGGGGCTAATTTAGCTGGACTTGCCAACCCTTAGATTCCTCATCTGTAGAGTGAATATAATAACCACTTCACAGGGTTACTCTAGGGATTAAATGAGAACCTACAGACGCAAAGCACTTAAGTTACTGTGCATGCGCTATAAATTCAGTAAGGGGCACACATCACCATTATTCATTCATGCTTACAATTTATTTATTGAGCAATGACTACAGACAAGGTGTCTGCTGGAGGCTAAAAATATAAATATGCATCCACACGGTCCCTGCCCTACAAAATCTTCAGTTTACTAAATCTTACTAGTAAAAATTAGTAACGACAACGTTCTTTTTCTGTGATGAACCAAAAAATTAAGCACTACATATAATAATATATATTTTTGTAACATATATTTGTAAGCTATACATAAGTTATGTGAGTACTATATAGTATATATACATTGTATTACATATATTATGTATTATGGTATATATAATAATACACATAGCATACCTAGATTTTTCTATGATATATACTACAAAGGGTGCTCATTGCATACTCCCTGCAAGTTTAACAAGTCCTCGCTCGTCATCTTCCCACAGCAGCAGCTGTCCCTTGAGATCTTGCTGTGGGCTGGCAGTGGGCAGGGTGCCAGCGAACACTGCAGAGAGCAAAGCAATACTTCCTTGGAAAGACTGCCTCGGAAAAATGAGGAAGGACAGATGGCCACGGATTGTTCTGGAACATAAACCCAAGGGTCAGATATGCAGAGGAAGGCTGAAGAGAAATCGGGGGGAGGGGGGTGGGGCGGGTACAGCCGGTGCACCCAGAACAATGCTTCATTCACGGGGCAAGAAGCCAGGCCAGCTGTGTTACCAAGGAGCTGAGCACCTGGCAGCTGGTGCCCTGTTCGCTGCTGGGCACTCAGGTTGGAGAAAGTGGGGGCCTCACCTCCCAGGTAGACAGAGAAGTTCACACGATAGCGATAATACAAAGGGATGCGTGCCCTAATGAAGGCAAAGAAAGCAGAACAAACGACCTCTTGAGAGCTGTTCGAGGCTTGTCAGAGTCGTGAAGGTAACAGTTGAATGAGTGTTTGGAGTGGTTCACTAGGCAGGAAACCGGGGGTTGGGGGTGAGGGGAGACATCGGGGGAGGTGCTGTAGTAGGTAATCTAGACTAGATAATTCGAGTAGATAAATATGAATCTGCACAGAGATTGGGGAAGAAGGAAGCTCATGGTGGCCAAAAGACACATAAAATCCAGGATATCTGAATCCCCCTCCAGACTGGAAAGACCTTGAACATGGGATCTGCTCATGTGCACTTCCCCAGTGCTCTCCGTAGATGTTAGTTTAGGGAATGACGCTGGAACAGGCAAGTCACAAACAGCTCTAACTGCCTGACCAAAGAGTATGCACTTGGTCTTGGAGGTAAAAGGAAACCGACAAAGAATTTTGAGGAAAATGACATCCAAATTTGTATTTTAGAAATGTCAGTTCTGCCTCAGCAGGGCATAACTACGTGGGCAGAGATGGGGGCAGGCAAAACGTGGGGCAGGGACATGAGTCAGGAGATGTCTTAGGTCCTGCTGATACCACATGCTGGAGACTGATTGGGGACAGTGGCCGGAACTGTGCAGAAGAGGCTCCCGATCAGCATGGCTCTACAGAAGTGAAATTGGACAACCACGCGCTCCTCAGATCTCCACTCCTATATGGATGTTATTCTCATTTCCTCCAATTTCAGAGCACAAATCAAGATCTTTGAAAGAATCATCAGGCTCCTGAGCACATTTGGTTCATTCGGTTCATACAAACGGGGCGCCCTGGGGCAGGTGGTAGACAGTCATAGGACAGAAAAAGAAACAAAATAAAACGCTGGGGTTTATTGCAGTGTATCTGCGTTCTGTTCTAGTTCACAGATCTTCCACTTAGTAGCAGCCTGACCTTGGTCCTGTCCCTTACCAAAGAGTCCTATCGTATAAAACGGGAACAGTAATATCAGCAGCATGGTGTTGTGGGGATTTGCTGAGGAAAATACATGTGCTAGACTCTTTAAAATCTTGGACTGACCATGCAACACCAGGTATTAATTACACGGAGGCTCCGGGCAGGGAGAGACTTCAGCGATTTCCAAGTGAAAAACAAAAGCTGCCTTGATTTCAGGTTATCAGCCGGTGGCAAGACCTTCTTTTTCAACCTTCATCCTTAGGACTCCTGGACTTCTTTCCCAAGCAGGCAGCCTGTAAAATAGCCTCGGCCAGACCCTCTCTGTTTACTGCTTCTCTTGTGTGGACACCCAACATCCCTTTGCACATGCTTTATTTCAGTTAACATTTCACAGCCTCCGTCATCATCATTTTCAGGCCCTCCAAGCTCTGGTTTTCTCTCCTGCCAGTAGCTCAGGGAGTCAGCAGACACGTCCTTGATTAATGAGCGAGACAAATGGCAGTGAGGGCTCTGGGCACAGTTGAGCTCCATCACGCATCTTAAACTCTATTAAAAATAGGAGGGCTTTGTCTAGAGTTTAGGGTTTGGGTTCAGTCTTGAGTAGATGGTGCAGAGGCATGACATGACACGGCCAACTTGCTGCAGAGACGGAGCTCCCAAGACTCCGGTATCACTGAAATGCATTGTTTGAGCGAGACTGTCACATCATCCAGGGCAACAGCTTGGAAAGTGCCCTTCTTTCCGTACCCACATGGAGAAGCTTCCTGTTCATTCTAAGTGGTTCATTACGTGCAGGGCCCATAAGAATGACATCCTGATACCCAGTCTCCAAGAGGGGGGATAGGTACGTGCGTTCATTTCTTTCTTCACTTATTTCTTCAGTAAATATTCATTTGACACTTGCCTGTGTAACTGGCATTGTGCTAGGTAATAAGGACAAAATAATGATATATGTAGGAGCCAGAAGAAAGCAGTTTCTTCTTCTTTTAAAAAATGTATTGTTTTTCTATTACAGTTGTCCCATTTTTTCCTCCATTGCGCCCCCCTACCCTGCCCACAGCCCTTCCCAGATTCAATCCCCACGCTATTGTCTGTGTCCAGGGGTCATTCATACTAGTTCCTTGAGACTAGACCTTTCCCCTTCTTTCCCCTCATCTCCTCCTCCCCTCCCTCCTGGTCACTACGAGTCTGTTCCTTGTTTACCTGCCTCTGGTTCTGTTTTGCTCATTTGTTTGTGTTGTTCATTAGTCTCCTGTATCAGGTGAGATCACATGGTATTTTTCTTTCATTGCCTGGTTTATTTCTTGAAGCATAATTCTCTCTAGTTCCATCCATGCTGTTGCAAATGGCAGGAGTTCCTTACTTTTCTCTGCTGCATAGTACTCCATTGTGTAAATGTACCACAGTTTGGGGATCTACTCTGATGAGCATTTAGGCTCTTTCCAGCACTTGGCTATTGTAAATAGCACTGCTATGAACATAGGGGTGCGTGGGTTCTTTTAAATTCTAACAGCCTTTGTATTAGGGCATAGATGCCAGCTTATAACCCTCAGTGTCTTTTACATTTGGGTTATTAGGTGGGCTTTCATTTTTTATATTCTTTTCCTATCATGATGATTTAAACTATTTTCGAAAATGGCAGCCTGTCCACAGTGTCCAAGGCCCTGGTTCCATACCTGACTGGAATTTCAAAAAAGGGGAAGAAAAGCCTTGAGTAGCTTTGGACAGTCATCTTAGCATATTAATCATAATAGCTCCTGTTTCTGGGATGCCCTGTGGGTACGGGGCATTTTACTTAGTACGATGGTCGATGCTATGTGTTAACTTGAGGGCCGTGGGGTGTCCAGGTATTTGGTCAAATATTATTCTGGGCGTTTCTGTGATGAGGGTGTTTTGGGGTAAGGTTAACTCTAATGAGGGTGGGTGTCACCCAATCAGTAGAAGTCCTGAGTAGAACAAAAATCTGACCTTTTCCTGAGAAGAGGATTCAAACTGAAACACTGATTCTTCTTGGATTTGAACCTGTTGCCTTCGGACAGGAACTGCACCATCGTCTCTCTTGGGTCCCCAGCTCGCCAACCCACCCTGCAGATCATGGGGCCTGTCAGAATCCATAATTGCATTAGCCAATTCTTTTTTTTTTTTAAATAATTTATTTGTTTGTTTGTTTATTTGTAGAGAGAGGGGAAAGGAGAAAGAGAGGGAGAGAAACATCACTGTGTGGTTGCCTCTCACTCATGCCCCCAACTGGGGACCTGACGTGCAACCTAGTCATGTGCCCTGACTGGGAATCGAACCAGCGACACTCGGTTCACAGGACAACATTCAATCCAGTGAGCCACAGCAGCCAGGTCACATTAGCCAATTCTTATAATATGTATAAGTACATATGGTACTGGTTCTATTTCTCTGGAGAATCACAATTAGTACATATACTCCTTATAATAACTCTGTGAGTTAGGCATTCTTATTTCCACTTCACAGTTGAGGAAATTGAGCTCAAGATGGCTTTTTGTTGGTCACATGACTAGTAACTGATGAAATCATAATGCGTGCCTTAGTCTCGCTCCAGGTTCTCTGTGTGTGATTACTGTGCTAGACTGCCTGGTAAAGAAGAAGGGACATACTTCTCAAGACTGATGAGGTCATGAAACACTGGTGAAAATCAAAGAAGGCCTAAAAGAGTTTAGCTACAAAGAATGCGCCAATGTCATTTTATGAGTTTTGCCAAATGTTTCATGATGAAGTCAGTTGTTTATAGTGAAAGAAACTGGAGAAAGGGTCATGGGAACCTTCTTTAATATCTTTGTTAGCTTTTTGTAAATCTAAAATAATTCTAAAATGCAAGATCCACAATTTTTAAAAAGACATCATGTTGGAATATAAGAATAGTTGGTGAGGTGCTGTGTTCCAGGGGTATTTTTATATCTATTTATTTGTTTATTTATATATACATGTATTCTTTTAAATATACTGGTATCTGAACTAAGATTAAAAATATGTCTGCACCTCTCCAAAGTCATGTTCTTTTGTCTCTGATGAGGGCTTATGCTTTACTGTGTTCTATAAAATGGAAAGGCCATGTGTTTTCCTCTATCATCCCGTTTCTCAAGGCCTGTTCAGAGCTCCCAATATCCAGTTACTTTATTTAAGACTGGACTTTATTTTCCGTGGCTATTGAGAGTTTTGTGGTCTCAGCTGTATTCAGAGGAACCCAATAACCAGTGCATCTCCCAATAGTGCCAACTCAAGTTCTAGTAAGATGAGGCTGTGAATTAGCTGTTAAGTCCAAAATATCACCATCGTTATTCATAAAGCTGATGCTGGAGAGGGGGGCTGTTATCCGTGGCCGAGTGCACACCCAAATTCTGAATCCCAGAAGTAGACGGACTTACCCACAGCTACCTAGTCATAGATGGTAAAGGCTTAGAATGGAGTGAATGGAGGTGCAGAATATAAATCAGGCTCTCTATGAACAGGCCTCATTCCCAAATGGGAAAGACTAGTGGTCTGCTCTATGCTTTCCTTCCCTTTTTACTTCCAAACTCACCAAACAGGTATAAAAAGGTAGAGAGGCCAGGCGTATTAGGTCAACTGATCTTCCCACAGACGGAAGGAAATGGGGAAAAGCCTCTTTCCCTCAAAATCTCAAATACACGTCTTTAACTTGTCTTGAGTAATTCTGTCTTCACTTTAGTATCAGTCATATCTGTACAGATTGCTTCTCAACATAAACCATGAGCTACGAGAGGCAGCGATTATTAATTGCCCCCAATGTACGCAGCATGGTACCCACGTGAGAGATAATATTATGTAATGGATAGCACTAGACCCTGGAGTCATACTCAAGGCTTTGAATCCAATGTTTCTCATTTATTAAATATGTAATTTTGATCTACTTAATCTCTCTAAACTTCTTTTTTTTTTTTGCATCTAGGGATAAGGTTATCTATTTTCTGAACTGCTTTGCATACTATTGACACCAACTCTCTAAAATGTCTATAACATAGTAAGTGCTAATTTAATGTTAGTTCTCTTTTGCTGCTTCTCTGCCTTTTCAGTCAACACTTGCTTATTTAGAGGCCTCCTGCTTTTATTTAGCTAAGCTTCAGTTTCCTCATCTGTACAAAAAGCTAATAATAGCTAGTTCTAAGTTATCAAGCCAGTTATAAAAAGGAATGTGTAGATTGCTTCACAAAGTGCTTGGTACATCAAGGAGGAGCAGGGGAAGTCTTTGTAGGGTAAGTTGGCCAAAAGGTTTGTTCGGCGTTTTTCCGTAAGATGGCTCTCGTAGTGTTTAGTTGTCTTTAACTTTATTTGAAACAATTTTGTTAGATTATATTGTGACAGCTGTCCTATCAGCAAGCATTAAAGAAAAAAAAAAACATCAAAATTGGTGAATTTTCGCCTAGCCATTTTAATATTGAAGATGGAAGAAAATATGCAACATTTTTTGGCATATTGTTTCAGGAAAGGTAAAAACACAGCTGAAATGCAAAGAGGATCTGTGAAGTGTCTGGAGAAGGTGCTGTGACTGATTGAATGTGTCAGAAGTGGTTTGTGGGGTTCTGTGCTGGAGATTTCTCACTGGATGATGCTCCGTGGTTGGGTAGACCCGTTGAATATGGCAACTACCAAGTTGAGACATTAATTGAGAACAATCAACATTATATCACGTGGAAGATAGCCAACACACTCAAAATATCCAAATCAATAAAGTTATTGGTGAAAATAAAAACTGTGTCTTTTATTTTATGGAAAGGACCACACAAACTTTTTGGCCAACCCAATAATAGGGGCTAGAAACTTAGATTTCATTGTTGTTGGTCTTCTTTTTGTTCTTATTCTAGAGAACTGAGGGGAAAAGATTCTGTCCAGGAAAGCCTCATGTCTGTAGCCCTCAACATTCAGTAATCCAGAGAAGTATGAGTGATTTTGCCTGTAAGATCCAGGGTACACATCCCTTTAATCAGATCTGCTTCTTAATGTCCTAATGGGCAGACTATCTGGGATCATTAATGTCTGTGATATAGTTTATGTTCATATTAACAGAGGCCAAATGTGAGTGCATTTTTAACAAACCCAATCAACAAATATAATCATATCCACTCTAGAAATGTCCAAGCCATTATCCTGTTAAGGAGCCATAAAGAGAATGTCATGCCTCATTGAGTCAGAATGTAGAGATCTGGGCTGCCGTGTCTTCAGCAAAGTTCATGACAAGCAATGAAATGTTCTCTCATTAAAAAAAAAAAGCCACAAAAAAGTCACTTCAACTTTTAGTGGAATTAAAATACAAATGCAGACCTATAGTTTTATACTTTTGGGGGGATGGAAGGTCATAATGAAACGGCTTGTTCCTTAAAGAGAATGTATCTGAAAAGGAAGAGGAATTTCTCACGAGAGAGTGTAAGTTGACGACAGCTTTTTCAAATATCCCAAAGGCTGGCAACACATTTTGTAAAGTTCTATCAAAGATCAAGATGATTTGCATTGAGAGTGACTACATTCATTTTTGAATTCCACAAAGAATATTTGTATCGCTTCAGAATGTGAAAGCCAGTATGGGAGACAAAGATAAAGTGTCTGGTTTAGGAAAAAGTATATCTGGCTCTTTGAAGTCAGAATGCCCCCAAAAATATTGGCTAAGAATCATTCCCCTGGGCATGGCCAACTAATAATATTAGAATACAGGTCCAAATCATCGATCACAATTCAAAATCTAAATGGCCTGGAGAACAAAGTAGTTTTGCAATTTGATGCAAAATTTGATGACCATATATGACCTGAATTAACTTGAGGTTATTTACAATATTTCTCACTCCATTTACAGTGAATCTTTGTGTATTTCCCTGCAGAAAAACTAATATATTTGGTTAGAGAGTTGTCCCAGGCTGCTCTGGTCTGCTTAACTCACACACATGCACACACACAACATTTGAATTATATTACCTTCCTAAACATTCAGAATCTCTGAAGTCAAAACAAGTCTGGGCCTATGGACTTCAGAAGGAATTGGGGGTCCTGAAACAGCATCTTCCATATATGCTGATATAGTATAGGTTCAAGAAATGGTCGTTATTTTCTTATTGTGCGTTATCTTGCTTTATGCTCATAGGCAGATGTTGAAGCAGTGATTTAGCCCCACTTGTGTATGTAGAAGCTGGAGCTCAGAGCTAATAAGTAAGTTATCCTACAAACGTTCTTCACCTTCATCTCCTAAATTGTGCCGATGCTATTAACCCAACTCCAGAAGTAACTTTCTTTTCTTTCTCTCTCCCTAAACGATTGGTCATTACCTGTAAGGGGTTTCTTCAGCAGGAGAAACTAAACATCTACAACCAGCAGAGGATGATTTAGAAATGAAAGCTGGGACCTGGGGCTTAGAACTACAGGAGTTAGTGGTGTGGTGGGGGAACTGTAGGGTGGTGAGTGTGGTAAGGGGTGAGGGGTTGGTGAGAAGACCCTGACTTTTAGTGTTTGCCAATTTCTGGGCTGTAAATGCTTCCCCTATAACCAATTTCAAGCGGCCAAGATGTTAACAACTGGCACGCAAAATTCCTCGATATTACAATTGGCTCTTACAAGCTGATACAAGCTCCCTCCACACCACCACTGGGCTGGTTAAAAGTCGAAGGTGATCGCAGGTAAGCACTTCTCTTTTGAAAGCACCCAGAGTATGTAAAGAACCTTTTGCTTAAGTCCTTGTGTGGTTGCTGAAAATTCCTGTGGGGACTAAAGACTGTTCTGACCCTCAGGGACCACTAAATAGGGTCTCACTGTACAGGGTAATATCCCCTTATTTGTTGTTTCACTTAAAAAAATAGGAGATGCTTAATCAGAATTTTGAATTAAGAGACATAGTCCTTCAGGTGGATGACAGGGGGACTGCATGGAGAGGTAGGACGTCCCTTGCAGCAGGGAGGATGGATAATGGGACAATGGAAGCATGAAATCTCAGAGATTTGAAGTCCTTTGTGAACAGACTGGTATAACAACAAGAGCACTTCATATTTTATGTTTCAAAAAATCTGTATTTTTTCACAGGCTACTGAGACCTGGTGAACTCCAGGCATATTTATATCTTTAGCATCTGGCATGCTCGAACAAAATAAATAACTATATAAAAAAAAATATATATATATATATAGTTCTGTGTCCCGACAATCCAGGATAATTAGAAAACAGGTAAATAGAATATGTAACATCTCTCAATCCCAGAAAGAAGAAATTTGGATTCTTCTGGAAGGAAGCACTATTCAATTATGTAATCAGCTGTGCCCCTGGAGCCTGAGAATAATAGTGCAGATTCCCACATTCCTTATTTGGGTAGAAATTGTTTTATTTCCTGGGAAGGTCTAATTTGTAACCAGTGCATTACAAGCATGTAAATTATATTGCAAACATCCTGTCTGGAAATAGTTTGTCAGCTAAACATTGATCTCCCATGTCATCCTTTCACCAACTGTCACACCCATATACCTAGCAAACTGGCATACACGTAATTTTCCATGGCCGTACAGGAATGCCTTGTTTTATTGAACTTCCGTTCATTGTGCTCAGCAGATACTGCACTGCATACAATTGAAGGTGAGACCCTCCATCAGCAAAAAGATTGAGGCTCAGATGATAGTTAGCATTTTTTAGCAATGAAGTGTTTTGACTAAGGCATGTCCATTGTTTTTTTTTTTTTTTAGACATAATGTTATTGCACACTGGACAGACCACAGCATAGTGTAAGCATAGCTTTTATAGGTACTGGATAAGCCGAAATATTCATGTGACTTGCTCTAGAGTGGTATTTGCTTTATGGCACCGGGATTTGGAACTGAACACACAATATCTTCGAGGCGTGTCTATGAAAGTTAAAATGTCTTCTTCTAATAAATATCTTGAAGGTACAGAGTGCTGCCTTTGTATTTCTGTCACTTTATTCTACAGTTCGTGCTACTATCTCTGGTTCAATAATGTTGTTCCATTTTCTTGCTGAGTTATCTGTCTCAGATGATCAAAAAAGAGTCTTTGTGCTCATCCCAGAGATTTCCTGAGAAAGAGCATTCGTGTGTGAGAAGTGAGGTGCAACTGAATGACACCGCTGAAGCTCCGTGTCCTTACTGGTGAAGTGGGGATGAGGACATTTGTGCTGGAGGGCTGCTCTCGTCGAGAAATGAGACAAGGCTGCACAAATGTGATATAAAGTACGATACACACATCGCTGGCACGCAGTGATATGTAGTTGTTGTTACCCTGCGTCTTTCCAAAAAATGATCATTTTGCAAAATGCTGCTGTTTCGTTGAGAATCAAGTTCTATTTTGGCCACGTCCTGGGAAGTAACCGTGACCACACGGTTCACTGAAAGGCATTGTGTTGTTATGAGTCTACTGTCACCAAGTAGCAAAAGCCGTATTTTATTAGTTATCAATCTTTCTTTGTAATATTCGAAAAATATCTGTGATTCCCTTTAAAATCAGAAAATACTATACAAGTCACATTTAATGTTAGTTGAAATAAAAAAAATAATAACAGCTAACTTGGTGTTAAAGTGTAACTCCTCTTATAAATTATCTTCCCAAATGCCTCACACTCCCCTCCACTCTTACTCTATGGATGTTTTTTATGTGTTTCCCCTCATGTATCACTGAGAATCATACTTTGAATAATGCCAAAATACTTAGGTCATTCCAATGAATCCCTTTTTTTGCCTGGTTTCATAAGGCCAATCAAACAGACCCTTCATGGTTCCATCACTGAATAATCAATCAAGCCAAGAACAATTGATCTGCTTCAAGCATGTCAGCAGCAAATTGATTCCCCCATTGGGCTCTGCTCAAATACAGTGAAAGTGATGAAAACCAGCACTACATTGAGAAATGAGCAAACGAAGGATCCTGTGCAGACCTTTCCCCATTTCTCATTCTTAATTATAGTAGTTGTTTTATAAAATAATTTTAAGGCTGTCAACATATGAATCTGTAGGCACCACGAAGTAATGGAAAGAATTGGGTCAAAATCTCCTTTTGGTCACTTGCTGCCTATATGAGTATAAACATACCTCTTCTCTCCATGAGGAGGCTCAGATGTGGTCATGCGGGAGCCAATGGAAGGCAGTAGTTAAGAGCAAAGGCGTTGGAGTCTGATGACTGTGACATGGATCCCAGCTTTGTAATGTCATTGCGGTGAAATCTTGGGCAATTGACTTACCTTGCTTATGCCTTTGGTCCCTTACCTGTAAAATTGCTATGAAAATAATAACTACCTCTAGGGTTTTGTAAGGGATAGCATGACAACCCACAGGACACTTATTTTGGAGCATCATACTTTGAAAGCAGTCAGTAAAAATAGCTTTGTTATGTCTGCATTTTGAAATAGCTTTCATTATGTACTTCTGTCCTGTGTTTTCTAGGGTTATCTTTTTCATTTTATTTCACATGTGCTAAGCAGCTACACTGGATAAAGTAGCCACTGCTAGTTGTCCACCAAAATCCAAGCCCCAAGATTTCCCCAGTTATAAAACTTCCCACTGTTGGCTGGGCATGTGGTTTCCAAATTATAAACGGAATTTTTAAATCTCCCCAGTAGGTGTATGTGGTGATGAAAGTGCTACCCAGTTGGATGTAAGAAATGGTATGGATAACTCCCAGGGAGTATCTGTAAGAGAAAGAGGTGTGTTTTTTTCTACCCCCTTTCTCTTTCTTAATAGTTTGTGCATATTCATGTAAACATTTTGGTTGGAACTGAACCATGAACTTGAAGATGAAGTTGAAAAGCTTGACTTATATGTTGGAGGATGGCAGAGCAGAAAAATAGAAGGAATCTGAGACTGATGATTATAGTCACCAGAGCAGTCTTGGGCCTTCTGTCTGGATTTAGAGCTGAGAGTGAGAACTATAACCATGTTTTATTGAAGTCACTGCGAACTGGGGTTAAGGAGAAGTTATGTGATCGTACCGATAGGTATCACCTTGGCAGCATGGAATCGTGATTTCTACAGTGCTGGCTGAGAAAATGCCTGTGCGTAAAACTATCCAGAACAATAACCTATTTGCATGGGTGCAAGACTATCATGATCCCTCTTTCTTCAAGTCCAGCGAATGGATGAATCAAGAAAGATTTTTAAAATTGTGAATGAACACACTGTCCTCCAGCTCGGTCTATTCCAGAACAGTATAATTCACAAGTCTAGAGGATTAGAAAACACACAGGGCTGAGAATCAAAGGACCTGGATTCTGCCCTGTTCCTTCTTGAACAAACTTAGTGACTTCGAGAATTCACTTTTTCTAAGCTTTTGCTTATTTCTTTGTATTGTGCATGTCATAACATCAATACTGATGTAGCATGAAAAGTTGCTTATAAGATAACAAATATGGAAGTATCTTGAAAACTTAAAAACCTGAAATCTTCGTAAGGAATCATTATAACTAGTTCCACTGAGGGTTGTTGTTGACTAAGAGGCTCCATGGAAGAGAACCATAAAAGAGTGTTTCAAAACTAAAAGGCCACTGATGGGCCCATTGGCAGTCTGTACTACTGGGGTTGAGAATGTGCAATTATGTAGTTGGATCTGCTCTTTACACCTGCCCCAACTCGCTCTCTGCCCTCTGTGAGGAGACACAGGCCTGCTATTTATCACAGTCTTCGCTTGCCATCAAGAATGTGCTACTGCCTCGGTCCGCTGGAACAGGCGGTTGGCTGGCAGAGCCATTGGGCACCTGTTGAGGCTGAGTCATCGCTATTCACAGGATACGCCTCACTGCCTGGGTGTAGAGTGTTCAGCTGAGGATGGGAGCCCTGGCTACCCCAATGGGGGCAGCTGATGCTCTCATTCCCTGGCAGCTTTTAGGAGAAACCAGAGAGCCATGGTCTAATTTCACTTGCTCCTCATCTTCTCTTTTGACAGATGGATGTTCACAGTGGGAGGGTCATGCACATTTGTTCAGGCTCAACAGCCTTACAAGGAATTATGTGAGGCTTGACGGAAATCAACTGTTTCATGGAAATTAAAGGGAGTGTTGATGGCATTGATATGGCGCCTCTTCGGATCCCTGACACTTTCTTCCTGCATACCCCTCTTTGCTAGCACAGCTACTTAGGTAAAGTCCAGGCCATTATGTCAGTTCCAGAACCAACAGGATTTGTAGATAAAAATTGGCTCCTTAGTCAATACGCTCTCGATCTCAGCCGGCACTTTTGTATTTGTTAAACTAATCCAAGAGTATTGGAGTTTTTATAGGAACTGATTGGTCCTCATTATTGGAGTTTCTAGGACCATCTAAATAGTTAACCCTTTCTCCCCAGTTGCAGCTCCAGAATTTCTATTTGGAAGGGGGTTAGGAGCTACAACACACCTGGAAGAGGAGAGTGGGTTCTTGAAAATTAATTTCCTATGGGTTTTATCTAACATTGAGAGAGAGGCATTTCTAAGAATGGTGCGTGGCTGATGACCTACCAGATCTTCACTTCACTACTGGGATTGCCTTTCTCTCTCTGGATGCAGAATTTACAAAAACACAGAAATAGAAATAAAACAGGGATTAAAGAAAACTAGCCTTGTTACTGACAAAGAAAGGTTAGAGTATGCAGTACAGCTTGGAACCCTCAACAAAAGATACCTTTCTTCTCCTTTCCTGCTGAATTAAACTCACCAAATGCCATTACAGATGCTGTGGTCTATTGCCGGTCAGCTTACCTCACAAAGGAGACTCTGACCTACAGGAAGGCCGGTCCCATAAAAGAGATTCCAGAGAAGTCACAAAGTGAATCTTCAAAATCTCTCATTTCTTTCCTGGAGGCGAATGCATCCGAGGTAAAGAGAAAGGCAGAAGCTCTTGACTAAATATTTGGGAGAGGGCAGAAGATGCGAATTTATAGGCCAGTGGTATTGCTGAGAGGAAAACATATAGATATGCACCCTTATGACAGTGACCAGGCTTACACAAAATGACCGGTGTGGCGTGAGACAGTGGGCAAAGCTCTGGATCTGAAGCCAGATGGAACTGAATCTGCACCCTAGTTCTATCATTGACAGGCTTTGGAGCAATCCCTTCATCTCGGGGTCCCTTGGTTTCTTTCTGATAGCATGAGGGTGCTGATGTGCCAAGGTTTCCCTCTCAACAGTAGAGCGAGAGACTGAGTGGGTGAGAGCCTGGCTCTAGAGCTCTTTGCTTAATCCTGACTCCGATGCTTTCTGAGCACCAAATCTTATATTTGCAAAATAGGGTAAACACCTTCAATGTTACAGGGTTACTTAGGGTAAGGAGAGGGTGTGCACGAAGAATTTAGTGCATGAAAAGTGCTAACTAAATAATTACCATTTTTAAAACCCAAAGAATTGCCGTTCAATTTTATCAAATCACTGCCAAATTCTGGAGTTTAGAGGGTGTGATATTGTGATTTACTCGAAGAAATATGTGGTCTTTATCCCTATTTCTGGCACAGAGCTCGTAAAACCCTTGGAATTTCTTAAGTGGTGAAAATGATCAAGATGTCTTTTGTCATGTCAATGACACCTCATTTTGGGATGTCTCTAGATCACCTAAGTATAGGGGCTGGTCGCCAGAGAAGCCAATTATGTGATTAGAAGGTTGAAACTTTCAGTCCCATCCCCTGACCTCATGAGAGGGTCGAGGGGCTGGAGGTTGAATCAATTTCCAGTGACCAGTGTTTTAAGCAGTCACGCCATGCCATGCAGTGATGCCTCCATAAAACCCAAAAGGATGGGGCTCAAAGGCCATCTGGGTTGGCGAACAGGTGGAGGTGTGGGGACAATGGCATCCCTGGAGAGGGCATGGAAGCTTGATGCCCTTTTCCCACACCTTGCTCTTCCATAGCTCTTCCATCTGGCTGCTCCTGAGTTACATCCTTTCATCACAAACTGATCTAGTAAGTAAAACATTGCTCTGTGTTTTGCAAGCTGCTCTAGCCAATTAGCCAAACCCGGGGAGATGGTCACAGAACCTCTCATTTGCGGCCATCTGGTCAGAAGCGCAGGTAACAGCCCGGATTTTTGATTGGCATCCTGTATTGGATGGGGGTTGTTGGAACCTCCGTTTTGTAGCCAGTTCCTTGGAAACGCAGGTAACAATCTGGGTGTCTGAAGTGCTGGTTGGTCTTGTGGAATGGAGCCCTTTCTCTCCCTGTGGAATCTGATGCTATCTCTGGGTAGATAGTTCCAGATTTGAGTTGAATTCTCAGGCACTCCGCTGGTATACACCCTCCCCCACAATACACACATGTTGGAACTGGGTCCAGAAATCCAAAAGATTTTATATTATGGAAAATGCTAAAAATAAGATAAAAGAGTGCTTCCTAAAAATAAAGGCCAAAGTGAGAGGCTATAGGCACCTATTTGAGATCTAAAAGAATAGCCACTCAGGAAGCACGGATTCAGGCAGAAACCCCTGTAGGGTCCCTGTGAGGAGACAAAGGCCAGAGGTATTTATGAGAAAGGGAAGGGGAACAATGACATCAGTAGAAGGCAGGCATTTCTATAGGTGCAGATAACAGAACAGTGACGCTAATTCTAAAGAATGCTTTCAATTTTCAGCAACATGGTCATGATGTCTGCTCTCTTGTTATGTTTTCGAACCGTTGTTGTTTGGGATACGAGGCCGCTTCAGGCCCATTCTGAACGTTATTTTGCCTGTTCTAACATTCCAAAGGTCTGAAGGGTAAGGCGTGCCAGGCAGTTCCTCTAGATAGCTGCTCAGAACCACAATGACTTTATTCCTTATCAATGGGCTCTATTTTGTAAACTTTTCTGGCTCTGTTGATTTCAATAGTGTTGATATGTCAACAATTCCAACATTTTCTTTAGAACTTTGGACCACTCTGTAGAACTCCAGACTTTTGTATCTGATTATTCACTTGAAATCTCCAAAGGGATGTCTAATATGGGTCTCCAAGTTGACACAGCTGAAAGAGAACTTTCTTCCTGTGCCTTATACTCTTCCTTCAAGATAGTCTTCCATATGTCCGATGCTGTTGTCTGTTGCTGCGTAAAGTAAAATATAGACCTCTCTGTATAAATATGGTATGAAATAACCCCAAGCCAAAACAACTATAAGAGTTGGTGACTAAAGGCAACAATTTTTTTTCTTCTCACAAATTTGCAATTTAGGAAGGGATTGGCAAGAAATGCAAAAGGCCTATGTGTGCTTTATCCATCCTCAGGGGGGGCCTCTCTGCTAAAGATTGAATGGTCCACATCCAAGGGGACTCACACATTGCTGGCAAGTTGATGCTGACTCTTAAGTCCAATGGGTGCTGAGGACCAAGGACCTTGGGTTTCCCCATGTGGTCTGTGCTTCTCCCCAGCATGATGGCTGAGTTTCATGAAGGATCATCCCAAGAGAGAAGAAAGCAGAAGCTCTATAACTCTTTATGACCTAACCTCAGGAGTGATATAGTATCATTTCTATAATGCAGTTGCATACTCTGTTAGCTAAGGAAGACACAGAGACCTGGCCAGAATCAATGTAGGAAACCACAGACTCGACTTGATGGAGTGGTAAGGTTCTAGGAGAGCATGAAACTCTTGTTGCTGCCATTTTCTTTACGTATCAGAAGACAAGTACCCTGTCACTGTTGATTCTTCAAGCAAAAAATCAAAATTATTATCCTGGATCTGTCTTTTTTTCACATTCATGTTTCACTTATTTAGAAAATCCTGCCAATGCAAAACATCACAGCCTGAGGTCTGCAGCCTTGGGACAACCATCGTCTCCCTCTTAGATGGCTTTAGTACTCTCCTAATTGATCACCAAATTCCCTTCTTTTGTTCCTGTATCCCCCTCTCCATAGGGCCAGGATACCAATCATATCTCTCCAGGCTTACAAAATCCCCAGTGACAAAGTGGATCACAGCCGAGTGACAAAGGGAGCAATTCACCATTCTAACTATCAATAAATCTGATATATAAGTACAAAATATGAACAGTGAAAACCTGGCAAAATTGATTCAAGAATTCTATGCTCATATATAGAGATTTTTTCCCACAGTTCTCCCAGTAATTGATAGACCCGGCAGAGGAAAAATGTTAATGACACGTTCCTTAATGGGTAACAAGTGGGCTGAGATCCCCTTAGCCAAAAGGCTGTTTCACCTGAATTGTTATGTTTATGAATATTTTTATACATATTGAAGAAGATTGGGAATCATTGCCTGAGACAACCTCTCAAAAAATGACAGGTACCAAAATGGTCCTCAAAGGATATGACCAAGATCATCATCCATCATAGACTTCCTCATTTCATATCCTACCTGACAGGAAGATAGTTGGTGGTTTCTGTGGGGAAAAATCAAGATCTTGCCTTCTGCGTGTTTAGGGTGCAACACTCTAATCTGAGGCCTGACATGGTGAATTGCGGGTGAAATTCACTTCTTCCCAGGCATTCATCCAAACCCTCTGCTCATGTTAATAACCGTCCAGCAGGCCCGGAGAAGAGCACACAGCAAATGCATAGATTGATATCAGCATGTGCTGGGAACAGCTTCAAGCTAAGCTTTCAGTGGTTTATAAGGACGTGCATGCAGCACAGAGCAAAAGATACAGATAGGTCTGATGCTGGAGGAGGGAACAAATGTACTGTCCTCATGGGGTGTTGCCTTTGATTTTATTCAGGGACCTCTCAGACAAAGGATCATTTGATGATTCTGAAAGTGGGAATCAGAGTGAAGACATGTTTTAAAAACCTCAGTTATTCTATGGATAAAGTTAGGACACTTTAAAAGTGGGAGCAAGAGGGAGAGAGATTAACTGGAGCCTTCGATGCTTCCGACTGAGGGAAAGGATTCATCTATGAGATCGCTAATAGCAGGTGTCTTGTGTGATTTATGCCAACGAACAAAGTTGTGTGGGCCCTAATCCTTTTCCATCTGTTTCATAACAGGGCGAGGAAACAGGAGAGGTCGTGAATAATTCTAGAACTTCAAGATCCTTTTCACCCTGGAATGTGGAAGTCACACTTCCACCTCCCTGACTTGGTGAACTGGGCTTTCAGGGAAGGCAGGTTACTACACAGCAATGGACTCTTATCTTCTCATCGTCTGTGACGTCTTCTGAAAGGAGCCAGGGAGGTGTTAGGCGTTTCTCTCAATAAGTTTAAGGCAAAATCCTTCCGTCCCCCATCTCCTATGCTTACACAGAATTGTGCCTGGTCTCTACCCTGAAAGAAGCCTCGTATTCCAGCCTGGTTAGGAGTTTTGGAAGGAGCAGAGCTGGAGGACTGGCGCACGGCCACTCAACAGGCATTTCCTGAGTGCGCGTTATTGACCAAGCGTGGTGCTTTTGGATGAGTCTGAGCTTCTCAGCATATTCTGAAACTGGGGGAGGAAACAGCAGTTAAACTCCATGTGGTTAAAAAGCATTCTGACTCTTTATACTAAGCCCACCACTACCTGAAAACAAGGTTAGACCTTTTTAATAAGAAAGACTGGCAAAGGTCATGGGAAGAATACCAAACCCAAATTTACAGATCCAAGGTGTTGGCCCTTCCTCTCTGATCTGCCTATGGCCATGAACTGGCTATGGGTGCTCAGTTGGGCTTCTTAATTTCTCTGATCATCAGTTACCTCACTTGTAGAATTAAGATCACGATACCTGTGTTCTCAGCCTGACAAGGTTGCTATGAATATCATGTTAGATAATTTAGAAAACACTATATGAATGTTAGTTTTCCTTTTATTACTATCATGCACAAAAAATACAAGGAGACATATATTCTCAATGATACTCAGTTCTTCATCCAGTAGTTTACTATGAGATGAGATGCTGGGATGATATTTGAACATGGTCCTTGAAAGTGGGCTTCAGCAGGTACAGTTAAGAGATAAGTGTAGGTCAAATGAGAAGAAGTACAGTATGTATATTAGTTTCCTAATGCTACCTTTAAAAAATATCCTCAAAATGAGTGGCTTAAAATAAGTTATTTATTGGCTCGTAATTCAGAAGATTATAAGATTAAAATACAGGTATCAGCCAATTCGTGCCCTCTCTGAAGTCTCTAGAAGTAGAGCCTTCCTTGACTCTTTCTAGCATTTGGTGGTTGCTGGCAGTCCTTAGAGATCCTCAGCTTAGAGACCCAGCCATCATCCAGTCTCTGCCTCCATCATTACATGGTATTTTCCCTGGGTGTCTGTGCCTAAATTTACCTCATCTTATAAGGACACCAGTCATTGGATTAGGGCCCACCCTAATCCAGGATGGCTTCAACCTAACTTGATTCTATCTTCAAAGGCTGTACAGCGGTCCCTCTCTATATTGCGGTTCACTTATCACAGCCTCACTGTATCGTGGAATTTTAAAAAATATTATACTTAATTATTTATCGCGGATTTTTTGCTATATTGCAGGATTTTGTGGTACTGTACAGTAAATACGAAAATAAATGTAAGGTTCCTACTTCGCAGAATTTCACCTGTCGCTGGGGGGGTCTGGAACGTAATACCCGTGATAAGTGAGGGATCACTGTATTTCCAGATAAGGTCACATTCACAAGTATCGAGAGTTAGGATTTAAATGTACTTTTTGGAGGGGACTCAATTCAATTCACAACGTTATGTGAAGAGAATTCAAAGGAGGGAGGCACACAGTGTGTTCAGAGGAGCGATGAGTAAATGATCAGGAACACAGAAAACGTGGTGGATGCGTAGAGAGCAATAATGCCACATTTGAATTATAACCAACGAATGAGTTCCATGCTCAGAGCTGGGGGTGTCGAGATGGATAAGACCACATGTTTGAATTAGAGGCATTTTGTGTAGCCTGTTACACCTCCCTGTACCAAAATGACCCTACTGTGGGTGATCAGTGCTCTCATGGATTGTGCTACATGATATGTAAGCAGATTATGCCTCTGCTCTCTGTTTTCATTCATCACTGAGTGTCTAAAACCTAGTTTCTGATACACAGTGGGCACTAAATAAATACTGTTGACTAAATGAATGAACATCTGCTTTTATAGAGATGAGAAAACCAACTGAGGGAAGCAACTTGTTGAAGGAAACAGATGATGATAGTAAAGCTGGCCCAAACCCTGGCCTATTTGGCTCCAAAGCTCATGTTCTATTGAATACCTTCTTTGAATATTCTTAACTCAGAACATTTTATTAGACTGGCCATTGTTGTCTGTTTGCACTGTGCATTAAGGTCAGACGATATGTGACATCTTGCCTATCTGAGGCCCCAAGGCGAGACCATTCCTCAGGCATGCCATTTGACAAGGCAGTAGCCTTGATCTGGCTCCACTCCCTCAAATGACATGCTCACTTTCTCCCACGGATGTTAGGCAGAGCCCAGAGAACACTGTGACATTTGGCATCTGCAAAGGCCATTGTAATGTCTCTGTCGCAGGCCTTGCTGTTCATCCTTTTAATATCCATTTACAATAGCGCCATATCCTGACCCTCTGCTGCTGGAGATAAACAGCGTTCAGCAAGATAGGTTTGCCCCGAGGCGGTCATTACTAGCTGGGAGATAAAATGGAATTCAGGTTCATTAGATAATAAAATCTCAGGATCACAAGAAAACTTAAAGTTCACCTGATTTTATTCCTTGTAAACAATGCTTGAAGCACCACTCCCCCATTACCCATGTACAAACACACATACAGTCACACACACTTATGTGCATGCATGTACAAATAGATATATAGTTATCTGCAAGACTTTTCCAAATACTTAGCTCACAGGCATAAACACACACAAAATCTTGGCCTTTGCCCTTTGAACTCAAGGATAGAATTTTGACCTTACAAGAATAGTTCTTAAAAAAGAGAAATTTAGTATTAAAAAAAAGAAGGGGGGGTTAGAACAGGAAGTCTTATTAGTAAATTTAAAAAGTGACATATTGTGTGATATTTAATTGATAACTACAATCTTAACATACTATTATTTTCTGCCATTTTGTAAATAGTAGAAGACAATATCATACTTCCCTGATGCAAATAACTTTTCTTTTTTTCGTTCTCTCTTTCTTTCTTTCTCTCTTTCTTTCTTTCTTTCTTTCTTTCTTTCTTTCTCTCATCTTAGCAAAGGCTTGAACTCAGGTCTTCTGACCCTGAGGCTGGCATCTTTTTAAAAATAATTAAATGTATTGGGGTCACATTGGTTAATAAGTGTATATAGATTTCAAGTGTATAATTTCTATGACACATAATTTGTATATTGCACTGCATGTCTGTCATATGGTTGTCTGTGTCTAAGAGCTTTTGTTTGTTTTCTGTGTTTGTTCATTTGTTACTTTCAGTTTTATATCCCACAAATTAGTGAAACCGTTTCTAGCCTGATAGCAATGATTGGAAGAGCAATGATAACAAAGGTTTCGCCTGAGCAGCGTGGCTATCTTGAATGGTAGTCTTTCAGTTCTGCATAAAGTATAAAATGGGCCGAAGAAAAAAATTGATTA
Organism: Furipterus horrens; assembly: GCF_987537825.1. Taxonomy (NCBI): domain Eukaryota; kingdom Metazoa; phylum Chordata; class Mammalia; order Chiroptera; family Furipteridae; genus Furipterus; species Furipterus horrens. Next base: position 7,198,953 of record NW_028327177.1, read on the forward strand.
GAATTAGTAATTCGGTCAGGGCTCGGCCACATGTCCCTTGCCCACAAGAGCACCAGCACTTGCTGTCCCTTTCTTGCCTCCCTTTCAGAGGCAGCACTGTGCCGCACGGACAAAAGAGAGGCGAGGCCTGGAGAGACTCCAGTAGGCAACAGGGCCACACTGAGACCTTGTCTCCTGCTGGCATGGGTAGTATTTGTGTCATGACATTATACTAATTCAGTTAAATATATTGGGTTGGCCAAAAAGTCCATATGTTTTTTCCTTCAAATAAGAGATACATTTTTTTATTTTCACAAATAACTTTATTGATTTTGATATTGTGAGTATGTTGCCTGTCTCTGGGTGGTATAACATTAATTTTTCTCAATGAATGTCTCAATTTGATTGCTCTCAACTTCAACGGGTCTACCTGAACTTGTGGGGCATTGTCAGTGAGACATCTTTAGCATGAAACCTTGCAAACCACTTTTGACGCATTTAATCAGTCACAGCACCTTCTCCATAAACCGCACAAATCTTTTCTTTTGTGTTTCAGTTGCGTTTTTACCTTTCTTGAAATAATAAAGTATAACATGCCAAAAATATTGCATATTTCTTATATTTTCAATATTAAAATGGCTACACAAAACTCACCAATTTTGCTGTCTTTTTTTAAATGCATGCTGATATGACAGCTGTCACAATACAATCTAACAAAATTGTTTTGGATGAAGTTAAAGATAGCTAAGTGCTACTAGGGCCATCTTATGGAAAAAAACAAACGAACTTTTGGCCCACCCAATATAAACCTCTTATATTCAAGTGATAGATAAGACACCATCTCTTTGATTTTAATAAACTCACAAACACAACAATTCTGTAGGTGGAAGAAAGTGTTTGAATACAAAGGCCAGGACACCATCCCTTTGGTCCCAGGGAGAAATTATGCTGACAAGAACATGCTCATATATAAGAGATTATGAAGATCATTGAGTTTTAATTTGGTCCCAAAAGCTAAGTCAATGAATAGTCTTGAGTAGAGAAATAAGATGCTTATATTTGTGTCTTAAAAGAGTCCTTTGACAACAGTGCAAAAAGTATGTGTAAAGTAGGTAACACGGGAGACAAGATCATTGAAGAATCCAATAAGAGAAACAGCAGAAAGAAAGCCATCGTCGGCCTGCGAGCTAAGTGTCGCTGGTTCGATCTTCCAGTCAGGGCACATCAGAGAAGGAAAACTCTGACTCCAAAAAACCTCCGCTGCCTTGCGGCATACCTCTTCAGGGGAAAGGCTAAGGGAGTAAACCCCGACAGAAAATCCGGAGCCGGAGTCCCTAAGGCGGTTTGACGTTGGAGTCAACACCGGCAACTCCTGCGGCGCACCTGAAGCCAAGCTGTATTGACTCCGTCTTTCCCTTGGACCCTTCAGCTGCGAAGAGAGGGGGGGTCTGCTGCATGGGCAACAGCAGACCCTCCATATCACCCTGCCCAGGCTCTGTAGCTTCAGCTTCACTGGAGAGGACACTCCAGCGTCATCACAAGATGTCGATTCAACACGGGAGGAGACAGATACCGTATCACTCCCGAGTTGGACTGCACAGCCATTCTCGGCGGTGCAGATAGACTCTTAAGAAGCTACACCATCGTCTCTTGAGACGGACGGCTGCCGACGACGACCAAGGAAGTAGTATCTGCAGGATTTGGCAGCTGTTTGAATGTGGGGAAGTCCAGGATGAGCCCAAGTTTCAAGCTGGGCAACTCCAACTGGATAGGCAATCATGTCTTTAGGAGGAAAGGTAACAGCTCCCCCATTTTTAGCTTAGAATTAAATACTACCCCGCTTTGTTCAGACCTTAGTCATTGATCATCTCATTATAGAACCCTTCTCCAAGCACCACTCCAATTTTCAAAAATCAGAGTCTTTCTGCAGATCATGCTCATTTTGCTTTCCTTCTCTTCATAGCACCCATAATTTCTTGCATATACATATTTGGTAATTGTGTATATATCCCTGGTGAAGTGTCATTGACAAGGACGTGCCTGGCAATGGTGCACACAGGGCAATTGCTTGGTGAGTGAATACTGCTTTCAGAAACCAGCGTGTAGTTCTTGACTGTTCACCTTTGACCTTAGGTGAATTTTTCTCTCTTCATCATGGGAATGAGAACGTCTCCAGCAGGTACATGCTGAAATGCTTCCTTTTCAGGAACCTCAATGGCTTTTTTCCCATTTGTTCCAACTGGTCTGATATTTGAGTACCATTGGGTTGCTTGGGTCATTGGGCTAGTCCTGAAACAATCTTTGTGATCAAAAGATGGAATAAATTGATTGGCTAGACCAATTCAACTTCTATCACTGAAGTTTGGTTAGTCAGTCCCTAAGCCACATAGACTTTGGTCTTCCCGCCCACAAAAAAGAAGTTGAGATGCTGTTACCAAGGGAAGGCACAGGTTTTATGAGGTCCAAAACTTAAACAATTTGGGATGAGGGGGACATCATTAAGAAAATGATTATAAAAATGCAAATACAATATTAATTATAGGGGACTGAGCATGTAACAAGCCCTGAAAGTTATAAAATTAAAGGATCATGGCAAGACTGTCCCTGGGGGGAAAAAAGTGAAAAAAGAAAAAGAAGAAAGAAAGGAAGGAAGGAAGGAAGGAAGGAAGGAAGGAAGGAAGGAAGGAAGGAAGGAAGGAAGGAAGAAAGAAAGAAAGAAAGAAAGAAAGAAAGAAAGAAAGAAAGAAAGAAAGAAAGAAAGAAAGAAAGAAAGAAAAGAAAGAAAGAAAGAAAGAAAGAAAGAAAGATGTCTTCAGAGGGGACTGAGAAGGAAGAGAGCATGTGGACTAGCCACAGAGAGGCACTGGGAAGGAGGATGTGATTAGAGACATGAAGAAGGAAGACTGTCAATTAGGTCTGACAACACTTCCCTCTGCCCAGCTGAGCACATTTCCTGCTCAATGCAGGAACTTGAAGAGCGATTTCCAGCCAGGAAGGGAAGAATGCGGAATTGGGTCTCGAGCTTTCTGCCCTTCTCACTGTTTGCAGCCTGCTCTGAAGGGACCTGTGGAGGGAACAGCTGTGTGTCCCCAGTACAGCTAATCCTTGGGGGCGGGGGCAATGTTACATAACATGAATGTGTTTAGCCGGATCCCCGATTCCTCCATAATTTGAAACATCCCACAGAATGCCGAGTTTGGGTGGGGTGTGAATATTAACGAGCGAGTCCTGTGCTACACTGCCCGCGTGTCCACCCAAGGGGAGAGGGGCCTCACTTCCTGCGTGGCGGAGGCTTCGTCCACTCCCTGGGGGACACGGGGCAGAATGCATCCGCAGCAGCAGAAGCGACTCAGCCCTTGGAGGCTGTGCAGTTCTGTCCCGGTCAGTCCATGAAAGGTTGCGTCTGTGTCGATGTCAGCGACCTTCACTCCACAGAGGTCGGGTGAGGCTGCAGAGTTGTTCCTGGGAGGGAGCTGGGAGAGGGCCGAGGAAAGGAGCATGTGTGGACTTTCTCCCGCAGTGGTGCCGGATGACAAGCATCTGAGGACAGGCAGCATGTTTTGGAGCTCTCTCCGCTTCTGGATCGTTCGTCACACGCTCACTAAAGAGTAGAACCTGGACAAAGCCAAGGACGAACTGAGGTGTGATGATGGTGATTCCCTGCCTAGGTGTCTACTGTACGCTAGGCAACAGCTCAGTGCTTTTCATGAAATATTTCTGATCTTCAAAACAATCCTCCTTCTGAGTGGAGATTAGGATCCTGCTTGACAGCAAGCAGACTAACAAAACTATGCCCAGAGGTGCAAGGAGAATAATAGCAGATACAAGATTCAGCTCCTCATCTATCTAAGGCAAAGCTCTTGGTGATTTCCATGGATAATAGATCCTTCCTAAGAATACTTTTTATGTTGATTATTATCGTTATTGTTTATAATTAGTGAGCACCTACTATGTGCCAGATACTGTGCTAAATGCAATGGATTCGTGTGTCTGCATGTGTGTGGTTATGGATGACAAAAATGTGATTTGAAAATTTGGTAATTTAACCAGAGTTACTCCTCCATCTTCGAACCCACCTCTCTCTGAATCTAGTGATTATAAATTAAATGCTTTGCTAATACTCGCAGTGTTTCCGAGGCCTTTGTGCTTTGGACAGCTGGACCCTCCGTGGCTGGCAGCCAGGTGGCACGGCTATAAAATTTATAACAGGCTAGCTAAATGGGGAATGCCTCCCCGAAGGACAATTTCACACTCGCCTGATGATTCCAGAGTAGCTCGCTCTGAACTGCTCCACGGGGCCCCTAAACCAGGCACTTCGCTTATTCCATGGTGTTCAAGCAATGACAGCCCTTGGGTGGATGTGTAGCAGACCCACGATCTGGCCTCCTTTCCACTCATGATTGTCAGCTCCTCTGTGGTGGCCAGAGAACAGACTGTCTCAGCATTTAAACTTGAAAGTGCACATTAGAGTCCCACGTGCGCTGGCCAAGGCCGCTTAGCTCTGTCTGCCTTGTACTTCATGTTCCTCCAGCAGAAGGATGGCAGCTTGGCCAGCTCAATGGAGGGCTCACCAGACGTCCTGAGTACGAGAACTTGACACATGAAACCCCAGAGAAAAACGTGACATGGTTTGAAATAGAAAAAAATACAACCAAACAAGAAACAAACGGGGCCAGTGTTATTTTTTCAGTAACCTCCCTGAAAAGAGCTGGTTTGAGATAAAAATGGTATCCTACTCGAGAAACCCTTGTGTTGGTCTGGGAAGGGCAAAAGTCCAGGCATTCCAGAAGTCTGTGGAGGAAAAACTAGATTTTCAGTTTCTTGAGGCTTGGGTTTAAATTCTCATTTCAAAAGAATCGGAGATGAAAGAACCCTACTGGCTAATTTTAGAGCACGCTATTTCATTACCCTGATTGACTCAAGCCAAAAAGGGGAAAGGGAATTGAGAAGAGACTTGGAATCTTTATTTTAAAACCAACTAGGCCCATGGAGCCAGCCCATGCTCTGCTTTAGTCTTTAACATCCAAGGTCCACCACTCAATGTTCGGTACACTGAAGGAATTTTGCTAACTCACATGAGAACAGAAGCCCTAGATGTGCCTGGGCTAATCAATGAACTAGGAGATGGTATGACAATCTCTCCGTATCTTGAGATCCCTGCTTCCTTATCTCTAAAACTGCAGGATGAAATCAGGGGATATAAAGGGTAAAAGGAGCTTAGACAGAATCTGGTTTCCAATTCTTAAGAAATTGAGTTCTCTGAAGGGTACATACCTGTACTAGGTCACATAGCTAGTTATTGGAGATGGGGACTCCAACCTGGATGTCCTGAACCTGATTCATTCCTTTTGCCTTTTTTTTTTCTTGAAGCCAAACAGCTTTAGTAACTCTTTTTCAAATTTTCTCAATAGTATTATAGAATACATTTAATGAATTCCCCACCATGAAAGATTGGAGAAACCAGAGTTTTGAAGCAGTTGGCAGATGAAAGTGGTATTCGCCACAAGCCACGGTATTATGTGGGTGATACCACCTCCTCAGCATGTGGGAGGGCTGGCTCCAGGCAGAAAGCCTCAGGCAGCCCACACCAAGGCTGAACCACCAGGGACTGTCCATCTGACCCCTGACACGGTGGTATTGAGGATGGAAAGAAACGCAATCCTGCCCAGCCTGCCCGTCTTGACTGTTCTGGATATGAGCTCCTTTATCTCTCTACGGCCAGGAGTCCAGGCGCTCTGGGTGTGACTGAGGAAAAGATGTTTCCAAAGGATTATAAGGACATGGGAAATGAGAACCAAAGAGGGGAAGCTGTTTCTTCATTTGTTTTCACCATCTTCCATTGTAAAGTGGGAATCTGATGAGTAAACTCCCTTTCCAAAAGGTCCTTCAGTGCCCTCCCCCCCCCCCAATGCACACACACTGTCCTCGTTCCTCCAGGTGACCTTCTGCCCTTTCTCCCTCAGGAGGTACCACTGCCCACCCCCATCCCAGGGAACTTCATCCTCACGCTTATAATAAGATAAAGTTGATAGTAACAATGACGATGACACTTTGTGCCAAGAACTGTTCTGATTGCTTTAATTTATGTATTTATAGCTAGAAATACAGCTATAGTACAGCAGACCTCACACTGTGTCCAGTAAACAAACAAACAAACAAACAAACAAAAACTGGAGTGCCAGGGGCAAGACACTAAAGAGGCAAAAGACAGGCTCTCTTCTATCAGCATCATATGGTATAAATATTTCCAGAAGCCCACTCAAAAGTAGTCTGCTTAATTCCAATGGACAATGGTGTGTCACATGACCATCCTTAGCTGGAAGGTGGCGAGGGAAAAGGGATCAGGAATGGCTGAATCAAATAATGAACACGGGTTAAGCCTTTTTACATCCATAATGTCAGTTGATCCTTTCCACAGCCCCATACGCCAGATTCCAAAGGAAACTGAAGAACAGACTTTTGAGTAACTAGTCATTTAGGCATTAGTTTACAAAGCGGAGATGTGCGTTCACCTACGCTGACCTCAGAAACCACGATTCCGTGCTGCTGTGCTTCTCCCTGCTCCACAAGGCTCCCTCCTTAGATCCGTTTTAATGTCACTCCCTCCCTGAAATTTGATCACTGAGATGTGCGGGTCACAAGGAGACAAGCCCAGAGTCCATCCTTTCCTGTAATGACTTTCCATGAATTTGCTGGGTCCACTGAAGGTCTCATGAGGTAAATGCTCAGTGCCACTCAACGAGGCTGGCAGTGGCATGAAGAGGACTGCTCCTACCCCCACGGGGCATGGTGCAGATTCCCTGGAGGGAAAGTCATTGTCCGGAAATAGGGCAGAGTTTTTCAACCGAGCATTGCACATGGCAGGTCACAAGAGTGGCACGCCTGCAGCCCCAGATTAATCTCATCCGTAGCAGGTCAGCGACCTGACGGGGACGCTCTTTCCTGGGTTGCTCGATGCGACCTCGCATGAGTGATAAAGCACCAGGAACATCCAGATCACCGCAAGACGGAGACAGTTCCCTTTTGGCAGAGGCAGGGGCAGAGGGAGAGGTATCAGCCGGGGCTATTCCTGCAGGGATTTGTAGGTTCAAAGGCTTAAGGAGGCTTTGATGACTGTCTAAAATCTCTGCTGTTGGCCCAGAACCGCTTCTGCCCATGGGGAGGCAGCATAGTACAGACGTAAGGGCCGGGGACTTGGATTTGGATCCCCGCCCCTGGCCCCCACACCCCAGCTGGGCTACCTAAACTCTCTAAACTCATGCAGTGATTTGGAGAATTAAGGTAATCTCTTGAAAGGACTCAGCACGGTGGTGGGTGGTCAGCTGGCACGAAAGGGAAGACTCAATAAACAGTGTCGGCAGTGCATTGTTATCACTGCTGTTGGTTACGTTATTATGGTTCACAGTGGGTCTTGAGCTTTTTATCATTTGAAGGACAAAACCCCAGAGAGATTCCCACATGTTTCATGAACTTGAGGTCCATGTGTGTGGTTTAGAGAGCGCAGGCATCCAACCCAATACTTCAGTAATTGAAAATTAAAGCCGGAAGTGTGTTTGTGGACAACTTCAGAGAAGGCTCCTTGACCTACGTTGTATGAACACCCAGACAGAATCTAAAAGATCTTTAAAAAAATCAATTATCTCTGAACTAAGAAGACACAAAAGTGGGAGACACACTCAGGGTAAGGTGCTAGAACCTCAAAAATCAATCCCTGGGTCTGATCTATTTTTTTTTACCTTGGAAAAAGCCCCTACTGAGATGAATAACGATATTAATCACTAACGTTTTTTGAGCACTTAGACACCTACTTTATGTCCTGCTAACATCCTGAAAAAGCTATGCGTCTTCGTACTTGTAAGCCTCACAGTTCCTTGGGGTAGGTTCTGTTACCTTCCGTGTGATAAAGAGATGGAGGCAGAAGGAAGCTGAACTTGTCCAAGAGCGCAAAGCCTGCAAGAAGCAAAGCCAGCTCTGCACTCAGCGAGGGATGATGGAAACGTCCTTGCCCCTGAGGTACTGCTTTCCGAGGGGGGTGGAGAAGCGGGCCTCCAGGGGCTGCCCCCCCCCATCTCTCTCTGCTTCACTCACTTCTCTCCAGCCACGTTGGCCTCGCATCATTTCCTGGGACACGTGAAGCTGATTCCCACCATCAGATCTGCGTTCTCTGTTTTCTTGAGCCTGGAACGAACCAGGGGTCCCTCAGAAGAGAGAGCGACTCTGAGAGGGTATCATTTGTCATAGAAGCCAAACTTGAAAAATATAACAAAAACAGAAATCTTGGTGGGAAAAAGCACAATGTGCTGCTGTGTCTGACCTGGAATAAATTTCCGGTTCTCACCACCACCCCCATCTCCCAAAGAAAAGTAAAAATCCTCCCTTCACCTCCTTGGGCTTATCCTTTCATTCTGGTTTGCCCAGGATAGTTCAAGTCCATGCCTGCTTCTCTGCTGTAATTATTAAGACCCACCCTTTTCCACTCTCAAATGGGTCTCAGTGTAGAGAATGAGCTATATGGGCACTCTGTTTCTAATGGGAATTTCTATCCCTAGGGTCAGTTTCCAAAGTAAAATGGCTCAGTTACTTGCAATTTTTTCCAGACAGCAATCAGAGAAAAGAAGAATATACCTATTTGTAACTAAGCTAGTGCTTTTCAGAGTCTAGTTGGCTCCATTCTTAAGCGATTAGAAAACCTTCCCCAGCGGTGAAATCTCTCCACCCCCGACACCCCCAACACCCAACTAGTGACTCTCGACTCAAATCAGTTACTGCCTTTGCCATAAAGTGGATAATATGGACTCACTTTTACAAGTTTATTTTATAAAATTTCCCCTTTTGTGCTTATATTTATTATTTCCATCCATATAGAGAAACAAGATTAAGAGCTAGTTTTTTTGTTTTTTGTTTTTATTGCTCATGGTGTGTAATGCAAGGCTATACATAAACTAGAGACAGTGTAAACGTGGATAGAACAGACAAAATATAGGAAGAAAAGAGAGATGAGTGGAATGTGGGAACAGGGAAGAAAGGAAGGAGGGAAGGGGAGGGGAGGAAATGCAAGTTTAATATATACTTCCTGCAACAGTAAGAACACTAAAGGGAAACCAGCTGGTCGCTTATAACAATGACTTGTCTTCATTGAATGCAAACAGATGCATTCTTCCCTCGGCCAGTCCCTCTGCTACTGTGAGCAACATGCATTTCTAGACTGAAGAGTTACAGGCAGGCTGAACTGGAACTGGGCTCGTCGCGTACCAGCTACTTAAGAGAATGAATGTGCCTTTCTAATTGGACAATCTTCGAAGTGCCCCCACCCCAAGTAAATAAAGGGTAACAGCCAATTTGTTTAAAAATAAGCAGTGCTTTCACAAGGAACTGCTTTCTTCAAGAGCACGAAGTTTCTTCATAAATGACTACAACACAGAGGTTCTTTTATAAACCAATAGCCTTATTACTGCCTGAGTCTGGACCGGTATGACAGAAATCAAAGGATTTTCTATCTCTTTCAAAGTTTGATTTGCAAAGAGGATGAGTGCCTGTTGGATAAAAAGTGTTGATTCCATGATGGTCTCAAGCTAAGCATTTTATATTAAAAAAACAGATGGTATCCTTTCTCAAATGTTGGTGATTTATATTTCTGACAGATTCTGCTTTAAACTGAAAATATATAACATTTTATAATTTAAATCTATTTCTCTACACTATATACTAAGTGAAGTAAGATTTAAGGACGTACAGTCACTTAAGTATAATCATCTATGTTTTTTACTCTTGAACAATTAATGAAATAACTTCCTCATTTAGCTTTGATTTTATTTATTCCTTTGTGCATACATAATTTGCATTTACTGTATTCCTTAATGAGTGATTAGTATGTGCAAATGCTAGTATATAGTAATTGCAAAAGTACATAAGAAGACAAAATGTAATACTCCTGCAGGATGAAAACACCCAACAAACAGGAATCGAAGGGTACGTGCTCAACCTGAAAAAGGGCATTGACAGAACCTCACAACTAACCACGCACGCGGCAGTGGAAGAACGTGTTCTTTCCTTCTGCATTCAGGAAGAAGACAGGGTACCTTCTCCTCTCCCGTCTATTCAACACTGTATTTTCAGTTCTCATCACAGCAATTAGGCAAGAAAACAAAATAAAGGCAATCCAGACTAGAAAGGAAGAAGAAAAACTACCTCTATTTGCAGATCACAATCTTGACCATAAAAAATCCCAAGGAATCTACTAAAAATGATTAGAACTAATAAATGAGTTGAGTAAGGTTTCAAGATACAAGATCAATACACAACTGTCCATTGTATTTTTATACACTTATCATAAATGATCCAAAGATATAATTGGCAAAATAAATTCCTTTAAAATAACATTAAAAAGACTCAAATACATAAAAGTGAATGTAACAACATGAGTCCAAACCTTGTACTCTAAAAGCTACAAAATACTATTGAAAGAAATTATAGAAGCCTTAACTAATTGGAAAGGCATGCTATGTTCATGGATTTAAGAAGCTAATATGGTTAAGATAGCAGTGCTCTCCAGACCAATCTGGAGATTCAGTGCAGTCACTATCAGAATCCCAGCTAATTTCTTTGTTTCAACTGATGAGCCAATTCTAAAATTTACATGGAATTGCAAGGGGAAGAGCCAAAATCAGCCAGAAGAAAAAAAACAAAAACAAAAAAAATTAATAGAACTCACAATTCCTGATTTTAAAACTTACTACAAAGCACAAGTAAAGGCATATTGATTAATGGAATAGAATTGAGGATCCATAAATAGATGCTTTTGCCTGTGGTCAGTTTATTTTCAGCAAGCTTTTCAAGACCATCCAATGAGTAAAGAATAGTCTTTTCAACAGATGGTGCTAGCCTTGTTGCAGTACATTTAGGGAACTGCTTCTAGGTTGGTTTGGCTGTCTTGGACAGTATATCTCGGGTAAAAGCTTCTAAAGGAGAGGAAAGCCAAGGACAGAATATGAAGCCAAAAGTAGTGAAACACTTCCTTAAGAATTCACAGCAAGATGTAGGAAGAGGATCCATATACCTGGCCTCTAATATCAGAATGTCTTCATCAAACATGAGTCTTTAAGGTCTTTTACTTCAATTTCCTTATATCTATAAAATGAGTACTTAAACTTGTTATAAAATGTTTTCAGCTTTATATTTTGGAATTCTGAACATTTACAAACAGGCCCCTGGTGCAGACCTTTAAAATAGATTATTGGCCCTGGCTGCTGTGGCTCTGTGGATTGAGCGCTGGCCTGTGAACCAAAGGATCGCCGGTTCGATTCCCAATCAGGGCACATGCCTGGGTTGCGGGCCAGGTCACCACTTGGGGGCGCGTAAGAGGCAACCACATTGATGTTTCTCTCCCTCTCTCTCTCCTTCTCTTCTCCTCTCTCTAAAAATGAAATAAATAAAGAAATATTTAGATAAAATAAAATAGAAAATTACATTTATTAGAGGCACACCATTAACTATAACAATAACCACAATAACAATGCCCTTTTACTTATAAAACAAGTTAAACAAGAACAAAATGATTTAAAACTAATCTAAGTCATAATTTCCATCAGTTGAGTTCCTTCCTTCTCTTTTTCCCATTCTGTAAGATATTTGCCAAGCCTTCTAACCACTGAAGCAGAACATTCAGGAGGCCTCTGCTCTTATTGAAACTTCAGGACTCAGCTTTGAACACCAGGCACCGACTCTCTGCCAGACAGTTACCACCCCCCAAAGCCAGCCTCACACCACAAGCAGAATGGCTTATGTGGTAGACAGCACACTGCACCGATGTCAGACATGGAACTGCTAGGTCAGATCTCACGTTTGGACAGCTGTGTCACTGCTGCAAAAGTCATCCTCAATTGTTCAGCCTAACATGGTTGTATAATTCTATGACGATGGCTAATACGTATGTATGCGCACATACACATGCACACAGATGCATATGTGTATATGTCCACATACATTGTATTAATCATGTCTTTTTAAATCGGTGTTTTTTATACTTTGACATCTTGAGGTCTTTCGGACTCTCCAGGGGCTGCCCCATGTAGGGGTAGCTGGTTCCTAAAATAGCAAATAACTGGGCTATGAGAGAGCCTTTTAGATGCAAACTAACAAACCCAGAGTCCAATCCCCAATTAGCTCCTTTATCTAGCTCTTACATTCCAGGCCACACCCACCTGACCTAATAGCCTCAGGGCCAGGTATCAGGCAACTGAGGACAGGTTCCACACCCTAGAGCTTGTTGAAGTTATTCAAACCCGGCAATTTCAAACCTGCCTACTCGGTCTTACCCATTCTTTTCTGCAGAAAGGCACCTACTTTGAAGGGGACCGAGGCATCATTGTCCTGTATACAATGTTTCTTGTATTTTGTATCTTTATCAATAAATGTCTCTGTTTTTCATACGATGTGGCTGGATACCTTCTGGACAGACCTCGTATACAGGCACACATGCATATTTATATACACATATAAAAAAATAACGGAATAGTTACCTTAAAAATCTTAGTATTAAGCAACATATAAATCAACTTTTAAATCTTGCTTTGTTCTCTCTCATCTTTGTAAATATAGAAACTTGTTGGTACTTGGTTATTTTAACAATTCAATAATGTGTGTGTGTGTGTGTGTGTGTGCGTGCATGCTTGTGTGTGTTGAAAAGAAGGAAGAAAGAGGAAGACAGAGAGAAAATACTGGTAGAGATACACTAACATCAGTGTGTAAAGGAGAGAAAACAGCATTATCAATACTACCTTTGAAAATTCCTTAGGCATGTGCTTTATAAATAGATATGTGCCATTTTTCAGTCAGCCCAGCACAGCGAGTATATTCACCAACCTTGAAAACTTGTTTTGATGTTGGGTACCAGATGAAATTGTGTCTTGTTAGAAAAATTAAAAAAAAAAAAAAGGAGCATTTCAAAAGCCACTGAAGTACATACTCATAAATGGTGAATTTCATATTATATGAAGTAAACATCAATAAAAAATTCTATAAACAATAAATGAAGTTAAGAGAATTAAAAGGTAAGCCACAGAATGGGAGAATAACCTTTAAAAAACCTGTATCTGATAAATCACGGGCAGCCAAAATATATAAAACAGCTCTCAAAAGTCAACAGTAAAAAACAGACAATTCGATTAAAAAAGGAAAAGTACTGAACAGACATCTCATTAAAGAAGATATACAGATGGCGAATAAGCACGTTAAAAGATACGCAAAAGCACGTGTCTATTAGGGAACTGTAAATTAAAATGACGAGGTATCACTGCACACCTGTTAAAATGTCTGAAATTCAAAACGATGGCAACGTGAAATGCTGGTGAAAATGTGGAACAACAGAAAGTAATTCATTGCTGGTGGGAAAGAAAATATCAGAGCCAATTTGGAAAGTAGTTTGGCAGTTTCGTGCGAAGATAAACATACTCTTACCATATAATCCAACAACCCTGATCTATAGTATATACCCATGTGAGTTGAAATTTCATTCCCTTACAAAAACCTGCACAAGAATAATAATAGCAGCTGTGTCTAAGATGCTCTTCAATAGGTACATGGATTAATGAACTGTGGTACATCCATGCGATTGAATACTATTCGATGGTAAAAGAAATGAGTTATAAGCCACAAAAGGACAAAGAAGAGCCTTAAAAGTATATTTATAAGTGAAAGAAGCCAATCAGAAAAGGCCATATAATGTGATCCCAACTATATGTCATTCTGTAAATGCTAAAACTATGGAGACAGCAAAAAATTTAGTGACTGCCAGAGGTTCAGGGGAAGGGAGGAAGGACAAACAAGTGGAGCACAGGGGTTTTTAGGGTAGTGAAACTATTCTGTCACTGGTATTTAATACCAACAGAATAAATGACAAAATATTATACCCAGACATATCACTTTCGCACAACAGAAAATTGAAGTTATAGAAAAAATCCTGAAAGAAGTCAGAGGAAAAAAAAAACTTACCTATAGAGGAATTATATCTGATTTATTCTCAGAAATCATGCAAGCAGGAAGAGAGTGGAGTGAAATATTGAAAGTATTGAAAGGAAAGAAAACCCCACCAACCCAGAATTCTGTACCTTGCAAAATTATTCTTCAAGAGTGAAGGAGAAATAAAGACTTTCTAAGACAAACCAGTATTAGAAGAACTTGTTGCCAGTGTACCTGCCTTGCAAGAAATTTTAAAAGAAGTTCATTAGAGAGAAGGCAAATAATATAGGTCAGAAATTTTGATCTGCATTAAGGAGAGTATTGAAGAAGAAATAAGTGAGGATAAAATTTAAAAAAACCTATTTTTTATATTCTCATAAAATATAACAAGTTGTTCAAAATAATAATGCCAAGAACATATTCAATTATGTATTCTTAGGTGTGTGTGTCTATGTCTGTGTTAAATGAAAGGAATGACAGTAAAAAGTAATGGAATCAACAGACAATCAATAAGCTTAATAGGAGTTCAACAAGTACGTCTGTACAATAGCACCCTACAAACATCAGTGTTATTTCTTTATACAAGAAATAACTAACAAAAAAGTTTAAAAACAAAATATTCCGTAATGCCTCAGAGTATCTAGGAATTAATCAGAATAACAAGATCTCTGTGAACGAACTGAGAAAACTCTAATAAAGGACATAGAAGATAATTTGAATAAATAAACTTCCATGCTTTTAGATAAAATAACATCACTTGAAACATATCAATTTTCCTCTAAGCTAATCTACAAATTTAATGCAAGCCCAATAACAATTCTACTTGGATGATTTTTATACACTTGTAAACCTAAAATTTATATGCACTAAAAGCAGCTAAAGTAATCTTAAAAATAGTAAAGAGGGTAGGCCAAACCTTACCAGATATTAAGACATGCAGAAAGACCATAGTAATAAAAACTGTATTTTATTGGTATAATAATAGGTAAATTGACTCATGGAAGGTAATAAATATCTCTAAGAGATACTTCTTAATATCTGAGATCTAAATACTTGATAAAGTTGGCACAACCAATTAATGGAAAAAGAACAATTTTTTTAGTAAATGATATGACCAAATACTGGTTTATTTTAGCATGAGAAATGAATCTAGATCTCCATCTAACACTACAAAAATAAAACTGTGAGCTCTAGAATGATTAGAGACACAAATGTGAAAAGTAAAACTGTAAATTTAGTGGGAGCTTTTTTTCTATGTTTAAAATAAAAAAGGACTTGATCGCTAGAATATAAATTAATCTGCTCATTAAAAAGAACATCCCCCCAAACAAAAACTAAGTAGGAGATACAAGTAGGCAAGTTACAGAAGACAATAAAAGCAGCTACATACACATGACAAAATGCTCAGCCTCACTCATAAACAGAGATGTGCACATTAAAACAAGAAGAGATAGTACTGTGTACTTATTAGACTAACTGTAACTTTCTAGAGCATATTTTTCTCCATATTTTGGAGGTGCAGAGTTTCATTGATAGGCTACATTTTAAGTAAAGTTCAGAGTAAGTTTTCTTGGGAAATATATTATAAATTCATTCCCTTTTCTAAATAAGTACCCCCCACCCCACCCCCATGATAGAGAACTGTTAAAGTCTCAATAGGAAGGTCTTGGTATAATCCTTGGAACTGGGAACAAGTGGTATCTCTCCGCTCATCACAGTGTTGCAAAAACAACAAAACAGAACAGAACAACCACAAAATGCTCTGTTTGACTTCAATTTATGCAACAAGTTAAGGTTCGATTTGATGACTTCCACTGAGTCTTCTTTATTTCCAGCAATGCATTAACCCCCAGGAGCGGTGACCCTAGACGTTTTATATAATAGGGCAGTGGAAAGAGTTTAACTTAAGTCACTTCATTTCATTATTTCATTGGTCACTTATTCACTCATTACTTCATAAACAAATATTGACGGAGGTCCATAGTTAAGTATTGGTTTACATTCTACGAGTTCAATGATAAAGACAAAAATAGTGCCTGTCCTTTAGAAGCTTACCATCTGGCATGATTCAAGCTGTGTGTGTTCACTGGAAAGTCACTCCCCTTGTTTGAAGCCGGATCTCCTCATCCATGTAACTAAAATATCATTTCCCACCTCACATGGTGGTTGTGAGAATTCAACCACACCATGCATTTACAGGGCTTATTCCAAAGCTAGAGTTTTGCTGAATACCACCTATCTTCCCTTTACGCTTTACATTACCTGCAGGCAAAATGAACAAAAAGAACTAGTCTTCCTTTTTGCCTTAATGAAGTTTTAAAATGCTCCAATTTATTTTGTAGAACTCATGAGTTCATGGCTGCTTTGAGAGAGTCTACTTTTTCCTGTTTAAAACCTTACCTGTAATGCATATTCTAGAAATTATCCTTTATAAGTAGTCTGAAAATTGTATAGGATTGTTAAAAAAAAATTTCACTTTATTTTCAACAACCTCATTATCACTTATGGGCTATTTTGTCATACACACGCACACACACACACACACACACAAATACAGACACACTAAACTTGGCATTGCAAAACCCATAAATCTAAAAATTATTCTCAGCAATGTGTGTACGAGGTGCGTAGCCTTTGTTGGGAAGTACTCGGAACATTTATTTGGCTGTCAACAGAGGGAAGAATGAATGTGAACATTGGCCAGTCAATTGGTCTGGTCCACAGGCCAAGAGTCCTTCAGTGAATCCCACAATAGGAACGCATAGGTGATTAAACACCAGGCTTCACACACGCAGGCCCCCGAGCTCTGTGAGGGTGATTGTTTTCCCAGAAGCCTCATAAAACATTTTTGAAACCACCTCTTCCATTTTGCAGGTGATATTTCCTCCAGTTGGATAGAGTAACTTCTGTCGGCTCAGCCAAATGGTTGGGTATTCAGATGACTCCAGATGGAGGAGAACGCCAAGATGTTATTGAGCACATCACTTTTAATGGTGGGAACACCTTGGAAAGTATGACAGCAGACGACTTTTAGAGAGGGTAGGTAGAGTCGGCCAACGCACCAAGGCCAAGAAAAGTTGCAGAACCTGAGGGAGATCAATCTCAGTGTCCAGCGAGAGGTGTCCTGGTGAAGTTGAGAACAATTTAATTAACAAAGGGTTGAGAAGGAGGGATAAAACTGAGTCACAGATGATGGGATGATGTGCAGTAACCCACCAAACCTCCCTTAGAGCAGGTGAGTGTGCGTATTTAAACGATCAGCTGCCTCTTCCATGCATATGATCTGCTCACTTCAGCTTCGTATATGGTTTTCCAGGCCTGGCCCATTTACAAAATGTACAGAAACATCAGCAAAGTATGCAACTACAAAGAGACGTATAATTCTGCGGCAATAAAAAGCCGAAGTTCCTTTTGAACACTGATGGATTTTTCAATATAACTTCAAGAAAAGATGATGCAAGAATACTAATAATGTTTCTTTTTAATGTCAAAGATATTTAATTTCTTTTATTGGTTTTTAGCATGCTGTATGAGATAAAGAGACTTTCATATATATTTTGAAATGTTTTTGTATCATATGTTTAACAAAATTACATCTTTTTGCTCTTTATTTTTAAGTTAGAGGTTTGATCTTATCATCCTAAGTACAATGACCTTATCTCTTGCTGCAGGTGATGGCAAAGTTTAATTCACCCGTTTCCCCAGTTCTCTGGTGCTCAGTCCCATTCTCTTGCCCATTGAACCCCATATAAGATATTTCATGTATGCCTTTAAATATTAACATGTTCTCATGAAATACCTAGTGTTGTTTGGTACATGTGTGTTTTAATTTACATGATATTTTATTGTAACATAAACTCATGTTCTCTATCAAACTTAGCATCCTTTTGGGGGGAATCTACCCATGGGATTGTGGACATCTACATGTATTTCTCACTGAAGCTCATGGTTTCTTAGCGGGCGTCTATTGCTTATTTCCTTGGGGGTTAACCTTCGTTGCCATCAGTTCTCTGTCACCAAAAATAATACTCTCAAAAACAAGCTTGTATATGGTCCCTTAAGAATATTTGCAAAAATTGTTCTGGAATATATATATACTGGATTGTAGGGAAAAAAATACGATTTTTGTTCAATATTGCCTAATTGCTTCTCAGAATGATTGTTTTAGTTTATTCTTCTTCAGTTGGGCACAAAAATGCATGCCCTCTCAAAATCTGGACAGCAATGGACTTTTCCAACATGCCCATTTTTTGCCACTCTAGTGAGTGTAAGCAGTACCTGATTGTTGTAATGTTTAGCCATGTGATTTCTAATGAGCTCACACACATCCTTATGTGCCCTTCAGCCAGTTAGACTTTGGTTGCTGTAAATTACTTAGTCACATCACACATTTTCCTATTAAGTTTCCTGCTCAGCCTGTTAATTTGAAGTTAAAGTATATTTGGGGCATTCATATCTTAATTTCAAACATTAAGCATATCTTCTCCCACCATGTCACTCACTGTTAACATTAGCCAAGGTCTCCTACCCAAATGTGGATCCCGAATGGTGGGTAATCATTATACTCTGTGGTTTGTGTGTTGTAGTCTTGTTTAATTCCATTTTCACCACCTTTAAGTCATTAGGATATCCTTATAAAAGGTCTTCCATTAGATATGTAGTTTTACCTTTATATAATCACAGCCAATACTTAGAAACACTTAAAATATTTTTAGATCATTTCACACGTACTAGTATATTTAGCTCTCCAAACTACCCTCCAATTAATGAAATAGCTGTTTTGATCTCCATTTTTCAGGAGAAAATTAAAGTTTTAAAAAAATTAAATAACTTACTCTAAATTACACAGCCTGGAAACAAAAAGTTCTAGATTTGAAATCATGTTATCTGTATTTCACAATCCATGCCCCTATATTTATTTTTTAATTTTTTCATATTCTTGTGGAATACACCTTTTCAAGTTAACATTCCTCCCATCCTTCCCTCCTTCCTTCTCCCCTTCTTTCCTTCCTTCCTTCCTTCGTTCCCCATTCTCCCTTCCTTCTTTCCTTCCCCCTTCTTTCCTTTCTTCCTTCCTTCCTTCTTCTTTTTCTTTATCCTTCCCCTCCAATGCCTCCTTCCCTTCTTCACTTCCTTTCTTCTTTCTTTCCTCTATCTTTTTATAACTGTTTAAACCCCTACTGTGTACCAGATATACATTATTAGGTGTGGGCACACAGTTGTTACTTAAGCTCCGAGTCTTGATAAGAGCGCACCTAGAAATCAAGTCTAGATAGGGCAGGGAACACAACGGACTGAGCTGTGGGATACTCAACATTCAGATGGGGACAAAGAAAAAAAAAATAAGATGAGGCTGAGGAGGAGCGACTCATCCTGTAGCAAGAGAACCAAGGGTCTTCAATTTCCCAGAAGCCAGAAGAAGAAAGTGTTTCCAGAAGAAGTGATCAGCTAAGTCTAATGCTACAGAGGATTCTGGGAGAATTCTCACAATTAATTCTAGATTCAGCGCCCATTCCTGTGCAAAAGCAGCCTTGGTGGAGGAGAGGGGACCACCGTGGTGGATTTGGGAAAGACTAGGGAGCGAAGCTGAAGGCAGGGAGCAGAGACAATACCCTTGTAAGGCGTGCCAGCGCAAAAGGATGTAAAGAACTCGAGTGGTAGCAGGAAAGGGAAATAACATCAAGAAGGAGCTGCGAACATTTCTCCAGTTAATTGCTCTCCTCCTAACAGTACCACAGTGTATTGACCACTCCCATTCATGGCGATTTGCTTTGTTTATAGGTCTTTACCACTGCCAGCGATGCTGTAGTTGAGTTCCTTATCCATATCTACTTTTAGAATGCAGGCTGTTTCCCCCACCTCCCAGTCATCCCATTGTGTATCCTTGCGTGCTTATAGATAGTAATGTTTCGTTATTCCGTGAGGGGATTAAAAGGGGTGAGATTTCTGAATAGAATTGCATACGTACTCGTGTATTTTCCATTGAACCCATGTCCATCTACTGATATGTATTTATTAATAACACATACAATTTGTATTTGAAATTTACAGTAACTTACATCTCCACCAACAATAACTGAGTATGTCTTTTTCTGAAATCCTCACTGACAGAAAGACCACATCCTTGGATTGTGGTTTTCACTGCTCAGTGTCAGTCATGACCAAGAAAACTTATATGTGTTTTATTTGATCTTCAAAATGGGTCTATGCAACTTCCAATTCTATGATATCCAGTTCACCGAGGAGGAGACAGAAAGATTCTCACTCAAGTTCACACAACCAGGAAGTGAACCCCCCTTCAAACTCAGATCATCTCATTCCAGATTCCCCATGTTCCTATTTTCAACTACCTTCTTTGCTCACTGGTTCTTTTCATAGACTCTTCTCAGCCCCCTCGGACTCAGAAGAAAATTCTTTCAGGTTTTCCTGATGTCTCTATTTCTCTCCATGTGGAAACCAGGCTGCCGAGCCTGCTACTTACCCTCCTTTCCCCGCTCTAGGCCTTCTTGGCCCTGAGTATCTTCTCACCCTGAGGCCCCACAAGATCTCAGTACATAGTACACATTCCTCCAGCAAAACGAGTCCACTGGCAGGCACCCAGGAACACAGAGTCACACACGAGGCTCCCCCTAGCCGGCTGGACCTTTTCCAACTGTGGTCAGAGGTAGCCGCAGAGACAGGCAAAAATGCAGGTCCTGGAGACTGGACCAAAGGCAGGGTGCGTCAGGTGGGTGGAACCGCAGGCGTCCTGTGCAGACGCCAACCAGTGACCTCTACTCAGCCTGTGCCAAGAAAAACGGAGCCCCTTAAAAAGCAAAAGGATCCTTTGACTTCCCTGCTCTATCTTCTTCTTCTTCAGAAATGCATGGCTGATAGTCCACTACATAACACTAATGAGTACTACTTATTATGGAAGCCAGAAAATAAGAAGTTAGTGGCATTCCACATTGCTGATGCTTCAGTTTCAGGAAACCTATGAGAAGTAGGTTTGATTATTTCTTATTCGGAAATATCAGCACACACAGGATTGCATGCCTAGTAAGTGGCAGAATCAGCATCGACATTCAGCCTTTCCTGAGGTTGATGCTCATTGGCTTTCTGCTTAAACACAGCCCTGCCCACAATAATGTTAATTTGTGAGTGCTTAACATGCACTGGGCACAGGAACTAGTGTTTTGCACAGATTGTCTTATTTATCCTGACAACAATCTTAATTTTATCAACTCGTTCTTTCTCTTTGTTTTATAAGCAATTATTATTAAACATGAGAGAACTGTCTTAGATACCTAAGCAACTTGCCCAGGGTCCTAGGACTAGTTGGACCCAGAGATATTATTTGAAATTAGATACACGTGATGATGGAACCCTTGTTCTAGTCTCCCCAAAATGTAGACAGTCTTCATCTCTGGGGTTCATGCCCTTTCTGGAGACAAATCTGGACATACTCTCCAACAGCAATTGAAAACCGTGTGTTTCTCAAGCTTCAGACTGTATTTAAAGTCTAGCAGGGACTTGACTTATTAAAAAAATAAGTATGGTTTTGCTGTCAGAGAACTTTCATTCAGATTTATCTTCAAAGCCACAAATTAAAGCACTTCTTGACTTCTGTGTCAAGTTATTATTGTCAGTAACTGCTTTGCCTAACTGGAATGCTTCCAAGAATCAGTAGGAAGTAGCCCTGACCCTTTTAACTGGAGTTAAAGGGGGGTGTCACCAGGCTTTGCTTTATTTATTTATTTATTTATTTATTTATTTATTTATTTATCTATTTATTTATTTTAAATTTGTCAGCTACAGTTGTCATTTAATATTATTTTATGTTAGTTTCAAGTGTACGGAATACTGGTTAGACATTTATATAATTTATGACTGAACAAAGGTGTTAACATCTGAGTGTGGTGATTAAATCATGAGCTTTAGAATCACTTAGACGTGGGGGTTGACTAGCTGTGCGATTTGGGCAACATAACCTTTCTCAATGTCAAGTTCCTTATCTGTAGAGGAAGAATAAAAATAGCACCCACTTAAAAGCATTGTCGTAAGAATTAATAAGTTAATACATGTGCTTAACACATTGTCTGGCTCTGTCACTGGCCCTATAAATGTTGGCTTTCAGTAGATATCACAACCAGCTTGCTGGAAACACCAAGGAAATGAGGAATGAATGTACCATATATTTTCTCAATTACTTTCTTCAAAAAGGTACTTGCTTCTCATTTGGTGTTTTGTTCTCAGTAGAATGTTCTTATATTTCTAAATAGTCTTCTATATCTGTTCTCTACTGAAGAAAAACTTAACTTAAGCAAAAAGATGGACTACAACCTCATGTATGTCAGGAGGAGAGTTCATAACTTTCCTACATTCATTTAAAATGCTATGAAAGTCTGCCCTGGCTGGTGTGGCTCAGCAGATTGAGCACCAGCCTGAGAACCAAAGGGTCGCTGGATCGATTCCCAGTCAGGGCACATGCCTGGGTTGCAGGCCAGGTCCCCAGTTAGGGGTGCGCAAGAGGCAACCACACACGGATGTTTCTCTCCCTCTCTTTCTCCTTCCTTTCCCCTCTCTCTAAAAATAAATAAATAAAATCTTTTTTAAAAAAGTGCTATGAAAATCTTTTTAAAAATTGAAGTTAATGTCCACCTGCTTAATTCCTTCTTAATGCTTTATTTTCAAACCTTCAGTTTTAATGTATCATTCATGCTGATGATTACTGTAATCCCAACATCACACAGGTTGTTGAAAGTCAGCCTGTTAAATAGTTTTGTCTCACCTCCCACCTTTGGAACACTACAGGCCATTAAACAGGGCAGTTGCTAAACAGACGTGCCCTGTGGTTTCCTTACATCTTTCTCCAATGCCTTAGAAAATTACTCTTGGTGTCATTCAAGTTGGGAAATTGAGTCATATTTTCTAAACTGTATGGATATGCCCCAGAATGGAAAAGGACGGAGAATCAGTAAGTCTTCAACAGCTGGGAGAGGTTTTGTGGATCTCATAGTGGTTGGGAACTACTAACAAGGAAATATTACACATGGCCTTTGGCAAGAACACATTATAAAATCCAGAGCCTTTTGTTATGGGCTGAGTAGGGTATTATTCATAATTGTTATTTGATTTGGTCTTCTTCCCGTCTTCTCTTTAACAGAAGCTTTCCTGCTTTGAAAAATTACACCATTTAAAGGTGCCCTGTGTCTCTGATTATATGTTACATAACCTGGCAAATATTACTAAAAAATAAAAAATAAAAAAGCCCATGAGACCGGTAAAATTTACAGTAGCAGATGGCATTTTTGCCAACTAACAGAGACAGTATTTCTGAAAGGTAAAAGGGGGATCCACCCACTCTTGAGTAATGCCAGGAAATTTCTGTCATTCCCAGAATATCACATTCATTCAACTGACATTCATTAATCCCCCGAGCATCCTGATAACTCCAGGAAAGCATCCAAACGCATCGGTGTCTGGCTCCTGCCTGTGTCTCCAAGCCCGTCGTGCACTGCTCCTCCGCCCTGCAAGCCCTAACCTCCAGCCATTTCAAACGTGTGCAGCTTCTATCAGTGACATGTGACCCCCAGCCGCTGATGACATGTAGTAATAGATACATTTATTGATGCACTACTTTCAATCACACATGCTTTAGGCTGGTGAGCCCCAAGGGAGCCGTTGGGCTGCTCGGTGAGGCTAGCTGGCTGCCCAGCATCTGCTTGTCTATGTAGCTCGTTGCCATCTTTCTGTTTATCCCTGTACATACCCTGGATGGGCTGTATCCATTACTTATGGCCGCAAAAATGCTTTTCTGCAAACAACCGCAAACCTCAGTGGCCCACAACCATCAGTGTTTATTTTGCTCCTGGATCTGCGGGGTTCGGAGGCTGGGGAGTGAGCACTGGTGGATTCCACTGGGGCTTGCCCAGCAATCTGTGTTCAGCCGTGGGCTTCCTGGCCGCCCTGTTGCTTTAACATAGGCTCATGTATAAATCTGGGACCGACAGGCGCTCCACTACTGTAGTACGGCCTCAACCAGGTCAGTGTGGTTCCGACCCACTTGTCCTTCCTCCTCCTGTAGGCCAACCCAAGTGTGTTCTCCTCGCGGTGGCAGAGCTTCAGAGGCCACCAAGACCAACCAAAAGAGCACTTTGAAACTCGCACTTGCATCAGGCATGCTGACACCCCACTGGCCAAGCCTGGTCGCGTGGTTATCCCCACAGCGTAGGTGAGAGAGGCTGCAAGGGTAAGGATAGGGGAGGAGTGGAGAACTGGGGTCATGTTTGCAATCAACCCTGCACATGGAAACAACGGATTCCAGAATGGTGTTGGAGAAGGTTTCCCTTCCAGTCCCCTCACATTTTGGGAGATGTTTATACAGTCTTTTCCTCCGCGCCATTGCACGGGTGTTGTTCCCTCACTCCTCCCTTTAACCCTGTGCTCCATGCAGCACAGTGTCAATCCCTGCAGGTGTGGGCATGGGACAAATAAACACCGTCTCTGACTTCAGAAAGAATACAGTTTACTGGGGAGATGGACATGTACACACGGGCTGGTGGGATAATGCGGAGAAAGACGAACGTAATGTGTGGCCCATGGTGAGAAGATAGAGAAGATTATGCTGAGCTGCATTTCATTCATTCCTCGAACACATTTTCACCTGCAGCTGCTGCACACAGTTCTCTGCCTCAGCCACCTTCCCACATCAAGTACCGACCGCTCTCTGCTTCTCCCACATCCATGAACGTATGAAGCATGAGGAATTTATGTCCCAAGAGAAAATCCTCAGCCAACGAGACAGAGTCGGTAGACAATACTCTCGTTTCCCATCCCTCACTGTGATAACTTGTGATAATTCAGAGCAGTGTCTGCAGAGTTCCTCGGAACCCAGCCGTGGCCCCACCTGTCAGTCCCTCATGAATGCCCTCTTTGTGTTTCTGCTTCTCCCACCTTGCTTCCTCCAGTCACTTCTTGGGCATCCTAGAATCATCTTCCGTATGAACTACCTGTCCCCATGTTCTTATCACAGGAACTACTTTTGGGGAGAGCCTTACCTAGGGCGGGAGACAATAATGTTAATTAGCTAGAATGACTGTGAAGCCCAGTGTGCAAAAGTAAAGAAATTCGTAAGGGTGCTGAATCCTTCATATTTCTTTATTTAGACTCCAGAGACCTGCTACTCACCGGTGAGCTTCACGCGCCCAAATAGGTTAGGCCGCTGCCCGAGTTGTTCCTGGAGCCACGTATTTTTACAGCATCGAACAGAGGCGAGAGCTGCAGGAAAAAGACACAGAAAGCTCCTTTGTCCGAACAGTAGCCTGAGTAATAGCCTTTGTGGTATGATATGAGGTCCCTATATATCAGTGTCTGAAATGTCTTCAATAGGAATCCATCTCTTTAGATAAGCATGTCCCCACCTCTGTGAGCACTTTTTACAAAGTTCAGCGACAGACCGAACCAGTAGCAGTGCAGGGCAGTGGGACATGTGTCTTTGAGAACAGGAAGACCTAGAGTCAGATCTTGGTGCTGCTCCCCACTAGCTCGGTGACTTTCAGCAGGTCATTGTCTTCATTTCCTTATCTGCGACATGGGAAGAATAGCCTGTGCTCTCCAGGTTTATTCTGAGTAGTACATAAAACAGCCACCATAGACCTCCAGGCCCTATGCCTGACATATAATAGATATTAATGGAAGTTTACCTATTATTAATTTGGAGTCCAGAAAGCACGTGTTTGAACTTCAGTCCCATCACTAAATGGCTAGCTGACTCTAGAGCAATAGGACATGGTGACTGATGGCTCAAAAGCATGCTTTGGGACCAGGGAGATTTGGGTTTAAATTCTTTAGTAGCATGCGCAAACTATGTGACCTCAGGCAAGTTCCTAAATTCTTCTGAGCTTCAGTTACTGGTTATCCCATTTTTAAATGGGAATAATAACATGCTGTAATTGGTCTGTTCTAAAATATATTTCCCAAATTAATATCATTGATATCAGAATGCTTCTTATAATTAATGGCATGTGATAGTTTAATTGGCCATGTTTTACTTTATGAGTGGTATCTTTTACAATCAATGTTGTCTTAGAGACACTGAAATATGGTTTTACTTCATATGGATGGCAGTACAGGTTAAATGAGATGGTACTTTAAAATGTTAGATTCTAATAAATATGCAGTAAACTATAAGCTTAACTTCTCAGTATCATTTTTTTCAGTCTTAATCTTCTCATCTGTAAAATGCAAATAATAATTCCAATCTCATAAAGTTCAGTGGGAAGCCAATCACAGCTGGTCTTAAGGCTCCTCACACAGGACCTGCCAGGAAAGTAAGCAATTCAGTCATTATTTGTTCTTCTACTCATTGTGGGTTTAGGTTGTGAACAATGGAGAAAGACTGTGGCCAAATTAAGCAGGAGACAAATTTGTTGGAAGGGTGGAGGGTATCTCATGAAACTTATGGGAAATGCAGTCCGAAACCTAGGCTTGAAGAGTAACAGGAATTAGAGAAGCCCAGACCCAGCATCAGGTCACACAACATGCTCATATTGGTAGAACATTCAGGTGAGGCCACTGGGTCTAGCATCAATACTGTCTCCATCCCCATGGACCCAGCCAACGTCACTGTCACTATCACTAGAATGGGACTGTTGACACTAATGCTGCGATTTAACCTTGGCTGGCCCATGCTCTTGGGAACAAGACTTCCATTGACTGACTTAGGTTACAACTTGCTTCCTGACTGTACTAGGGGACTACTCGTGGGAGCCAACAGAGGGAAATGAGCCATGAGAACCATTCTTGTGCCAGATAATATACACAATGATATAGGGGTCATTCTCCACCAGGGATGTTTTTCAGAAAAAGAGTTGAATAATGAACAGCTAAAACACTAAAAGCAACAACAACCATATTGTAAATTTATACTAGATTGCTTCTTCTAAAATAGGCCTTGGAACCAGGCCATTGATTTAGTGTTCTCCCAGTGAGAATACTGGAAACATATTAAAAAATATGCAAAAACAGTAAACAGAGTGAAGCTCCAATATTTATTGTACAAACAGAAAATTCTGTCTCTGACAAGAATAAAGAAAGTATTTTAGGAGCTAGGGAACTGAGGAGCTACAAAGTTAGCAGGGCGGCACAGAACTATTAATTATGATGATTTCCCAAACATCCCTAAATCTATTGATAGGTGAGGGTACTGGGAGAAGAGGACTTATTTGATCCATAAGCTACTGATTTAAGGGATTTTCCATTAAGAGAACACAGGGAGATGGCTGGTAAAGGTGGTGGAATTGAGGAACTTGTTTAAGAACCCATGAGCTCAGCACGCATCCCTTTTCCAGGCACCTCTCCCACTTCCATATGGAACTAGAGCCTCTCTAGCTGCTGCCCTGGCCGTCGTTCCCAGAGTGGGTGCATCTGTGGACGTCCTAGGACCATGCAGGCCCTTTAAACAAGCGGACTCTGCTGAGAGACCTGTAGTTTCTTCCTCCACCCCAACCCCCACTGGTTTGCACAGTCAAAAGCAATGAGGCTCTATTTTCCCTGGTGCTGAGTGGTCTGATCTGGCACTGGGAGCGCTCCCCAGGTGACCCTCCTGACTTTTTAAAACATGTGACTGCGCTTTCCGCCGGCCTGCCGCTGCCACTGCTGCTGCCACCACACCGCGTCCTCTCCACCCCGGCTCCGCCCCTCCTACCTGTCTGGATGAGTATTTCTTCTTTATTATATATCTTTGTTTGTTGGACTTCCATGCAGCTTGATTTTCTGGAACTTCTGGTTGTCTCTCATTTTGAAGTAGTTGTATTCCTTCTTAGTTGCTGAGGGAGATGCAATGCGTTTCTCTAGGTCTCCATCTTGGCCGGAAGTCCCTGGCAAACTCTTAAAAATGAGATACAAATAACCAAATCTTGAAAGATTTCACTTCTACCACTCCTGGTATTGTTAAGTTGGCAAGCCACCTAATAAAGGGCTGTTCTTCCCCAAGGGAGAAGAGACAATCACATATATGAATGCAAAAATGAGAAAAAGTATAATTTGTAAATATTAAATATATTTAAGAATAAAATTAGGAATATTCTTCTGTTTCCTGGTTGGGGGTGTGTGTGAGGAGACTGACCTTTGATGAATCTTCTAACATCTGGTAAAACAACTAATTTTCTAAGTTCTTCCCTTATTCGTTAAAAGAAAAAAGAGAAGAACAGGAACTAGAAAGAGAAAAGAAATGCAGTGTTTCCTGGTTGCCAGGCTCTGGACAAGCACTTCATATGTGTTTCTTCATCTCAACTCCAAAACCACCCCTTGAAAACAGACATTTTTGCAGGATGAGCAAGTTGATGCTTAGAGAGGTTAGAGGTCATATGTGCTTGGTCGCACAGCCGGTAAGGGAAAAGCTGAGCGTTAAGCTCAGTTTTTAGTTTCACCTCCACGTCCAAGCTGCCCCCTATGACAGGTCCATGCAGACTAAAAGGGTTACATGAAATGTGGAGAGAAGCTTGAGCTATCACCAAATCCCACAGCAGAGCAGGAAATCACTGAGGGAAAAATGCACAGACTCCCAGGCCTCTAGAGCAAGCAGGAAATCACACTTTCCCATGAGCCGGGCTTGCCAAAGAGCATTTCATGGGGGCCTGCCTGCCAGCTCCATTGGGTGGGGTGTGCTCCGGGCCCTACCCATCCCCCACACAAGGGTGATTTACTAAGAATCTAGGATTCAGCCCCTCTATATATCACAGTTGGACTCTGAAACTAGGGGAGACACCACTTGCACAAGACGCTGCCGGAAGCTTCCAGGCCCTGACTCTACAATTTTGTTTCTGTGATTTTTTTAATTGGGGTATTTCTGCGGAAAGCAACCCCAACACAGCACGTGGACAGACTATGTACAAGAATCCCCTGTCCATTGGCAGGGTGAGTGCTTATGCATCTGCATAACATTCAGATTTCCAACAAAACCCAAGAGCTGTTTCATACCTGTAGGAGCTCCTGGTGACACCAGAGCAGTTGCCGGGAAGAGGAGAGGGTGCATACCTCTCTCCAGCCTGTGGGGCTTCATACGTGTTACCTTCGAAGCCAGAGAAACTGAAGAATGAATCACCTTTATGACTTGGGTCACTGGAGCCTCCCTGAAAGGTACCTTTTTCACCAAGAGAGAGCATCTGCTCCCCCATTTGGATCCCTAATCCCTGTGCAGAAGGGGGAAGTGGGCATCCAGGCCCCTGGCTTCAGGTTGTCACCTTCTGAATCAGTTCCACGTGATGAGTTTACCTTTAACAACTTCTTTCTGGTTAGCAGACCCGGAGAGCATGTTTTGACCAAGACCCTCCAGCTGCTCCGCTGGTTTTTGGACCTCTGGTGCTGCCACGGCCCCCTTCAATGATTTCTCTTGCAGTGGGAAAGAACTCACTTTTAATCAAACATCCACCATACACCAGGCACTTAATTTAATTCCACAACCCTTTGAGATAACAGTATAAGCTTCTTTAGGCAAAAGAAATTAAAGTGGCCTAGGGGTCACTTCGCTAGTTAAAGCTGAAGTTGCGAAGGGTCCCCAGGCATTCTGATTTACAGTGCAGTATTCTTCCTGCCACATCCCACTGACGGGACTCATTTAATTGCACACACTCAATCACTCTGGTAGGAACTCATTTAATAAACATCTTCTGAGTGCCTGATATGTGCTACATATGGTGCTGAGCACTGAGACACAGCAGTGAGCAAGACAGACTAAGTTCTCACTGAGGTTATAAAATACTTGGGAGGGAAGTACAGTGGGTTAGACTTGTGTTGACTGCCGAGACTGTGCAATATTAAATGGGTGTCAACCTACAGCAAGGACACAAACTAGTCTTAGAGAGATGACGGGAGTCACAGAATAATTCTCTGAATGCACGAAGCCTAAAGGGTGGGTATGAGTTAACCAAGCGAAGATGAGCTGTGTGGGGAAAACAAAATAGTCCCCAGGTGGCAGTGGGGGTGGGGGGAGGAGCACGTGCAAAGGCCCTGAGGTATAAAAGGGTTTGTGGTGTTCAAGGAACTGGATGACGCTTGATTTGGTTGGAGTATCTACCAATTGCTCTAAATTTATTTGCTAATAAATGTTGGCCAATAGACTCCTCATTTAATGAGAAAAAAGAAGACAGGGACTCAGATCAGAAGCCACTTTCATGAGTAAGAATGATTTTGTTGTATTTTGTTTTGCTTTTCCTAGAGTGGATCCCAGAGCAAGAAAAAAAGTAACTTCAAGCTCAGGAAGTACATGACAATCCCCATCAAGTCACTGGAAAAGGGATGAAAATAAAGGTAAGGTCCCTACCCATCTCTTACCATTATTCTAGCCATGACATTGGGTGAACTCTTACTCTCCCCTTAAATCCAGAATTAATGACATTTAAACATTATTCTTTTGTGACACATATATATAAAATATATATATATTCAGTCATTCTAATAGATATACCCTGCTCCCTTAAACCGAGAAAGGGTTCTCCGTGGATCTTTCTCACTCCTGGTTCCCAGGAAAATGGTAATGATTTGCCTTCACTTCCGTTAATCCAAAAATCCATTCTGAAGGGAGGAGATTAACATTTCTCAGGCATCTACTATCTACTATGTAACATCCACCACTTTACTTAATCCTATAAGGCAGATGTAATCATTCCATTTTCAGGTGAGAAAAAGGAGGATTTGGAAATTATATTATTTGTTTGTAGTCACATAGGAAAAGGAAGGGCAAGAACTTGAACCCATATTTTGGTCTGAAGGTTGTGCTTGGCTTTAGGACAAAGGACGTTTTAAGGTATTATATTTTCTACATATGACTCTACCCAGCCTTGAAATCTAACTATATATGAGACTCCTTTCCATGCCCTGGAAAATTGTCTTTAGATGAGTTGCCATTGGCAGATCTGAAAGTCAAGTGTGCAAAATGAGTCCAGGAACGTCCTAACAAAGGATCCAGACAGACTGAGTCTTAAATCCCCAAATAAGAGACAAATGTATGATGATAACCTGGTTGGGAAACTTGGCTTTCAGGGCAATAAGAAATTTTAGGAGCAAATATTTTATTTTCAGTGTATAGTACTCCGGTCGATAACTTCATTCATAATTTACTTTAAGGAAGAGAAGCAAAATGAACTCACATGCCTGAACTCCATGGGGAGATAAATCTCCTTTGTTCTCATAAAGCATCATGGTGAGATGGAAAGACAGTCGGTCTCAGACTTGGTCAAACTTGGCTTTTAATTCTACCTCTGCTATTTCCCAGATGAGTCATATGGATGCATTGCTAAACTTTCTCTGAGCTTCTGTTTGTTTTTTTTTTAATACATTGGGGATAAAAATATCCAAATGAGGTAACATGAGTTTAAAAAATAGCCCATCGTAGGCTAGTAGGCATTTGACAAATGCTAGTCTTGTCTTTCCCTTTTCAGTAAACTCCTTCTGTGCCCAACACCTGTCTTTATTGATTTATGGTTTTCCTGGGATCATTCCCATAATGACAATAGTTTCTAGCACTTACCCAGCATGCCGTCATTTGTAAAGGGTTTTCAAGTTTGCTATCTTAGTCAATCATTACAACAATTGTTTAATGTAGGCACCATTGTATTAGTCTGATTTTACAAATGAGGGAGCTAAGTCTTGAGGAGGAAGGGCAAGAAGAGCTCGGGGACCCGTTGCCTAGGTCTGGATTCCAGCCCTTATTCTGTGGCCTTAGGTGAATTACATAATCCATCTGTGACTCAATTTACTCATTTTAAAACTGAGAGTAATGGGATTATTGCACAACGTTGTGAGGCTAGAATAAGTGAAGACAGTGATGTACTACTTAGAACAGTAAGCATTCAATTAATGTTATATCTTATTTTTCTCGGCAAACATGTCATTACCGCTTAGGTGTTTGGGAGGATGAAATAAGACAATAATAAATCAATGCATGTAAAGTATTCAGACCATCTGGGGCATGTAGTAAGGGCTCAGCAAGTGTTACCCGCTCTTTTTTGTCCAATATTACGCAGGTGTTAAGTAGAAAACCTGGTTTTCAAAGAGAGCCCCTGGAAATTAAAGCCTCTATGGGTGGGGAGGGAGAGGACTGAAGAGAGTACTGGATAGTGGAAGTCCTGGGTGTGCCCAGTCTTTACATGCTTGCTTGTATTATTCCCCTAACAGTATTATGAGAAAGATACAGCCATAACCAGCAATTTTGGAGGTTTAAATGCATGATTTCAATTGTTTATAACCCTTAAAGAGGAAACAGACAGGTGGTTTTATTAACCTCCTGTAAGAAAGATATATAGGGGGAGTGCAATGAATTATCGGCCCACCTGCCTCCCTTACGGGCGCTCCTCATGACAGCCACCTACCTGCAGGTCTCCGTCCCTACTCACTGCAACCACGACAGACAATCACAGCTGCTTTTCGATGTGAATGCCATCTTTGGCTCCTTGAAGCCAGTGCATTTGGAAAAAAGACCTCCTGCCCTTTCTAAGGAGACTTCATGCAAGGTGAACTCTAATCGGAGGCTGGAAACTGGGCCAAGAGGGAGCCTTGGAGTAGCAGGTGTTTTTGACAGAGGAAATTCATGGGTGACACAGTTGTGTAGCTTTTGACAGGGAGCCTAATTAGCCTTTAACTCTTGAACCACAACGTCTTCTTAAAGTGCAGGGAGGAAATTAACCACCAGCGCTCAGAGCCACATGGAAGGAATTAGTGTCCTCCTTCACTAATCCTCTTTCTAGGCACACTAGCAAATATGCATTAGATTTAACAGCCATGTTTTCCTGGAGTTAAGCCTGGGTTCTAGTGAACATAAATGCTTCCTCGTGTACCTCAGAATGCTGCCCTGGGACTATAGACCGAAAGTTCTGTGCCCTCAACCCCAGCACTGAGCTGCAGAAATGACAAGGATGGGGATAAATAAATAGAGGTGGACTGTTGATGTGTTATTATTCATCTTTGCTTGTAAAACAGAAGCTTGATTAGGTGTGAAGATCACTTCCCAAGTTTGGCTGAGACAGATAGAGAGACAGGGGGCTTCTAAGGCCCAGAGGAAATGGCATTGGTTAGTGTCCTGGCTTTGTCACAGATGTACTGCACATTTGATGTTGGTATCACGGCAACATTTATTTAGTTCATCATTATACATATTTTATATGCATAATATACATTCATGTATTACATATGTATATATTCACTTTATATGTCACATATTTATATATTATATATAGTCATTGTACATAGTTTATTCATATATATGGTTGTGATATACTTACTCTTTCACATAGTTTATTCATATATGTAAATATATATTCATATATAAAATGTTTAATGAATATATATTCATATATTTAATGGATGTGTGTGTGTGTGTGTGTGTGTGTGTGTGTGTGTATCCCTGGATGTGGGACAGAGCTATAGAAGTTAGTTGTTTATTTATATCCTCATAAAGTCACTGATAAAGTTATTGTTTTTTAGAGTAAGAGCACAGACTCAGAAATAGATCTTCTAAGTTGAGGAGTTTTTCACCCAAAGTCCTGGTTTTCTGCAGAGAGGCCACAGAGAGATATGTATTCAGATAAATTTGCTTCTAAATTTGAATTCCAGCCATGACACTCTAATGTTGTGACCCTGAACAAGATATATGTCTAATGGGGATAATAATAGTAACACATCATAGGGATGCCATGTCTTACCTGAGTGCAAAGCAGTTAGCACAGTGCTGGGAATGTATTAAGTGCTAATGAATGTTAGCTATCACTACATATCTATCAATAAATCTCTATTTTACTCTCTCTGACATGATTCAATAGCAGTATCCTCTGAGGATCATGCTTGAAAAACAGTTCTATCATTTTTCTAAAAGATTTTTTAAAGCTTATTGACCTAGTCAAGTATACTGAGTATATATGTAAGGAAGATCAAATCCAGGAAAGGGAGGAATCTGTGTCAAGGTCACCGAGAGGCTATGGTCTATTGCAAAGAAGCAGGTCTCAGGAAAGAGTTCAGCTGATTGATTTGAGAAAAACTTCGTGTGACTGCGTAAGAAGTTATTGAATAAAGGGGAATTAAATTCGGTCCCTGTACTGACACCAGCCTCATCACTATCTTCCCAACTCACATACGGAAGCACACATACACAAACCCCCCACATACAAACTCATTCATACACACATGCAAACACACCTACAAACACATACTCACATACACAAGTATGTACATATATACTCACTAACTCACATGCGAACACACAAACATACAAACACAATTTACTGGATGCAGATCCTTGCTAAGCTATTTTATTTTTCATTTCCACCTTGCACCTCTATGTGGAAACTTTTATACGTATATCAATGATCGGGACTTACCTTGTTTTGGGTGGTAGGACAATTCTACAAGACCAGTCAGCGTGCCTTGCATGCCCCCCTCCAAGTCTTTTCCTGGCCCATCTATGGAGCTTTCACTATATCAAGCTGTTTACAAACATTATCTCCTTTAATCCTAACAACCACCTGGTTAAGTAGAATGTAGCTACTTATAATTTTCCTATAGACAGTGAAATTCAGATTCATAAAAGTTAAACAAACTGCCCAAGTCACAGGTCTACTGTATGTCCATACCAGGATTTAAAACCAGTCTTGTGTCCCTCCAAAGCTCATGCTCTGTTCCAGGATTTCTTACGAGTATTCAATCCATAACTGATCAAGAAAGCTCAGGTCAATCAGTTTCAAACAGCATCTAACGTCATGGAAACAGAAGAGAAGAAATATCGTCGTCGTCGTCGGCAGCCATCCGTCTCGAGAGATGATGGTGTAGCTTCTCAAGAGTCTATCTGCACCGCCGAGAATGGCTGCGCAGTCCGACTCGGGAGTGACATGGTATCTGTCTCCTCCTGTGTTGAATCGACATCTTGCGATGAAGCTACAGAGCCTGGGCAGGGTGATATGGAGGGTCTGCTGTTGCCCATGCAGCAGACCCCCCCTCTCTTCGCAGCTGAAGGGTCCAAGGGAAAGACGGAGTCAATACAGCTTGGCTTCAGGTGCGCCGCAGGAGTTGCCGGTGTTGACTACAACGTCAAACCGCCTTAGGGACTCCGGCTCCGGATTTTCTGTCGGGGTTTACTCCCTTAGCCTTTCCCCTGAAGAGGTATGCCGCAAGGCAGCGGAGGTTTTTTGGAGTCAGAGTTTTCCTTCTCTGATGTGCCCTGACTGGAAGATCGAACTAGCGACACTTAGCTCGCAGGCCGACGCTCAATCCACTGAGCCAAACCAGCCAGTGTTCAGATAATGTGTTGTAGAATCATGCACCTGAATCCTGTATAACTTTGTTAAGCAGTGTCACCGCCATAAATTCAATAAGAAGGGAAACAAAGAGTGCATCGCGCAGTAAGAGCAAGTATTGTTTTGTACAGCTTGTCTAAATATGCACGCATGTGTCTGTGTGTTCAGGAAGTTATGTAACACAGATCTTTGTACTGTAAGTCTCAATCAGAAAACATTTGATAGCTACCATCCTATTATTCGGTACTGCCGGGGTCAGTCCAGTCATTTGGCGCTGAGCTTCCCGGGAACCCTCCAGGCAGAATAAATTGCTTCCACATGTGTGTTCCTATACCACAGTGTAGGTTCCTAATTTATAATACTAATCAAGTGGCACTTCGGTGTTCTCCCAAAGGATGTCCATGTATGCGTGGGCTTTTTCCTCCAGGGCCTTTCATCTCTACCTGGAGAGAGATGAACACCTATGCGACACGAACGCTTTATGAGTGTGGATTGCTTTGAAGTTGATGGAATTGAAAACCGGAGCGATTGAAGAGCTGATTGCTCCAGGGTTTGCGTCTCTTAGATTTCTCTCTTGTATAGCCCAGCTTAAGGTCATCTTACTCTTCCTTAGCACCTGCAGCAAGGACAGGCTGAAGAACCAAAGAAGGAGAAAAGAAAGATTTCAAGAGAGAATGATAGAAAGTAATAATCAAAACGACTAATTACTTATTTGTCTCACAAAAGAAGAGACACTCAGAATTATTTAAAAATATGCATTGATATAACATATATAAGACTTTATCTTATCCAAATGATTATAGGTCCACAAACTATCAAAAGCTAATAATTAATAGCTGAGTGTAGTTGGTTACATCCAGAGGAAGGACACTGGAGCTATTACCCAGCAAGAGAAATGAGAATTGTCCATCCCCCCCGTCCTGAACTGTCCTATAGGCGACATAGTAAAGCCAGGCCACACACTGCCTCCTAAGGCTACAGAGGGTTTGATTGTAAACTTTTGATTGTTTGTTGTTGGCTTTAGTACAATCCATTTTCTCACGCCTCCGGGGAAGGGAAGTGGAAATGAGTCCCAAGTCCTGAGTGTTCTCTTGAGGAGGAAGCCACAGCAGAGCCTGACAGAGATAGAATCCCCTTGGGCCATATTTTCCCTGGCTCCCTGTAGGGGAAACATGCTTGAGTGACTGGGTACATCTTCTCAGATGAACTAGGAGTTCTTAATTTGGAATCAGTGTTGACCAGCCAGGGCTTTGAAAAGCAATGCGCTTTCTGCCTTGGTTGCTGACGTAATCTACAAGCTGACATGAATGAGCTGTATAGGTTTCTCAGAGAAAGTCACTTAACAAAGTCCTCTATTGTATATTTGTCTATTATTATTACTTTATTATTTTTATTATTGTTATTACTTTATCGCCTTGTTATCTACTGTTATTATTTAAGGACCTTTGATCCAACTTTCCAAGGTCACAAGCCTTGTTAGGACTTGGAGGATAGCATGGGGGTGGGCAGAGCATACATTGGGGGGGGGGAGTGGGTGCAGTAGATCTTGTTGCTCTGTGGTATATGCTCAGGGACACCCTGGCTTGGTGACTCAGAGGCAGTGGTGTGAGAAACGCTCACAATAAAAACCGGGACACAGGACTTGAGCAGCAAAGCGAGGCGTTTATTCACGAGTCTGCAGAGTCGGGTGCACCCTCAGCCAAGAGCATGTGCGCCCCAAGTAGATGAAGAAAACTGGTTTATAGTAATGCGATTAGCTCCCCCTCCCTAACGCGATGAGCTTCTCCTCCCCTCTCCTTCTCCCCGTTTCTCCATTACTGGTTACTCCGGAGTTACAATCTAACTTGATTATCTAAATGCCCCTATTGTGATTTGTAAATATGCTAATGCTGTCAACTCTTTTCTCAGAGATCCTCTAATTACATTTGTCCTTGAGGCCCTCTAATTACATTTGCCCTTAAGACCCTTTAATTACATTTGCCCTTTGTTACTAATAATTTTCCACTGGTTTGGGAGTCACTATTTCCTTGTTTCCTACAGTGGGACCAGGAGGTATCTAGCTAGCAAGCATCTGTCTGAAGCCCTCTTGTTTAGGCTAAGGGGAATATATATCCTAAGGTCTCTTTCCTGAAGTAGGTTTTCCTCTGTCTCAATCTCTTGGGCAGGAAAGTGGGGAGAGTCACAAGTTCTGAGTCCTTTGTTTCTTAATGAACAGCTTAAAATCAATATCCCCCAAAACAGCTTCAGGGTGGCAGAATTTTGGTCTCTTCAAGGAATTCAGGGTGAAAATTAAGTTTCAGAAAGGTTGTTTAGTATGGTGCCATTGTTATAAAAACAAATACCTACCTACCTACTTCAGTTATATATGTGTTGGCATGAGTGTGATTTTTAAATATTAGGTATAACATGGAAGCGTATGCCTTGGCTGTTAAATGAGATGACCCCTGAAGAAGCAATTTAGACGGATGGAGAGCCTAAAGGGGTATAGAGTGTTATTGTGTGAGAGATGTGGAGGGGTGTGTGTGTGTACTTAACTTTAAGAAAGGTAAAATGTTGTTTATACACTAATTTCAGCTACACATAAATGTGTTTAGGAAGGAGGTTAAAAGTAACGTATAAGCATAGTAATAATAGCTGCACTAGAGTATAAGAATCTGGCTATTATTGTTTCCCTCCATTTTCTTTTTGGTTCAAATATGGTTTTACAACTTTTATGATACATAAATGATAGATAGAAGACATAAGTGAGAGAGAGAGAGAGAGAGAGAGAGATTCAAACGAGAACTTACTGTGTAGCAATAGACATCCTCCTAACGTGACTAGGACTCAACTGACTCATTTGCAATATGAAGTAGGCTAAAAGATCTCCATATTTCCATTCTCCTGGGATCATCCTTTTTCTGTAAGAGACTCCGGGTCCCTCGAAGTGGATGAAGAAACTACTCAGACACTCACCATCTGCAGAAGGAAGGGAGGGGGTTTTCTCTGAGGAAAGTCGCCCCCATTTCTTTATGAGCCAGGGTTTTTATCTACTTTCCACACATGCATAAGGAAAACATGCAGCCCTTCCCTAAATGGTAGGGAGTGAAAGGGAAATGCAGATCAATACAGGGCTGAAAGGCCCAGGTATTTTACACAAGGTCAGAAACATTTCCTCTTACTTAATCATTCGTTCTGTTTTTCACGTTCTACTGACAAGGATTTGAGGCTCTTCAGAGAAAAACAGAGCAAGTTCCCTCTTCCTTAAAAGCCACTGTTGTATTTCTATTCTACCTTTAAAATCCCCTGGAGGGTGGGATTCTGAGCAGGCCTGGAAGATAAGAAACCTGCTGGTTAAGTCCCAGGTTCCCGTTTTGGGGCCGGTCTCCACACAGTGGTCATCAAAGTCTTTCAGACCACGCCTGCCTGTCTCCCACACTTTCTTATGGATGATTTTAGCATATCTTAGGACTTAGGTAGCTGATTCTAGACTAATTATGTATTTTACTAGAAGATGCTTCCTATATATCAAGGGAAAAGAAACCAGTCATGGACATTTTTACTCATCCATTGCTTATAAGAGTATGAAATTGTTAGGTATTCCAGAGAAACATTCAAGTTGCCATTGGCATGCATGACAGTAGTCTTTACAGAAGCCATGTGAAACTGTTTGGGTTGTATACTCTACAGATAGAAATAGACCCATACTGCTATTCTATGACTTTTGTCACTGACTGTGGCAACAGCTCTAGTATACACGTGTAACATATATAGGTTAGATATGTTGATAACTGTTGGGAGTGGATGTCATAGTAATTAAGCCTTTCAAGTAAGCTTTAGATAATACGGATCTCATTATGTGTGTCTCCTACTTGAACCCTCCTCATCACCTACAGGGAAGTTTTCCCATGAAATACAATGTCCTATTTACTCTTACGACCTCAGGCCCTCGTCGTCCATGATGTGAGAGTTACGAGAAATTGCTCATAGTTGTTCAAACTCATCCCGCTTGGCCAAGCCTCTGTGCCTCTGCGTACCTTACTCCCTTAGCCCAGCCTGCCTTTCATGTTGCTTTTACAACCAGCAAACTTCCACCCTTTCATAAACAGGAAGACAATAAAGCAGCCAGTCAAAACTCTCCTTAACCTTACGTGCTGGACGAAATGCAACCTTGCCTTCAAATCCTTTCCTGAGCTCATCTCTCCCTCGTTCCTGCAAGTCCCTGCTCTTCGAGCTGTACCGACGGCTTCCTTGCTTTATGTCTTCACGTTAGCATTTTGCCACTGAACTACTTCTTCCAGTCTGCTGGGACCTCCTGGAGGGAAGAGACGATCTTTGTTTTCCCATTGCTGGGTACAGTGCCTACCACACCTAGGCACTCAAGAATATGTTTTCAAAAGAATATACTTATATAATGTGACTAAATGTTACATATATTTATGTGATGTATATGACATATATAGAATTATAGAAAAGCAATCAAAATGCAACCAAGAAACATCGGCAAACAGAGGCCTCTCTGAAACACACTGAATACACCAGAAATGCATTCGATTAATTTAGTGTCTGGTGCAAAGCCCACACAAGCCGACTTCTGGCCCAAGAAGAGCAGAGAAGGAAGGGGAGAAGTGCAGTTCTTGGAACAATGCTCTGCTTACTTGGCTTTTGCAAGAATCCTCCAACGTTGCTGGATAATCGTGGTGCCTCAGAGAGTGTAATGATTTTCCCTGCCCCCAACACTTACCCATTCACAGTGTGACACTGTTCTTCACGGGGCCTTCACGATTTCCTCACAGTTTAATGAGCTTTGGGGAGAAGCTTTTCATGTCATTGTGAAGTCCCATCTTGCCCTTCCTCCCACCCAAGATGGAAACAAGAAGACAGGCTCTGCGAGTGCATTGGTGCTCATGACCTCTGTGTCCTGTGATGGAAGCCCCCCCAGATTGCATTGTTAGAGCCCTTGCCCCCTGCACAGCAGATCAGACCCTCACCAGGCAAAGAAGAGGGAAACGCTGCTGGGTGCCAGATTCAGCTCCCGGATCATTAGCAAGACAATAAAAAATATCTATGCAGAATTTTGGCTTTTCCAGCTAACCCCTCAAAGTAAACCTTCTAAGGCATTGGCAGTTCAGATTGGGAGTGGGATTATTGCATGTAAATAGAAGGTAAAGTAAGATCGATCTCCAACAACAGACCTGAGCTTAAGTCTCGGAGAGTGGGCATGCTCTGTCCTCATCTGGGAGAGCAAAGAAGCTACCAGGCTACCATAACATTGTTAAGTTATGTATGCTTTTTGGTGGAAGGGGATGTTAATCACTATTTTATTGTGATCATTGATTTCTTTTGATTTTTAACTTTTTCAAAAATGTATGCAACACCAAAAGCACACATGTACCTCTATTCTCCTCTTGGTCTGTGAATAGTTTTTTTCTCGATTTATATATTTATTTACTTACTTCTCAACTTATTTCAAAAGGGATTTGAGGAGGCTTATAAAATATGCACAGCAACATAATATTAAAAATAAATGAATAAATACGGAAAGGCAAAGGGAAAATGAGAAGTGAAGATAAAAACATGAAATAACGTCTAGCAGTGCGCATGTAGTTCACATACAAAAATATGCCACGTGATTCCAAACATTTCAGAAAAGAGTTTCTGAGTCTGATTTTCCTAGCATTCAACATCAAGAGGCAAACATGAGTGTGAAAACCGTAGCTCTTATTAGGTAAGAGTAACTCGATCGATCGCACAAAAGAAGCACAGCTATTCTAGAACGCCTCTCACGGGTCCTCGCAGGGGTGATGGTGGACCTGAGCCAGATCTACGGTCACACTTTCATACGAGAAGAAAGATTTTGCATCGTTTCTTCCTCATCAGGACAGGGGCAAAGCAAGATTTTAAAAAATGGGTATTTCTTCTTAGGTAGTGTACCGTGCCGGTGTCTGGTGCTTTTCCATACCGCTGGGATCACTGTCTGGTTCCATTTTGGAAAAAAAAATGGAAATGAAAAACAGAAGAAGAAGAAAATTAGGAGGAAAATAAGTATTCTTTTATTTTATTCACTTATTCACTAGGAAAACAATTATGAGCTTCTTTGACATGGTTCAAACTATTTCACAAATAATATTTTTCTGCGGATCGCACTCTTACTGAAATTCAGTTATCATAAGGACGCGAGGACTGATCAAATTTGGACACGTGCATTTCACAATATCTCAGCTGTGCAGGCTGGAAGAGAGGACCCTCAACACCCCGTCCAGTTTACGCGTCCTGTGCTGTTGAAGGTTAGACGAAGTGGTTGGTCAAAACAAAACAGCACAAAGCAGCTGGGTACACAGAACAAAGAAGTGCGTCTTGAGGGTGGAATCGCATGCGATATTCTTGGGCAGAATCATAGTCTGCACCGTATAGACAGAGAAATATGGCAGAGTTTATCCTATTGCTGGATCTAGTCCACTGGTTTTAATCCCTCATTATTACAAGTTTTCAGGATATTCTGGCTTAGAAACTAAAACTACATCTCACATAACAGTCAGTGAAAAAGTCTAGGCCTTTGGAGTCAGAGAGAACGGCATGAAATTCTAGCCTCTTCATAGAATAACTACGTGACCTTGGCAGTTTATTGAATGAATCTGCCCAACAACAGTACATACTTCAAATGTTGTGGAGATTAAATAACAACAAAAGTGCCTGATGTTTAATGAAAGGCTCATTCTCAGTAAATGTTTGCTTCCTTCCTTTTATAGGAGTTTTATTCTTATAAATAACAGAACTGATACATAAGAGCTTTGCCTAAATGCATTCTCTGAAACTCCATAGAAGAAGCCAGAGTGAAGTGCAAAATTAAGAATACCAGTAACAAAGGAAAGCCCTGTGCTTTTTCACAGTGAAGGCGCTTCATTTCAGCCTCTGGAACTGTGGTCCATGTTAGTTCATCGAACAGTTTCCTGAATAAAATATATGCCGTGGAGACATTTTGACCTGAGCAGTATCACTTTCAGCAGAACAAAGATGTTTATGTGCTATATAGTATTTTGGCATTTGATGCCGCGAGCAAAGTTTAAAAGTTCTGAACATACATGAATATCCTAACTTCATTTCACAGCATTTCTTTTGAAAAGGTGAACTTGATACGCTTTTAAATTTTATGCCATTGGGTCTAGTTAAGATGGCATCCCTGAACGGAACACATTTAAAATCAACTCCCTGGAGTGAAAAAGTGGGGCTTGAATGATCTTCCTCCTTTTCCTCCTCCTCTTTTTCCTCTTTCTTGGCTGACAAACATAAACGTTGATGAAAAACACCTTAAGGAGATTCTTAATAAAAGGAAACTTTTTAGAAAGAAAATTAGTAAACAAAAAAAAATCACAATGTTAAGGAAGAAATTACCTGATAAAATAGGTGGAGGCAACTTTTGACTAACAAGGGTGGAATGAGTGAAATTACAAAAACTGTAGCAGCCAGTACTGCCCTACTGTGAGGAAACTTACACATTACTACGTCGTCGTGGGAAGCGGTACAGCTTTTAGGGAAACAGCAGGAACATGGATATTAAGAGCCAAAAAGCTATTTGTGCCTTTTGACCTAATACGTGTGGATCTAGGAATTGCTTTTATTTATTTATTTTTAAAAGAGTACCAATCATGCACCTAAAATTCTGTCAGGCACTGGGCATGTAAAGATTCATAAAGCAAAAACTGCTGGGTAAAGGTTATAGTCTAATGAGAAAATCCATTTTAAAGAAACAATTTTGCAGAACTAAATAGAATACATAGGAAAATGTCAGTCCTGTGTTACTTCTAGGAGCAAAAAAATGTCACGCCTACCAAATACCCAACACCACACAGCTAACTAATTCCACGTTTACTAGAGAGTACAGCACATAGGTATTCCATATTGCACATAACATATGTGAACGCTGTACAGTGTAGACATCACCATAAAAACATTAAACAACATTTTATGAGGAGTATGATTTCACTCATGTAAAACATATACAGGGCGGGGCAAAAGTAGGTTTACAGATGTGGTTACGCAAAACAGAGTTTATTCTTGTATTATTATTTAGTAATTATGGAATTATTTTCCATATAAACAACTGTAAGCCTACTTTTGCCCTGCCCTGTGTTTCAATGGAGCAAAATAGAGCCATATGGGAAAACCAAAGCTGTAATTGTTAGGTGTAGATTTTTAAAAAATCACTATTATCGTATAAATCACAATGTTGGAATGTAATATTTTTTACTATAAAAAGAAAAACAAAGCTAGTGAAGAAACTCCTGTATTACTATTTCCCGATTGATAATAATTATATAGAGACACACAAATTTGGCATATCATATAGGAAACTGGAATTTTCTTTTTTGCGTGTCGTTTTGCCACATCGAAAGATCACCTTTAAGGCCCTTTCCGAAATATAAGCTAACAACAGTTCAGGAGGTACAGGGGCTCAGTAGAACAGGAGACAGAAATGCTCAGCAAGTCACTTAATGTCTCTAGGTTTCCTCATCTAGAAAATGGTAGAGCTGTCTGACTTGATGTTTGTTTTGGATGGTAATCTACTAAAAAATAATGTAGGTTAATGCTTTGAAGTCCTTTAGACACAGAATAGG
Organism: Furipterus horrens; assembly: GCF_987537825.1. NCBI lineage: Eukaryota > Metazoa > Chordata > Mammalia > Chiroptera > Furipteridae > Furipterus > Furipterus horrens. Next base: position 7,242,745 of record NW_028327177.1, read on the forward strand.
AAATCCAACATCTTGCCAACATATTATCATCAGTGATAATATGTCCCACGAATCCCTTAGCAAAAGGGCCACAGATAAGTGGAAGTACTTGGTGAGATACAGACACTGACAACAGAAAATCAATAGATCCTCATAGGGTAAATGCCAAAGAAAGTGTAAAAAGATTGACCATCCAGTACGCGTATATTTTATTGAAAATTATGCACTTATTTGTCCCTCGCCGTACAATGAGTATCTTTAGGGACACGATCATACCTTTATGTATCATTTAATTTACATCAATGCAGTCTTTACCACATAAAAGTTTCCCATTTAGGGTTTTTTTAAAAAGAAGAAGAAGGAAGGAAGGAAGGAAGGAAGGAAGGAAGGAAGGAAGGAAGGAAGGAAGGAAGGAAGGAAGGAAGGAAAGAAAGAAGGAAGGAAGAAAAATGAGTGAAAAGCAAGAAGGAAGCAAGGATGGGAGGACTCAGAAAGCCAGCCTCAAAGAGGGACAAAGGTGGTATCCTTCTGGATCTGATGTACACAGAGAACAAGAGCTATATCAAGTCATGGAAATGGAAATAGCATTTCTGGCCACAGCTGTAGCAGATGCTGCAGGCTGGTTGATCAGCATGACGCTGTAGAGAACGTTTCAATAAGTGACCTAAATCCCTATGGTTTCTGAATGACGGTGCAGTGATGTTCATAAAATTCCTGTTCAGAGTGTAAGAAGATAGACAGTGTGAGGACCTACCATTGAAATAAGTCTTCAGAGTATAAAATGGATCCCGTTTCCTATAACCAACAAACCAGTCAGAACTCATCTTATTTGCACCTGATAGAACGATGACACTCTTCATTTCCGAACCGTTCTTAATCTGGTCTCTAATATAAATTCTCCACTCAGTTTGAACCTTTGAGTTGTGGCTTAAAACTTCCTTCTGCCATCCAGCAATGCCCAGTCCCACTCCTAAGCATCAAGAAGCCCTCACGGTCCCTCCAATAGCCTACAACTGCATTCCAAACTTCTTGTCATCTCAGAAAGACCATCTTTGGTCATCTGTAATTTGTAGAGAAATCCTTTGTCTGAGATGCTCAACCCCTGACCCCCTACTTTCTTAGGGTACCCCACAAATTCCTCATTCATCAATAGCACACTCCCTCGGCATGTCTTCTGAAAATCCCTCCTTTATTGCCCAAGGAAATGTACCCCTTCCTCTTTTGAACAACCATAGAGCTTTGCTTAATAAATGTGCTTTGGAATAAATAAATGGAATGGTAAATGGATGAAAAAATAAAGCAAAGGAGGAAGCCCATCTTTTGTGAGACCAGAACCTTGGCCCTATTTTTGGCAGTAAAAACAACTTTATTACAACTTTTAATAAGAACACAAATATAGCAAACCCGCGTTTTTATTTCATACATTTCTGGTTTGTAAGTGACATGAACTAAAATGAGAAACATACTTTGAATGTAACTAACAGATCCGCAGTGCATGAACCTGGACACACATCTGTCTTGTAAATCCTGACCCCGTATATATCTCCTATAGATTCTAGAGGAACAAATGATATCCTCAAGGTGGACCACAAGCTGGGATCTTCACCTCTTGATATTGGTCAAACTCTTATCAACACATACTTTCTTAGGGATGAAGGTATAAGACAGTGGGACTGTCTGAGAAATAACCTCCCGGGTAAATGTGTACGTGACCAGTGTAAAAAGCCCACGGAATGAGGGCATTTTTATTAAGGCTTTTGGAAGTATGAACATGGATAATTCAGTACTTTTGATGATTGCTCTTACTTTTTTGGACTGTTGTGTATACATTTAAAACATAGTTTTAAATAACCTCAAACTATTAATAAAATGTGTGTAAAAATCTAAAACTCCAGTTAAGTCTTTAGGAGGAGGGGGGCCTCTTTACAAAAGCTTGCAATGGATTTTTGGTAAATTCCCTTCTTGTTGTTTGCGGCCTCACCTATTCTCATGTTATTTAATATTTTTACTTCTTATTTTCAATTCCACACAGTTATTGGGAGGATATGGAAATTAAAAGCTTCTAATCTTGTGACTTCGCATTTATCAACTGCTTGCCATCCCTGCTGCTATGTTATTATTATTATTTTTAATTAGGATGAGTTTCATATTACAAATGGGTGTAGTGACAATCTTACCAAAACCAACGGCCTGCTTCAGGAGAGATAAGTTTATCACCGACTGCAACAGAACAATGTGAATATCTCAAAAGAGTGGGTGACTCTTGCCATATGATATACTCTGGGACAATGACTTTTACCAAATAGAAATGTCATACCTGCCTTTATAACTTTGCACAGTCTCCATAATCCATGAGTTATGCTATTGCTGCATTACTTTCAGGGGAAATAACAGAAAAGAGCATATGTTCTGAAAGTTGTTAAAAAGGAAACTGTTGACATAAATATGTGCAGGAGAAAATCAACATGGAAATTTTCATGGCGAGTTTTTCTCCAGAAGAAATGAAAAGGGATGTCAAACGGCACCGGATCCTTTCCCTGAGCTTCTGAGAGTGATAGCAGAAATCTTTAAAAGGCACTTAATGGAATCATGTCTGGAAAGGGTTGGATCTTAAAAAGGTGTAGCATCCAATTCTTTTTTTGAAATACTTTGAAAACCTCAACTTTTTCTCCAAGAAAATGAATATGACTTTGGTCTCCTTTGAAGTGAGGCTCTTCCATGGGTCATTTCTCAGTTAATGGCTGGATAAAGACCCGTCCAGGTCTCCCACAGCCTTCAGGTCCTTGACACTCAGATTTGTTCCCTAAAGCTCTCTGCTGGTACCTGCTCACTCTTTCTTAAAACCTAATGTACTAGATGCCTGTAGCAATTTTACATTTGCTTTGAATAGTATCTTGAACTATGCTTGAACCATATTCCACCAAACTACCAGATCCCTACAGGCAGAGATGAAATCCTACTTTCTTAGTATCCACTTTGCTCTTGGACCCTGCGGGGGCTTCACAAATATTGGCAGTAATTGGCCTAATAATTGCGATGACTAAACCATAAACTTCTCAGTCAGGGCAGGGACTTCTTATTCAAAATGGAAAGAACTGCTCTTTATTAAGCCCCTGCTATCAGACATTATGCTGTTTTTTTTTACTAATGTGATGTATCCCTCACAACAATGTTAATGTTTGTATCTCCACTTGGTAACTAAAGAAATTGAAGCTCAAAGATGGTGAATTGCTTGCCCAAGATTAAGCTGCTACTATAGCCAAGGTTTATCTGACTCTAGGATGACTAACATATATATGGAAAAAACAACCAGCTGTATTTTCTTTGCATCAGAGATAATGTCCCCATAGACCAATGGAGATTACCACTAAGAAAGTATTCCTAGTCCCCCTGCAGGTAAGACAATGCTTGCCTCTTTCTAGGTGATAAGACTCTCCATGTTGGCCTTCCTGACCACCCCCCCCCCCCGCCCCCCCGCAAGCATAGATTCGTCCAAATGAAGAGGGATGGTGTCTACTCAGTGTAGTGATTCCTCGGATACACCGGGTCTCCCTACAAGCTACCAGGGAACATAAATCTGTGGAGATGAAAGTGGTTTCTTTTCAGTGGTAGATTGGCAGTTATTTCAAAGGACAGATTTCAGAACATTTAAAGCCTGTGACATTTGCTTCTTGAATCACTCTGTAGTCTTCCTCCTTAGACTTCCCTTTCATTGTTCCAAACAAAGAGTATCCAACTTAACAGTTCTGATTTATCCAGGGCCTTCCCTGTGCCAGGCATGGTGTGAATTAAGCGCTTTGAGAAATAGATATGATAAGAAACACTCATGGACCCAAGGAGCATATTAAAGGTGGCTAAAATTGTGAGAAATGCTCACAATAAACACCGGGACACAGGACTTGAGTAGCAAAGCGAGGCGTTTATTCAGAGTCTGCAGAGTCGGGCGCACCCTCAGCCAGGAGCATGTGCGTGCAAAGTAGACAAAGAAAACTGGTTTTATAGTAACGCGGTTAGCTCCCCCTCCCCTCTCCTTCTCCCCCATTTCTCCATTACTGGTTACTCCAGAGTTACAATCTAACACAATTATCTAAATGCCCCTATTGTGATTTGTAAATATGCTAATGCTGTCAACTTCTTTCTCAGAGACCCTCTAATTACATTTGCCCTTAAGACCCCTTAATTACATTTGCCCTTTGTTACTAATGACTTTCTACTGGTTTGGGAGTCACTATGTCCTTGTTTCCTACACTAATGTTGGGAGTCAAGTGGGAAAAACTAGTAAGTAACGTACACATTTAGATTCTATTTGCTGCCCTAGTATTAGTGCCTAGAAAGGGCTGTGGGGACCCTGACAGGGATATCCAATTGATGATTTAAAAGAGGAGGTGGAACTTGAGCTAGATTTGGGACAATGAGAAGGACTTTGATAGTTGAGAATAGGGTCAGAGGATGTTCCAGGGAGTGAGAAATCACGAACAAAAGTGAAGAGGTTGTGAAACAGTGGTTATCTTCAGGGAAACTCAAGCCCTCAAGATATGGGTAGAGACAGAGCTTGGTAATCAGTGGAGTGTACTTCAGGGTGGAGAAGGGGAGATGGATTTCATGCTACAAAATATGGACTCTATTTCATAGGCCATTAGTGATTTCATTTTTACGTAGAAATTTGGTTTGAGTGCCTTTTGTCCCTTTCGCCTCATTGCTTGGGCTAGGACTTTCAGAAGTTATGAAAGTAGGCAATCTTGTCTCGTTCCTGATCTTAGAGACTAGTTAAGTGAAACAATCCCTGTTACTGTAAACGGCTGGTTGGTTAAGCATGTAACGTGAAGCACTCTCCTTAATTATAGAAGAACATACACTCATTGCAAAGACTCTGAATAGCAGTACAGCAGAAAAATAAATCACTAACGTGAGCTGAGGTCCTATATTATTACCTCAAGTGCTTCCCACTGATTAACACTGATTCCTTGAAGCAGCCCTGTGAGGGAGGCACAATTACCCTTATTTTTACAGAGGAGGAAACTGGGGCACAGGGATATTAGATAGCTTGCTTGTGATTAAAGAGCTGGGAATGAGCGTAGCTCAATTTGAAACCCCCATGGCCTGGCCCTAGAAGCCATGCATGCTTTTCACCACCAGGCACACTGCCTCTCCTAATGTGGTACTTAGGAACATGGATGGTGGAATCAGATAAGGTTTTCCGTCCCTGGGTGTGCCTTTGCCGAAGTCACTAAATCTCCATTGTCTTCACTTTCTCCGCCTATTAAGTCACAATAATGGCGGTGCCTGATTTATATGGTCCTTCTGTGTGGTAAAGGGATTAACACCCGTAAGAGGCTACATGTGCTGTTGAGTACATGGAAAGAACATCCCTAATTAGTGTTTGCTTTTCTTCTTGTAGTTTTAGCTTTGCCAAAGATGCCATTGTAGGCAGAGGGGAAGGACAATATGGAGTCTTCCTGGATGTTCTTTAAATTCCCCTGCATTAGAAAATCTCTTCTGCTCATTCATGAAACCAATGCTGAATGTGTACACATGTCACCTCCTGCTACAGAAGGTGGAAAAGGACCCTGAGATTCTGCTCTTTGGTATATCTGTCTGTGGTCCTGATTATAATCCCTCTCTTTTGGAAGTTTAGATCTCTATATACAACCACAGGCATATATTTTTAGGTGACTCTCTGAAAATGGAGCACCCAAATTTTAAAAAATAAACCTGCGCCAGGCTAACGCTGGAATCAGTGAATGTGTGTGTGTGTTGGGGGAAACCCCCAACTCTGCCTTCTCCTTGTCTTCACTGACAACCAAGTCTTGTTCTCTGAGCCCCGATGTCAGAGAATTCCTTCATTTTTTTTTATCCCAGAATGAGTGGTACAGAATTCAGCAATTGACAAAGGAAGAGTTTGCTGTTAAATATACATGTCCGACTCCTGGAAATTCATCTCCTGGCGACTTCCTGAAAACTTTTAGGATATTTCAAGGGCACCCTTAAGACACCTCAAATGAAGGCAGGGTTCTCAGTATAACTTCTTCAGGTTCTGAGCTCTCCATGTGCCCCTCACAGGGGTGGGGTTCAGACAGTAAATGATAAACTCCTTTGCAGGGACTCCTCAAAATGGGGAGCACAAACCTTCACTGCCCACTCCTGGTCACTCAGTCCCCCCAATGTATCCAAACACCCAGGGAAGATGTTTTCATGCCTAATTACTATTGTAGGGTGGAGGGGCAACTTCATATGGATCCCTGATGGCAATATTGTCACATACTCCTGGGGACAGAAGAGTGTAATTGGGTGAACACTCTCTGGATGGGAAAGAATGGTGTTTTATTTTTATCCTCAGTACTATCTGTTCCCAGCCCCAAAGAGTCAAATTCTGAAGCTTGATTTTATGTTCTAGAGGAATGCTCAATTTCGTAATGATTGTAGATGGATCCAGAAGAGGCCCCTGGGATTACTGGGGAAAGACCTCACTGAAAGAAGCTCAGCTTCCCAGGATGGGGATAAAGGCTACAGTCAAAAAGAAAAAAAGAGACAGGAAGCAATTGTTATTCAGTTGCTGAGGATGAAAGAAAGCCTCAGGGACTAATCCTTCAATTTGCTACCTAGAAAGATTTAGGAGGGGTGGGATAAGAAGAGTGTTTGGGAATCCCGACGATATTAAAGAAAAATTATTTTTGTAACTCAGCACCTTGGAGAAAGTCTTACACAGATAAGAACAGGAAAGGTATTTGTAAACCTACCCAGAAATTCAGGGCGCCGCTGCTGGTGGTACAAGCCCGTTAGCTCCTAGTTTGAACTCAGACGGGATCCAACCCTGCTGGAAGTTCACTCTGTGCTTCCACGACAGCCATCACTGTGACTTCTCTTCTGATGCTGTTTTGCTTCTAAAGGCCTCCAATCGCCTGCTTCTATTACCCTAGCCTGCCTTTAAGAAGGCGGGGGGTGGGGGGTGGGGGGGGTGGGGATGGATTGTGGTCAAGGGAACAGATTGACTGTGAAGCATTCCAAAAGAGAAGAGATTGGGCAGTCATCCTACTTCAAAACCCGGTTATCAAAAACGATCTTTTGCCTTTCACCTTAGTCATTGTTTTCCGATGAACAGGAGTGGAAAGAGATCCAGGTTTGTTCTCAGATTTCCCAGGAATGGAAACACAGCTCTGGTATTAACACTGTGACCGAACCATTTACTTAACCTCTCTGAGCCTCCCTTTTTTATCACCTCAAAAATGGGAAGCGCACCCCCAGTGGAGGGGGCTTATTGTGGAAATTAAATACAATGGAAGTGCCCAGCATGTTATAAGCACTTAGAAAACAGTCCGTGTTATTTCTGTTCTATCTAGGTACTCCCAAGCACAAAGCTCAATTATTATGTCAGGAGGACTTAATAAAAAGCTTTATGAACTATTTGAGAAAAATTGATTCCATGCCGACTTGGGAATTGTTTTTTTAAATTCAGAAGAGAAAATGTGGTTTTACCAGTCTCTCTTAAACACTGTTGTTTCCTTTAAGAGATAAAATAGGATTGGGCTCACACTGCATGCATGCTTCATCTCCAGTCGCCACACATGTGTGTTTTGCTCAGTAAGCAGCACATATGGAATGAGTCTTTATGGAAAATAAGAGTGATGTCATCTGCCAAGCAATACCAGGATATGAACTCACACTCCCACAGTTGGAGTGACACAGTTACCAGTGTTCTCTGAGGAAGAGAGACTATTCGGAACGTTTCCGGGCTAGTATGCTTTGATTTTCTTCTGAGAAATCACTGGGGGGGTGTAATCTGATTTCCACAAACAGGAGTGGGGGTGTGGGGCCAGAAATAGTTTATTCTTAGGGATTCCTAAAGAACTCGTTGGAAGTGTTTCTCCTATGTCAGAGCAGAAAAGCAGAAAATAGAGCAAATGTATTCCATTCCCTTTTTTGTTGAAGAAAACAGTCCTTCTGTCCTTTCAAGAGCTCCGGTCCCTGGGAATCTGCTTAGACTTGCTATTCAGTCTGCATTCTTCTGTGGCATTGCTGCACAGATTAGCTCTAAAGCAGAGTTTAGTGCTTCTCTGGTGATGTAAGTTATTTTAAACAAGGATTTCAGAATGGAATGGATGAAAGGAAGTCAGATATTTGAGCACGTTCTCTCCTTGAGGAAATCTATTTGTTTTTTCTTTTCTTAGAACAAATACTGAAAGAAAAAAAAACACGTTTATTCATGAAATTGTATTGGGATGGCTTAAATTCCATTCTTTGTAGGGAGGTACAATGCCCTTCATTAGCATTGATCTCCCTATAGAAAGAACCAGCCTGGTTGCTTGGAATTCAGTCTTCAGTCTATTAAGAATTAATTCCCATAAGTTTGTAGGAATTGCTACCCTGGGCCACACTGACAGGCCTGCCTGATAGAGTTGGAGAGATTGAGGGGTGGTCCCATGATTGATTTCATCCAGAAGGTAGATTTGGTTAAGCAGAGATTTTTTTATTTTATTTTTAGATTGCAGAATTATAGATCATTTTATTACTGAAAAAATAATTTGATATATTTCTTGTGTCATACTTGGTAACATTGCTGAACCTTTTTTCAAGCTCCATGTACAGTCTTGCAGCAGAGTATTGAAGAGTTCTGCTTGGTATTTCGCTGTCTGGATGAGTGTTTCTTCTTTATATCTTTGTTTGCTGGACTTCCATGTAGTTTGATTTTCTGGAACTTGCGGTTGTTTCTAGTTTTGAGGTAGCTGTGTTCCTTCTTAGTTGTGGAGGGAGATGTAGCGTGTCTGTCTAGGCCTCCATCTTGGCCAGAAGTCTTAAGCATAGTTTTTGAAAAACTTTTGAATTGAAATGCATTTAACATGGGGTCTGCACTCCCTTTCTCTCCTTAGACACGAGCTCTATCTTCTAAAATTACCGCTGGTTTTGTTATAATGTAAGATGACTTGCCCAATTCCCAGACGCATTTGAGTTTGAGACCCTGGGACTGGAGGGGACACCTAACAGTATTTAAGCAGGTTGTGAATTCTTGTTCGGAGTCCACCGAATCTTAACTACCATCACGGTACATGTGAGCAGCAAGCCATGTATCACTCTCAGCCTCTGTTTCTCCCCTGAGGGTTGCTTGCTACTCTGCTTTGCGTCCTCCTTGTGGGGTCCCAGCTCAGCAGTCCCCATCTAGACATTCTGGTTCACTGCAGAGCAGAACAATAACAAGGCACAACTACCAGACGCTCTTAAAACTTTTGCTCAGAAGTAATACATACCACTGCTCATTCAATTTCACTGGCCAAAGTGTGAAGGAGGAAAAACATTTCCTCTATTCTTCTAGATTCTTTCAGCTGGTCTAATAACAAAATAGACATGAGCCAGATGAATGAGAGAAAATGACCAAATTTAATTACGTATGTACATATGGGAACCCTACATACATGTGAGACTCCATATACATGGAAGGTTCAGAGACAGAAAGGGAAAATGAGGACTATATGGCTTTCTGAGTTAAGAACGAGATAAAATCCCTTCGAGAGGAAGGTCATTTATAAGATGATAAGAAGAGCAGATGTCTAATAATTAGAAGTTTGCTGTGCCTTCTAGACAGGGTATAAAATGTTATTTCTAATAACTCTTGTTATGGAAAAGTCTTCTCATTTAAATTCTTCAAGTGAGAGAAGTTTCTCATGAGCCTCCAAGGTCTTGATTACCTTCAGTTCAAAGTAGTTCACATGCCAAAGTGGCCCATCTTGGGGAGGCCTATTCTGAACCCCTTTGAGAGTAAGTCATTTCTATGGACTTACTTCCTAAAAGGAGGAAAATATCATTTTTCCACTAGGAAAGCCAATGACTATTTTGAACAATTTGTAATTAATCTAGTCAATAAAAATGTTTGTGAGCTCAGTAAAACGTAAGTGCTGTGATAAAGGAGAAATCAGTCTTCCCTCAATCAGAAAGGGAAGAACATGTAAGAAAATGACAAAGAGTATAAGTATTCTGTTGCTTTCACATGCCCAATAGTCATTCCATCTTTTACGTGAACAAAGAATCTCATTTTCCACTTAAAATCTATTTCTTTTCCTCTTTTGCGCTTCTGGTATAAGTGCCACTCCACGTATCCTTTCTCTGCCAGTCAGAGGCAGGGTGTGGGACTCGTGGTAGTCAATCAAACTCAGTCATCTTGGACATTTCTGGTAGAAAGAGATGGGCCACTCAGGTCCCCCTTCAAGGAAATACTTTCTCTTCAGCTGTAGGGAGTGATATCAGCAGACAAATTCCAGTTGTCAGCTCCTTCAGGGCTTACCGCCACTGCCAGGAGTCTCCGTGTCCCAGGTTATGCCCTTCCCAGGGCAGCCCAGAGATGGAGCAAGGTCGGAGTTACAAAGACATGGATATTTCTGTTCAACTAGAGAGATGGTGATGGGCCGGACTTGCTCCAAAATTCCCTCTGGGCTGGCTGAGGTTTTGTTGGATCTGCCTTGCAGATCAGTTTTTTTGTTTTTTGTTTTTTTTCCCTGCCTAATGCTACTTGCTCTCCCTTTTATTAATAGGTATTGATTCTTAATAAATACTTTGTGACCCAACTCTGTCTCAGAGAGCCCAAACTATAACAGTTGCTGTAGCACAACAACTGAATCTAAAAAACAAAAACAAACTAAGCAAACAACCAGAACAAGAACAGAATCATAGGTATGGCAATCATATGGAGGGTTATCAGTGGGGGGGGGGGGGGGATGGGGGAAAAGGGACAGAGATTAAGAAGCATAATTGGTAGGTATAAAATAGACAGAGGGATGTTATGAATAGTAAAGGAAATGGAGAAGCCGAAGAACTTACATGCACGACCCACGGACATGAACTAAGGGGGGATTGCTGGAGGGAAGGGGGGGGTACCAGAGTGGAGGGGGCAAAGGGAAAAATTGGGACAATTATAATAGCATAATCAATAAAATATACTTTAAAAATATAACCTGAAAGCAAGAAAGAAAATGCATTGGTGATTCAATGCCTCCACCAGGAATGAAACAGATTTCTTGCATCAGTAGACTGTTGGCCAGAGCTAGCCCAATGGCAGCCTAGGATTACAGATGGGCTTTTGGAACAGCATCACTCTGCCTGGCACCGTGGACTTTAAGCTTCTGTCCTATTGGTTACCACATACCTTCTTGTTGTATTTCTTTTGAATTAGGTTAGCCAAGAGTTAGCATTTTTTTACTTGCAAGCAAACAATTCTTTCTGACATAGGAAAACTCAGCATAAACTTCTCTTTTAATAAGGCTAAATGAGAAAGGAAGATAAGAGACTGAACAGTAATAAGATTAGAGAAGATGTTATTATCTTTATAGGGTGGGAGAAATAAAAGTTTTATTGGCTGTGATGAAAAATGCATGATAGTTTTATTGTTATAAAAAAATAAATATTAAAAAAAAGGAAAATGCATGATAGTAGATGTCATGGGTTGTATTGTGTACCCCAATTATTTTTATGTTGTCCTAACCCCAAGTATGTCAGCATGTCGCCTTATTTGGAAATAAAGTTGTTGCAGATATAATTAGTTAAATTGAAGTCCTTAGCTACATCATTAGGTGGGTCCCTGATCCAATGTGACTGGTGTCCTTATAAAAAGGGAAAATCGGATGCAGAAAACACACAAGAGGAACATAATGAAGGCAGAGATGGGGATAACGTAGCAGAAGTCAAGGGATGCTGATGATGGGCAGCGAACCACCAGCAGGTAGGGGAAAGCAGGATGGAACAGTCTCTCCCTCACAGCCCTCTGCAGAAGCCCACCCTGCCAACCCCTTGATCTTGGATTTCCACCCTCCAGAACCATGAGACAATACATTGTATTGTTTTAGCCATCCAGTGTGCGGTACTTTGTTATAGCGTCCCATGGAAACTAATACAGTGGCAGTGGTAGAATTCGTAGGGGAGTAAGAGAGACATATGATAGAGCAGTCTTGAAGCAAGTGGAAAGGGTTAACAAATAATAACCAACAAAGGAAATAAGAGTCTCTTATCTGCTATTCTGGTGAAGGAGGAAAGAACATAAAGGCTGAGGTGGATAAGTGGGCTTTGGGGAGACTTTCAAAACAAGAGTAAACCATTTTAGGTCAATAGTTTAAGTTCTAATAGATACCTTTAAAAGTATGGGGAATCCTGAAAGCACCCCTGTTTCTCTAAGTAACCTGTCGTGGTATAAGTTGATTGATATAAACACTTACAAAATTCTACTCTAATACGATACTTCTTTTAAATTGGACATAGTTTGATGTTAGTAATTAAAAGCAAGGGCTCTGGACCTAGAATATCTGACTTGAACCTGGCATCACAATTCCCTACTGCGACACTGGTTAAGTTACTTAAACATTTTGTTACTGAAACTTCTCATCTACAAAATAGAGAGTAGCATGAGGATGAAAGAAAATACTGAATAGGATTAAAAGAGGAATAAAACCATCTCTTTCTTCATCTACAGTGAAATAGGATTAAACATATAATGGTTGTAAGGATTAAATTACATGATCTGAAACATATAAATCACATTAATATTTAATAAGTGCTCTACAAGTGTAAGTTATTACTGCTATTATTACATCCTCAAATAGGCCAGCTATTATAAACTCCTCTACAAAATGAAATACTTTTATTTATCATCGCTGTTTTCCTAATAAGGAAGTTGGAAAGTAACATAAAAAATATCCTTTCAAGAAGGACATTTCTATATTCTCAGAATTTTGAGTTTAAGGTGTTCTGTCTTGATTTATTTCTAGGCTTGGTCTTTTTACATTTAAAATAATGAATAATTGATTTATGTAAAGAAGCTTATCATATCTAGATGATCATTTTAGTTTCCTTGCCCTGAAGTTTTTCTAGCTTCCCTTTTGCTATTTGATTAGTTGTTTGCCTATTATTTATTTTATATAAGTATCCTGCTGCTGTAAGTCAGTAGTGAAACTTGCTAGCATTCTCTCCAACTTCATGAATAATTTGCTTTTACAACAGTTTTCTATTTAATATTTTTATGCTTTCTTAGCTCTTCAAGATGTTATTTTGTATTTATTAAAGACATTTTTCTCATTGTAAACAACCTCAGAGACATACCCAGGTGAGTCGCTATCACAAGACAATGACATCAATAAATTTTATTCTTTTGCACTAGGCTATCCCTTCAGCAAAACATAACGTGTGTAAAAGTGACATTTATGAGACTATCAACCTCCTGCTAAACCCAGAATCTGTTATTTTTAGATTCAATGCAGACCGATAGTCCTGCTGTAGTGCATGGTACATAATAGGTGGTTAGTAAAAATTTATTGGGAAAATCATGAGCCCATGACTACGACTCAGCTGGCAGTTTTGCAAAACAAACCTTATTTACCAAAATGACCTGAAATTGCTTTTGCTTTCTTATTTCAAAACCATGTTATAAAGTTTCCCATCTAAGGAAATTAATAGGTTTTAAAATACATGTAAAATTTATAATTGTGTTCTCTATAAATGTCTTTTAAAATTAATAATGTTGTATTTTCTCTTTATAGAACCAATATACTGACTTCCATTTTCATTTAAATTTTAACATCTTGTAGTAGACCATTTATCTTATCAAAGCACCTCATGAGACATGCTTAAAATAAATATACATGTATTAAAGAAAAGTGAGGAAATATGAAACCATAGGTAACTCCAACAAAGACAATATCCAAAACAGACAGACTAAAACTAAAAAAATACAATATCATAAGTTAAGAACTCATTGTTTTTAATGGCAGAAAAGAGGGTTAGAGAATATACAGACAGATCAATAGAAATTTTTCAAACTAAAGTAGAGACAAAAGAATGAAGAAAATGGAATAGATAATAACAGAATCATGGGAGATTGTACATAGTCTAACATATATATATGATATACATAATATATTTAAAATTAGAATCTCAGAAGGGAAGGAGGGAAAAGAGAAACAATATTGAAAAGGTATTGAAGAATAAGTGTTCAAACCTGATAACTTAGAGACTCAAGGAGATAATCGAACTCAAAACAAGACACAAAGAAAAATCGTGCAGTGACACATAAGTCAATTTCTGAAGACCAAGTATAAAGAGAGATTCTTAAAAGTAACCATAAGAAAAGACACATTGTCTTCAACTGGCCGAAAAAATTTTTAATGGAAACTATAAAAACCAGAACATACTGAAATAAAATCTTCAAAGTGCTGCAGTAAAAGAAAAAGAAAAAAAGCTATGTAGATTTTCATACCCATTTTTGGATATTCTGCAAAAATGAAGGTGAAATAAAAATTTTTACAGACAAGTTTCAAGGAACTTGTTGCCCACAGGTCCCTAAAGAAAGTTTTTCACACTAAAGGGAAATGACCTCATATAAAAACATAAAATTTCAGAAAGAAATGAAAACATTAGAAAGGGTGAATATATGAATAAATATAAAATATTACAGAGTCTTCATGTCAACAGCAATAACAATGCACTGCAGATGTTATAACTGTGTAGAAATAAAATAAATGATGACCACAGAAGGGAGCAAATAAATTAACCTGTTTAGGGTGTTGCATGCTTCAAGAATTGGAAGAGTGCTAACTTAAGATCGACCGCAACAAGTTAAAAATGTGTATTATAATCGAAGTAAACTACAAATAATGTAGATTATCTGTAAGAAACTAAAGAAAGTTGAAATGGAGGAACAAGAAACTGACAACTTGGACAACTACAAAGCAAATATAAAAGTGCAGACTTGAATTGGTCTGTATCAATAATTATATTAAATATAAATAGTCTAATCATCCAACAGAAAGAGAGACTTGTCAGATTAAGAAAAATAAATATACAAACCAAGACCCAAGTATGTGCTGTTTAGGAGAAACACACTTATCTTCTTATTGTTATTGCATACAAACAGTATCAGAAGAAAGTTGGTATGACTATATTAATAGCAGAAAAAATAGGCATTGATAGAAACATTAAAGAAAGAACTAGGAATCTTCCATAAAGATAAGATAATCAATAGGAAGTCATCATAAACCCAAATAGATACACATCTATAAACATAGTTTCACACACACACACACACGCAGAATTAATAAAAAAAACAGACAGCATATATTATAGTTATAAATTCTAAAATATCAATACATTTTTAAAGCACATCAAAAATCAGATAGAATATATAATTTATTTGAAAACCCTATTAACTAATTTGAACAAATTGACATTTATTAAAAAACTACACTAGAAAAAACAACTGAATACATTGTTTTCAAATGTATTTGGAATACTTGACAAAACAGACATTATACTAAGTAAAAAAGCAAGCCTACATAAATTTCAAGAATTGAATTTATACAGGAGATGCTATCTGACCTCAACTGGATTAAGATAAATATATGATGTCTAACCACTATGCTACACACCCAAAACTGATACAAAATAATATTGAATGTAAAATGTAATAGATGTATAATTAATTAATTAACCTGAAAAAAAAGAAATAACAACATAACCAGAAAATTTCCAGATCTCTGACAAGCACTCCATCGTAAAGAAATTGAATCTTCAGTTAAAACTTGCCCCCCAGACAAGCAAACCAACTTATAAAAGTGGACCAGAGCAACTTCAGAACCAAATTATTTCACTGCTGTATTCTTGCAACCATTTGCAAAAAAAAAATACCAGTCTTACACAAAATCTGTCAGAGAGTGGAGAACAGGAACACTTCCCAATTCATATCATGGATACAGCATAACACTAACACCAAAAGCAGAAAAGGACATTTCAGAGAAATAAAATTATCAACCTAGATTTCTTATATATTAAAAATTCTAAACAAAATATTAGCAGATTAAATTTAGAAATATAGTAAAAATACGTTATACCATGGCCATGTGGGATTTTTCCTGGGATAATAATGTGGATTATCTTTCAAACACTTAAGGTAATTAATCATATTGTCAATATAGAGGAGAACAACCATATGATGAGATTACACAGAAAACATGTATTTGATAAAGTTGGCACTCTGTTAAGAAAAACATGTATTCTCAGAAACTAGGAAGATAAGAGAATTAGAAGTGGTTAAGTGTGTTGGGCCAAGCCAGGCTCCTGAGTTTGCATCATGTTCCTCCCACTTACTAACTATGCCTTGTGCAGATGACCTGACCTTTCTCTTAGTTTTCTCATCCGAATAAATAAATAAATAACAGTATGCTTCTCATTAGAATTAAATAAACGCAGGCAAAATACTTACCAGAATGCTCGGTCCATACTAAATACACCACGGACAATAGCTATTGTAATTAGAGGTGTTGTTTCTGTACTGTCAGCACTTAGTATCATTCATTACCTAGAACATAGTAGTTGCTGAACGGGTGTTTTGTAAATGAACAAAGGGTGAAGGAATGAATGAGCCCCTACGGACGCGGTGCCTGTGACGTGGGCAGCATACTGCTAGGGGCAGGGAGGAATATGAGAGTTGACTCCATCTCGACCCCTTTTTATCACTCCTTCTGAATGCTTTAGCAAACAGAATTTGAGGGCTTAGGAAGAAAAGAACCATCTCTGCCCAGAGTGGACTTCAATCCGGGTAGTCGTACAAGAACGTGGAGAGAGGTCTGTAGTCTTCCAGCAGAGGAGCAAGATGATCAAGGGGAAGAAAGGCCTGAAGGGGGACCACGAAGGTGTGTGTGTGTGTGTGTGTGTGAGAGAGAGAGAGAGAGAGAGAAAGAGAGAGAGAGAGAGAGAGAGGTGTGTATGTGTGTGTCAGAGAGAGAGAGAGAGAGAGGTGTGTGTATGTGTGTGTGTCAGAGAGAGAGAGAGAGAGAGGTGTGTGTATGTGTGTGTGTCTGAGAGAGAGAGAGAGAGAGGTGTGTGTATGTGTGTGTGTCTGAGAGAGAGAGAGAGAGAGGTGTGTGTATGTGTGTGTGTCTGAGAGAGAGAGAGAGAGAGGTGTGTGTATGTGTGTGTGTCTGAGAGAGAGAGAGAGGTGTGTGTATGTGTGTGCGTCTGAGAGAGAGAGAGAGAGAGAGAGAGAGATGGAATCAGACACCAGGAAATTAGGGGGTTAATCCTCTCTGTGTGGCACTGGGCAAAGTCATTGAACACTATCATTTCCTCAACTGTATTGGCATTACTTATGCTCTATTTGTTTGCAATAGATGATGAGCTCCTTAGGGAAGAATTCATGTCTCATCCATCTTTTGTGGCCTGTGTTTCAATGGCCATAGTACGAGGATGCCTTTGGTAACAGTTTTTCAGAGGAACCTTAACTCAGAGACTCCATTCTTTATTTGTGAAGAACGCCTGTGCAGCCCACCTTTAGGGGTCATAGTATATGACAGAGTACACTGCAGACCTTTGAACATTTCAGGCTGTGGGGACGTGTGCGGTCACGGGTAGTTTTCTACAACAAATAGCAAGTAACCGCTGCATATATAGAATACTTCATAGTTTACAAAGCATTTTTCAGATCCAGTGCTTAATTTCATCTTAGCTGACACCTTTACTTATAGAAAGGGATTATTATGGCAGTTCCTCAGAAGTTTCGGTTTAAATCAACATTTTGGGAAATATGTTTTATATTCATTTAGGGACATTTGCTCTCTGATGAATTTTATAGTAATTCTTGCCTCCTACAAAATCTGTTTTTCTTTCATAAAATTTGAATGTTTGCCTACTGAAGTTTCATTTACTTGGGTCTAAATGTGAATTAAGTTTATATATGTATAAATGTGAACATATGTATAAATATAGATGTACATGTAATTTATATATGTATAAATACACGTATGTATAATTTATATATATAAAACACTTGCCTCTGCATCAGAGACACTTCAAATGTAGTACATTTTCTGGTTTAATAAGTTTGAAGATAGATATATTTATACATTGTTTTTTAGGCATACCTTTTAGACCCATTTCTTATTCCTTTTATGACCCTGCACTCCAGTCTGTGGTTCCAGTTTGTAATTTCTTCCTCTGTCTGCTGTAGCAAATCACAGAAATGAAATGGCTTAAAAACGACACAATGTGTATTGATTTTCTTATAGTTCTGGAGGGCAGAAGCTTGAAATGGGTCTCACTGGACTAAAATCATGGTTACACGGTCCTGTGTTCCTCTCTGCAGCCTCCAGGGGAGAATCCATTTTCTTGCCTCTTGAGCTCCCAGAGGCTGCCCGACTTCCTTGGCTTGTGGCCCCCTTCTGTCTTCAAAGTCACCAATGCTATCTCTCTTTGCTTTTTTCTTCCAAAGTCACATCTCCCTTTGATTCTCTTTTCTGACTCCCTCTCCCACTTTTGTACAGCATGTGGTTACATCAGGTAGATTCAGTTAACACAGAATAATCTCCCATTTTAAGTTCAGGTGATCGGCACCCTAAGACCGTCTGCATTTAATTTCTCTTTATTGCCTAATGCATTCACAGGTTCTAAGGATTAGGACATGAACACATTCAGGGTACTATTATCTTCCCCATTACACAGCTCCAAAATAACACTGGGCTAGAAATATAGATCTCTAGGGCTAAATTTAGAAGAGAGGCAGCTTTTGATTCTGATTCTAGTTTTGCACTGACACCTCCTAAGGTCCAGCGCCTGTTTTCACATGGGCCTGTCTTCTGATCAGAGTGAAGCTTCAAATATACTTAGTCCACAAAACAATCCTTGTTTCTGAGACAGTCATGTGAGATCAGAAAATCCAGCTCAGCTTGAGGCGACAGGAGGGATTAATGACAGTTTCAAGTTCATGTCTTTTACTTTTTTTCCTGGTTTCCTGTATTTTCCTTCTTCCCTGAAAACCACCTAAGAAGGTCCAGTGTTTACAGCATCCTTCAAAGCCCCACACTTAATTTCCTGGAAAGCTAGGAAAGTTCACAGTGAAATAAAAACATCAGAAGATTTAGCAGCTGTGGCGCTCACCCTCACAATGAAAGTAGCTGTGGCCCTGGGCTTGTGCAAGACACGCCATCCCTGGGTCGCCCCACTGCTCATGAAAACATGGACTGTCATGTACCAACTGCCTCCCCGGTGCCAGGTGCTTTGTAGATAACACCCCTGAGCACCATCACCATCATGGTGAAGCAAATACAAATACATTTTAAAGAGGGACTAAGTAACTTGTCTAAGGACATATCAGCAAAATCCAGAGTCAAATCACCATCTCTGATTTTAAGGGGGAAGATTTTCAGCTCTTCCAAGACTCGCTGCTGCTCCCCTTCATGCTCATCCCACAGGCCTGTCTTTGGGACTAGCATACGAGCTCTGGGGGGATCGGAGCCACGTCTTTTTTATCTGCTTCCAGCACTCAGCCTGATGGCCGGTGTGTAGTCAGGGCTCAGCAACGTTTGCTGATTTTATGAAAGTATGATTGAGTTCGGACACGGTATGGTTGTCTTATTGCGGCAGCTTACAGAAAAACCCATGTCTGGAGGAGGCCGGAGAGAGGCAACAGCGCCTTAGGAACGCCTTAGGAACTTGTGAAAAACTGGCCAGGGAGAGTTTTTTCTCCAGGAGCCGTTTCCCTGCTATTTGATTTGGCTTTCTGGGACGTATTAATCAGTCCTCCAAACTCCATCCATGGCACCACTCCACTCATTTCTAATCAGCTCATATTTATCTACTGAAACACTTGGGAGGCCGAAATGGAAAACGCACCGTTTCAGCGGAGTGCCTCCATTTAATCCCCCCCCCCAGTTTCATTTAAGACCCTTTCACTTCCAGGGGGACCCTGCCCGGCCTGAAAGCAATGTACCCGAAGCCAAGTCGCTCAGCACACAATTATTGAGCGACTTGCCCCTACTAAGTGTCAAACGCTGTAGTTTTTCTTCTGTACGTTTAAGTAATGAAGACCTAGCAAATAATTCACACAATGTTACCTTTACCTAAAATTCACATATAGTACCTGTATAGTGCTCCACACATATAGGCTAAAGCCTCTTCTGAGAATTTTTCAGTCCGCAGAAAAGTTTAAGGATGACTTTTTTGGATGACTTTTGAACCTCTTGAAGTATTTTTAACTGTATAAGCCTCCTTTGACAAATTGGCCTGAAAATATCCTTACAGTTTCCCTAAGACAGGCACAACAGGAAAAGATTTGTGAATCAAAGAAATGCTTGAAAAAGTCAGTATCTATTATCACACATAAGAAATGTGACAAATGTTAAATAGTCGTTATTCAAAGTATGTTTTTCTTTATTTTTTTAGAACAGTTCTAGGTTCAGCAAGATTGAGAGGAGGGTACAGAGAATTTCCATTCACCCCCTGCCCCCACACATGCACAGACCCCCCATTATCACCATCCTCCACCAGAGGAGTACATTTGTTACAGCTAATGAACCTCCTTTGACACGTCATAATCACCTGAAGTCCGCAGTTGACATCAGGGCTCGCTTTTGGTGTTGTAGACTCTGGGGGTTTGAACAAATATGTAATGGCACGTGTCCATGATGATGGTGTCATGTAGACTGTTTCCACTGCCCTAAAAATCCCCTGTACCCCACCCATTCATCCCATCTTCTTCCTCCACTGCCCTCTCCTGCCCCTAGTTGCCACTGATCTTTTTACTGTGTCTATAGTTTTTTCCAGAATATCACATCATTGGAATCATATAGCTGTACCCTTTGGGGGTTGACGTCTAAGATTTTTTTTTTTTTTTATGGTTTGATAAGTCATTTCTTTTTAATGCTGAATAATATTCTACTGTCTGGATTTATTTATTATTTATTTATGCACCTACTGAAGGGCATCTTGTCTCGTTCCAAGTCTCGGTCATTATGTATAAAGTGCTCTAAGCATCTGGGTGCAACTTCTGTATGGACATGTTTTCAACTCATTTAGTTAAATATCAAGAAGGGCGATCGCGGGATTGTGGGTTTACAGGGTATAGTTAGTTTTGTACAAAACCACCAAACCGTCTTTCAAGGTGGCTGCACCATTTTGAATTCCCGCCGCTAGTGCGTGAGAGTTCCTGTTTCTCTGTACTCACACCTGCATTTGGTGTTGACAGTGTTCTGGATTTTAACCATTCTAATTTTGCATTTCTTTGATGGCACAGTATGTGGAGCATCTTCTCATAGACTTATTTGCCATCTGTATGTTTTATTTGATGAGGCCTCAAGGTCTTTGGCCCATATATCAATCACATTTTAAAAAATTATTAAGTTTTTTAAAAGGATTTTTTAATATCTATTTTAGTTAACAGTCCTTATCAGATGTGTCTTTTGCAAATATTTTCTTCTAGTCTGTGGCTTGTGTTCTGCACATTTATTCCTGCCAAAAGGATTCTTGTACATGACTTTGTTCACAATAGCCCCAGTGTGAAAACTCACATTTCCGTCACGAGCAGAGTGGATGCCCAGGCTGGGTAGCTCAGTTGGTTAGAGCATCGCCTCAATATGTCAAGGTTGCGGGTTCAGTCCCTGGTCAGGGCACATGCAAGCATCAACCAATGAACGCTTCAATACGTGGAACAACAAACTGATGTCAGAAGAGCCTGGTGTCTTGATACAACGAGTGGATGAGAAAAGGCTTCACAAAAGAAGGGCTCAGAGGTTTGAACTGAGCCCTGAGGAAATCGTATCCTAGGTTACAAACAGGGAACAGAATAACTTAGGCCATTCTCTTCTCTCCACCTCACTCACCACGGTTGTGCGCCATTTTTCCGTCCTTTTGTTCACATCCTTAGTCTGTCCTGCATGAGACACAATCTCAGAACCTCTACCAGCTGTACTGTCTCTAGCAACCATTTTATTTCCAAATAATATGGAAACAGTCATTCTTTCTGGACCGTAGGGTGGATTATAACTGAGTGAAAGTTGCTGTTTTTGGCCTTCTCGCCCTCCCGAATACATCATATATGCCCCTGCTCTTCAAGCGTTCCCTGTACTCACTCATCCATAGCCCAGCATCGCTGCAAAAACGTCTCTCTCAGTCAGCCCAGTGTTCTTGGAGTCGAGGTTACCACAGCCTAATCCCTGTGGGGACTTCCTGACATCCCCGGTGGGTCGGACAAGTAATGATTCATCTTTGAAACGTCTGAGATCTGCCTTCTTTGCCTCCAAGGCTCCTTGCAGACTTTCCTTTCCCTTTGCCAGAGCCTCTGATAACTTAGAAAATTCAGCAATGCACCCATTCATTTCAAGGGAAAGTTTTTCCTACCTATTTTTCTAGGAAGCTGTGCTTTTCTCCCTTATCCCTCCACATGGCATGTCCTTGTGGAAATCTAGGTCACGCCTCCACATAGGCAGCACCTGAAGGTGCACATTTTCAGCCCTCCCTTTCCTCTGTAACGCTATCCAGTTGGACAGGAGACATGGCTTAGCTTTTAGTAGTTATAAGCCTGAAACTAGGGTCGCTCAGACTTGATTTAAATCCCTGACATCTGACCTTGACTGCATTTTCTGACCCTTCCAAATGCCCATCTCTGGGTTGGTAAAATAGGAAAAATAATCAAAGGGATTCTATAAGAAACTAAATGTAAAATGCTTAGCGCAGTGCCCTGCCCATTAAACATACTCCCTACGTGTTAAATACTCTTATTGTGATTCATGGGATCATGAGGTGGTTACTAAGGATGCTGCCCACTCCCTCCCAGGTCAGAGACTGCATATCACCTGGCGAGCAAGGCCGTCATAGTTCCTGCTCGCTGGATAATGATATTTCCTTTAGTAGGTCAATGACATGGACAAGCGAAAACCTTCCTGTAAGTCTAGACAGTTCTGCTTTCCTCCCGTCTCTCACGCGTGTCTCTCACTCTGAGTCCGACTGCTGCTGCCCCTGTGGGGAGGGCGAGGAGACGGGGGGGCGGATTAAGGACTTATTATCGGACAGGGCTCATGACACATCTTTTTCAAAAAGCTAAATGCAGCATGAAGCGACCGAGGGTGGGGATGCAATCAAACAGATGCGTGCTTGCCCGCCCAGTGTCAGTGTGTGAACGCACCTCTTCAGGGAGTGAGCCGGTGTTTCCAAAATAAATACGTCTTGTGACCACAGCACGTCACAAACTGTGACATGGTAAGTGACAGTCACGCTCTTGTTCCCTGAGAAGAGAAGAATTAGAGGCAGGGGGTATTTTTACACCTCCAAAGAACTCCAGTCTTGGTTCAGTAGGAGACCTATGGAAAAAAGAATAACCAGAGTAATACTACTAATATGACTATATAATAATGAAGTAACCTTATGCTTGTGTAGCTTAATGGATGTTACCAATAACCTACTGTTTCTGTTTCATACATGAAAAGCAGTCCTCAGAAGCTAAAGACAATTTCCAGGGACACACATGCAGAATACAAAACAGTGAGAGCCTTTCCACACTAGAGTGTAGACCACTGAGGGCAGGAACCATAATTTTCAGATTAATATTTGGAAGGTTAGCATTAGAATCCTGATTCAGCACATCCCAGGTGGCAGTGGCAGAGCCTAGCTGTGCCACTCACTTGCTGGGGACATTGGAGAAATGACATAACCTCTCAGAGTCAAGTTCCCCATCTACTGAATGAGGATTAAAATGACCACTTGTCTTGTGAGGATTAAATAGGGTCATATAGGTGAAGGGCTTGGCCCAGGGCATGTAGGAAGTGTTCATTAAACAGTTGTTATAAATAGCTTCCTTTCCTCATCTCCCACCTCCTCTTCCTCCTAGTCCTCCTCTCCTGCTTCTCTTTCTTCTCAATGCCTCATTATTATGGGTACTGTTGTTGTTATATTACTATTATTACTGCTATATAGCAGAGTAGTGTAACACATACAGAGGCTGGAATTCCAGTTCCGGCCCTACCTAGCCTTCTTGATTTTGCTGAACCAAGAGTCAGAGGATAGGTATTTCTGGGCTATTCCTGATCATTATACCATCTTGAAAATGCCAGGGGTACTATTCTAGACGAAGACAAATAGCCTATTTTTCTCATTCATTAATTACTTTTGAATGCTACCAGCATGCCTTTAATTCATATATCTCTAAATCTGTGTTAGATGAACAAGACTCCCATTTAGTCATGATTAACATGAAGAGCTCGCTGTCTGGTTAGTTGATTTAGTGGGGAATCTTGCCTATAAGTCACATCCTGCCTCCTATTTAAATAAGTGATGTCAGCCATTTGTTTATCCAAACCACTGTTTCATTTCCACTGTTATAGGCCAAAGCACACAGGCTCTCCAACATGAAATGGTCTCATGGATTCAAATGATGTATCTCCCTTGTAGGCATGTGGTAGTAACACCCTTGGACCACAGAACTGGATCGCAGGGTAACCATGGCAGCTGCGACATGTCTGTGATGCCTGGGAGTTTTCCCAAGCAGTGCGTTCTCATCTTCTGCCAGCTGTCATGTCATAGTGGAAAGGATGAGAACTTGGGAGGTGATTGGAACTGTGCTGGAGTCTTACCTGTATGATGGATAGAGAGTTACATCTTGTTCTTATGTTTTAGTTTCCTCATCTTTAAAAGTTAGTTGTGAGAGTTAGAAATGTTTTAGATAGTATCTGACTAGGGATTGGCCTCATAACACAAGCTCAATAGATCACAGCTGCTATTATTCGGGTTAGTTAAAGAACTTGTTTTCCACGGTGGTACCAGCATGCTACTTTTCTTCCAACCAGCTGTGTACAGTTTAAGCACCAAAATGTGAGGCATGGGCTGCTTCCTCTTGCCAGCCTCTGGGACTCAGCATTGAGTTCACTTCTCAGATCCTCGGCGCACCCCCTCTGCTATTTGCTCTGCAGAGCCTGATTGCCTGGGGATGGCATCAACAGCTCTGCAGAGGTTCCCACCCCAGCGGAAGCAGATGTCTGACCTTGACCTCCATGTCTCTGATTGCCCGCCCACCCGTCTTCCAAAGTGGAAAGCGACAAATTCCCACCTTCTGTTACGCTCATAGTATGAGTGTTACCCAAGTATTACTGCACATTGAGTCGTGATTTTGAAGTTGGTAGACATATTTATAAAGGTTTGAAGCCCTGAAGTTGAATGTAGTTCAAGTCATTATCCTACATCCCCAACCTCTTGAGACTCTTCAGATCAAAAGCCAAGCAGTAGATGTCAGCAGATAAGTTGAAGGAGGCAGAAAGTGGGCTTTGTGCCCCATACTCACTTACTGGACATACCAGAATTGGGTTCTGACCCAGTCAGGACCCTTGCTGAATGAATTTTCAAGGTCATAAGAGTTTTTAGTGCAGAAAGGGGCTTTTAGGACTCATGTCCTCCGACCCTTTTACCAACGACACTCCGCAGTCTTAATTAGATGCTAAATTGCATTAGCTTCAAATACTGAGTTATAAAGCTCTTGCTCTGTGCTCGATGCTGTGATCAGGATTTTAGAAGCTGCCTCATGAAGTCATCTCTATGAAGTATGTACAATTCAAATCCCCTTTTAACTGATAAGAAATATATCCAAGGAGGTTAAGAGTCTTGCCTAAAATTACCCACTTAATATGAAGAAAAACATGCTTTGGCCTCTTTCCAAACTCTAAGAAATCTGTATACTCTGCTGACTCTGAATATAAAGAATTGAGTAAAGTGTTTGACACATAGTAAGCTTTTGATAAATGCTTACTATCTTGGATACGACTAGTTGTATCTGAAAACCTCTTGAGGGCAAGTTTCTTGCTTTTTTTTGTTTTTGTTTTTTTTTTAACCTCATCATTTTCTTATACATGTCACAAGGTCAGCTGCAAATACCTGTTCAGTTGATTTGATTTTGATGCTCCCAACTCTGAAATGGCCATAAGCCCATATTTAGTGTTGTCTTTGTGTATTAAGTGGTCAGTTCTGGAGTGGAGACCAACCGTGGCATGTCTTTAATATTTTAATGAATAAGAAATAAGAGAAAGCTGTTGCTCAGATTTGCTAGATCCAACCCCCCTTGAGTTCTACAAAATTCAGAGTTCAGAAGTAATCCATGAGAACATAACATTTAAAATAAAATAAGATAAATGAAACAAAACAAATATTCCTGTTTGAATATTTCAGGAGTCTGAGACAGCTGATTTGGCAAAGTTCACCCACGTGATGTTAAGTCTTACTCATCAAGATGGAATAACTATGGTAGTATATTGTATTTCACATCACTTGGCTGAGTTTGCACATGATGTCACATACGATCAAAAGTGGCAACAGGGCAATCTCAGGGAGGTTCAAGGGGTCTGTTTGCCCTGTCAGGAAGCCTTCTTGTGTAGGAGACATCAAGTCTTTGCCTAGCTCTAAATATTACAAGTTTTCTTCATGGCCTTTGGCTATACTGGCCAAATATAATTAACATGAGAAAGTCAGCCCGCTTAGAAAGAAAGAGGGTCTACTTGGAAGATATTAGGTTACTTGGATCACCTTCCATGAATTATGTATACAGTTTGATCCCAGTTGTCAAAGAGAAAAATCTGAACATTTTTTCCCCTGCTTTTATTAGGGTAATCCAATAACTTAACTCTCAACTAAACAACTCTTCCTGGCTGTTTTAAATGGCACTTCTCCTTTGTGCTGGAAAGAAGCCTCCATGTAGGATGACTAAGTGAAGCAAATATGTCCTCAGATTTAGACCAGAGTAATCAGAACCGTGTCTTGTGTAGTGCTGAGTCACCACCACGAGGGAACAGCAAAATGAGCTTGAGCTTTGGAAGCATTGCGGACCTAGGGTTTAATTCTAGTGCTGCTTCTTACTCACTGTGTGACCTTGAGAATCTAGTATAACGTATCAGAGTATCAGTTTCTGCAGTTGTGAGTATTAGATTCGATAATGCCCACAGTGTAGGTGCTCAATAAATGGGTTCTAGTCTTTATGACTAGTTTTGCTGTGACTGTTTTCTTCGCTAGACACTCACAGCTACGAAAAGTGATGTGATGCCCTCTTCTGTACTTCATACCAGGAAAAACGAATGGAACAGACCCAGTGCCAGGCCCTCAGGAAAGTACACATTAAATGTCATTCTCATCTTGGCACACAGACTCCTGCCGGAGCTGGGTCCCTTTCCACTCTTTTCTCTTTATGCACCATGTACTTCCTTGGAAGTAGTTCATACCAACAGACTTACAGGTTGCAGAATTCTGCAGGTCTTCTTCATCTACTGTGCCTTTCATCATGCCTAGAACACCCTTCTCTTTTCAATTTCCTGAACAACACTCCTTTCAAGACCCCTCTTACATATCATCTGTTTCTGAAAATACATGACATTTCCCTTCTCCATCTGGACTGACCTGCGAGCCCCTCATCCATATTTCTCTTCTGTCCTCCCATATGTGTAACTCCAGGATATTCCTCTACAGTATCTTCATCAACTGCTGCCACCATATTGATGTACTTACCGACGGCAAGAGCAAACGGTGAGCTCCCCAGGATGGAAACACATCCTTTTCTTTTGGTATTCTTAGCACCCAGTGTTGGGCCTAGTACCATTAGGAACAAAATAAACGATGCATGGCTGCCTGCATAAATGTGTTCCTGAATAACTCTTAATATCCCTCATGTACAAATGCAACCTCCAAGGATTTATACATAGCATGAAATTATTTAAAAATGCACAGCTCTCTAAAAATTTCTTGACAGAGTCTATCTGTTAATCTACAATGAGTTTACCTACCTCTTCATGGTATAGACAAAATAAACTAATTTCTTCTTAAAATAAAATAATGACAGCAATGAGTTTTCTCTGAGATAATTTTCTATTGCTTAAATAGTAACATCTACGCATATATCTATATCTACATCTAATCTTCAGTTATTTATCCCCTCAGCCCACAGAGTTATTGGTAACCAGTCCTCTGTCTGGCACTGGACTAGGTGATGGGAATAATTGTATGCAGGAGAGAGAAATACAGTCTTTTCTCTCCCTCATTCAATAATATCAGGGTAATAGGTAAGAAATATCAATTACCAAAAGTCACTATAGTGTAAAGATCAAACTGAGGTAAATGCTTTGAAGGAAAATGGGAGCATCCAAAAAGAAGTCCTACTATGCTCAAGGAGGGTAGTAGGGTCATGGGACTTCTGTGGAGGTGTTCAAAGGACGTGTTGAATATTGAGAGGGATCCAGGCAAGTGAATGGGGGAGGGGTGGCAGTGAGAGATGGGGACATATTTCTACCTTGTAGCAAGAAGCAGCCTTAGGGAGATCAAGGTGGTTTTCCACACACTGCGCTACTGAAATCCAAACGCAAAGAAAGAAAACCAGTTCATTTCTTTTACAACGGCTTCCTACTTTCCGTTATTTTCCCTTCCTGCTTTTCATTACGTGAACTACCTATATTCCATTGGATATAATCAGATTTATTCGGAGCCCTGGGCTTTCAGAGAAAATCCGTATTTAGTACAGTCTGATCAAATAAGTACCTTAATATGTTAAACAGGACACGAGGCATTCCTATCATGTAACCGAGAACCTGGTGTGCTGACTGCTGCCAGTCACACGAGTATGTTGGGCTGTAGCCAGAGAAAGTAATAACCAGGGAGCTGGCTGTACATTAAGGGTAAAGGATGTTGTTGAAAACTGAGTGATGGAAAGAGCCCTGGATTTTAAGTAACACCAGAATTCCAGCCTCTGTTTAAACAGTGGTCAGGAAGCAACTTCTTCCTGATTCTCCATCTCCTCCAAAAAGACTGGGTTTGGTGACATGCTTTGTCTGGTTCCTTTCTTTTTCTAAATACGCATGGGTTGACCCTCAACACTGGCAGGAAGGAAGGCTGAGTCTTCATAGAGCATGCCGGATTCAATCATCTTAGGTGTCTGTAGACCAACTGTTGTCCCTGAGAAAATAGAGTAAAGTAAGATCCGTCAGGGTGGAATTCACAGTTGTGATGGGTTCTTCCACCTGCCCTTCCTAATGGGGCTCGTCCCATTCCAGAAACTTGGTTAGAAATCTTGCTTTAAAGAGATGAAGTGCTGTGGCTTTGATAGGGTGTTACTGCTTCAAACATTCCAGGGGACTTAACCATGGTTAATTTCTAGGACTCCTGCAAGCATGGCATAAATGACACAGAATAGAGCAGGACTCTCCCTTCCCTAATTGTGGACATTTGTTTGCTTTGATGGAATTTCAACTTTATGTAAGTCTTACTGAAGTAACAATACTCTGTTGGTACATAAAGAACTTGGACTCCTTGAAGACCCCAGGCTGGGAAATTTTATGCAGAGCTTGCCTGAGGACGCAACTTCATGCGCCCTCCCTTGGTATATTTGATCCATTTGTTTGAGGAGGCTGAAGTCTTAGGGTTTCGGATTATTTCGTCCAGTATCTAACAACTCCTAGTGTCCTCCCATATGCACATTAAGCATCTTCAGTTTCACTCATGGCTCCAAACTGCCAATTAATAACCTTGGCACGCATGCAAGTTAACCTGTGCTGTGCAGTCCCCCAGGGCTGTAACTTTCCCTGAGTCAGGCTGACTGTCATCCCCCAAACCTAGTCTTCTGATTCTACTGCATTGATCCTCTCTAGCTCTTCCCAGTTTGACATCTCACCTCACCGGCCTCTGGAATTCACCAGCATGGTGTTTGTTCCTTAACAGAAAATTGAATTGAGTTGGTTTTGACCAAGATGGACTGCCTCCCAGTCAGTACACAACAGCTATAAAAAATGGGCAACTGTTGGATCATGGAAATATTTGGGGGCCGGGAAAAGATCTCTTTAAGGGTTTGTGAGCAAAAGGGTGGTTGATGGCAAGGGGGAAAATTCTGCAGTTGTTTTTAAGTATATTTTATTGATTAGGCTGTTACAGTTGTTGCAATTTTTTCCCCTTTCCCCAACTCTGCCTGGTTACCCCCATTCCCTCCAGCAAAGCCTCCCCAATTAGTTCATGTCTGTGGGTCATGCATGTAAGTTCGTTGGCTTCACCCTTTCCTGTACTATTCTTAACACCCCCCCATCTATTTTTTCCCTAAAGTTATGCTTCTTGATACCTGTACCTTTCCCCCCACTCTCCCCTTTCCCCTCCCCCCCCGATACCCAACTCTACTGGCTCTCCTGTGTGCCCATTAGCAAGATACTCTTGTTCACCAAGACTCCGTTCATCAGCCAAAGACATGAATACTATTGATGCCAAGGACTGATTCATGGAAGTCCTTACCACAATTTGAACTCATGCAGCTCTAGCCTGTGACACCCACATCTCCCTTTGGGGATAAACACGGACTCTGTTGAACTGAGCTCTTCTATCAGAGCACTGCTATCTTGGTATAAGGCAGCACAGATTTTAGTGACTTTTATTTTTCATACGACCGAGATATATTACATACCCATACTTGTAATGGCCTATAGAAAAAATTTAAATGGATTATAAAGCTAAAGAACATATTGATTTGGGAAACTTTCCTCTACAAACTCAAGCACTCTTTTCATCTTTTTTTTTTTCTCTTTCCATTTCCCCATTTAAGGGAAATTGCCTTTTCTGTTGCAAAAGGATGAAACAGTACCTTTTTGTTGGTGACAAGTCTGTAAAGAACTTACGCTAACCAATCGCACAGAAGCAAAAATGTGACTGCTCCTTAGGCTCATTGCTTGAAATGGCCCAAGGAAATGGGAAGATAAATGCATTGCGGTGATGGCATCACCAACATATAGGATCTTATTTACCTGGATGGACTGTTAATAGCTTCCTGCTCAAGACTCAAGTGGAAAAGAATTTTCCTAGAAAAGACCCAGGGCTTTAAATATTCTTTCTAAAACATGGACCACTGAAGCAGATTGAAATAATCATTTGTCTGCTTATTACTTTAGAGCATTGGTTGCCCTATAACGAAAGCTCGCAATCCACGTGGCTCATTCCACCAGTCACTGGCGGGAATATTTCTCTCCAGGGAACAAATTGCTGTTTTTTTCCCCCTGTTCTGGAGAAGCTTACAGTGCGACGGGCTATAACCCCTAATAGATGCAATACATCTTCTCTGAAGAACTCACGAAAGAAATCAATGGTATGTTTTATACCCATTGTCTCCCCAAAGTCCCTCATACATTTGCCTCGCCTGGCTTGGGTAACTTAAGACCAACCACACTTCATAATAAAATGTTGGCTCGTAAACATAGACACGGGCTAGAAACTTTGGTGGGGGCTCATTTATTTATAGCATTAATTGTGATCCCAGCTCAATGCAAGCTGAAAGAACATCCAAAAAAGGAAAGGCAAAGAAACAATAAAATTGATAAAGCACACACACATGCACACACAGAGGTCTGCTCGGTGAAAGAGACGCTGCAATCACTGATGCTGATCCCAAGAACTGGAGTGTAGCCAAATGAGATTTAAACAGCAATAACGAAGAGCATGACAACAATCAAAACTACCCGGTGACGGAGTGGGAAGCTTCACCATATTCTAAGTTCTTTCTCCAAAGAAAAGGCATGGCAGAAGACAAAGATGGCTGAACTGGAAGACAGAGGGGAAAATGGAAATGTGAGGTCAGCATTTAGTATCTTTGAGCTTGCTTTCTGTTCTACAAAATGAAGACAACCTAAGAACAGGATTTTGACAATTAAATGAACTTGAACTTGGGTGTACAAAGTGGCTAATATAATGCCTCAAACATATTTGGTATTCAATAAATATTAACTTTATTTTTTTCTGGCAAGGACAAATGCTTGGATACTGCTTAGTAGAAGGCTGATCGATGCTTAACATTGACCCCCCCCCCCATCT
Source organism: Furipterus horrens (assembly GCF_987537825.1). Taxonomy (NCBI): domain Eukaryota; kingdom Metazoa; phylum Chordata; class Mammalia; order Chiroptera; family Furipteridae; genus Furipterus; species Furipterus horrens. The sequence goes on from NW_028327177.1 coordinate 7,274,314, forward strand.
CCTACTGTATCAGCCTGTAGTGCTGAGCACGGAAGAGTAAAAATTACTTTTTTCACAGGCTCTTGAAGCTCAGGATCTAAATGTAAGTTAAGTTCACGTATTGAATGCACTCACGCAAGTTTTAGAACCAAAATCCGGGTAGGAGGTGTCTTCCTGCAGCTTTAGATGCATCTCTCTCTGGAAAGCCAAGTTGTATCAGAATTGGTGTCCATTTTCCAGCTTCACCATTTTGAGAAGCAGTTATGGTCATGGCAGGGGAAGGACTTAACTCCAGTGTCCACACAGAGATTCTGGCAGGCCCTTCCTGATTCCTGGTCGTTGTGTCAGAGTGTGGCACTTTGTTCTTGAACTCAGTTGCAGCAGACACCTACAGCAGTCCCTCTCTATGTCGTGGTTCACTTATTGCGGCCTCACTGTACTGTGGGATTTAAAAAAATATTATATTTTATTATTTATCGCGGATTTTTTGCTATATCACGGGATTTTGCAGTACTGTATACATACGTTGTTAAAGTTACATAGGTTTAAGAGTGTAGAATACGTTTAAGAACATAAGTTGTCATTGGCAGCCGTCCGTCTCGAGAGACGATGGTGTAGCTTCTTAAGAGTCTATCTGCACCGCCGAGAATGGCTGTGCAGTCCGACTCGGGAGTAACACGGTATCTGTCTCCTCCCGTGTTGAATCGACATCTTGCGATGACGCTGGAGTGTCCTCTCCAGTGGAGCTGAAGCTACAGAGCCTGGGCAGGGTGATATGGAGGGTCTGCTGTTGCCCATGCAGCAGACCCCCCCTCTCTTCGCAGCTGAAGGGTCCAAGGGAAAGACGGAGTCAATACAGCTTGGGTTCAGGTGCGCCGCAGGAGTTGCCGGTGTTGACTACAACGTCAAACCGCCTTAGGGACTCCGGCTCCGGATTTTCTGTCGGGGTTTACTCCCTTAGCCTTTCCCCTGAAGAGGTATGCCGCAAGGCAGCGGAGGTTTTTTGGAGTCAGAGTTTTCCTTCTCTGATGTACCCTGACTGGAAGATCGAACCAGCGACACTTAGCTCGCAGGCCGACACTCAATCCACTGAGCCAAACCAGCCAGGGCATAAGAACATAAATAGTGTTTATAAAAGTGTGGAAAAGGTTAATAAGGGAGTGGGAAAGGTTAATAAGGGAATGGGAACGGTTTATAAGTGTGTGGGAAGGGTTTACAATGCCTTAAAATATATATAAATACTAAAATAAATGTAAGGTTCCTACTTCGTGGATTTTCCCCTACCTTGGGGAGTGGGGGGGGGGGGGTCTAGAACGTAATACCCATGATAAGTGAGGGAATACTGTATTCCCCGTGCTTCCTCATTTTAGAAGAATACCCACTGAAGCAGGGTACTTCTTCACTGTTCAGCATATTCCTCAGAATCTTCTAGAACGTCTGCAAGCTACTATTTCTCTGTTTTAAATATCTTTTTTCTTAAAAACACCTATGGTGGTTTCTGCTTGTTGCCCTGAGCCCTGATAAAGGTATAAAAGGTGCCATAAGAATGCACAATTGCAAGAATAACATCATTTACAATTAAAAAATAATTGAAGAATAGGACATGCCTCTTAAAGATTTTCAGATTTCACATATTATTATGACAAAAATATTTAAAGTTAATTTCACACTTGTAAGTGCTTTATAGAGAAGCTTAGTATTACCAAAGTAAACTTACAAAGCATGTTACAAGGTGATTGTGTATTTAAAAAAATATTTTCTTTAAAAATTATTCTTATGATAAATAAGATTTGAGGCATTGTCAGAAAATAGAAGTTTATCTTGAGCAGAGAATTCAGGAGAGCCCTAATGGTGTTCAATGTACAATATGTGGAGGGAAAAGTTGTATAACTTCTGAGCAGGGAACCACACTGCTGGGTGGGAGAGCCAAAAGACTGATTTAGCTCGAGGTGCGGACTTCCTAGTGTCCTACAGCGAAAAAGCTGCCTGTGAAGTTGGTAAACAGTTACTTAAATAAGGAGCAAACAGTTGTTTTCCAGGGATAAATTACAAAGGGTTCTTAAGTAAGAATTCATAGGGAAACTCATGGTCTCTTCCAATATTAATATCCTCTGATTCTATGATCATTCATATTATGATCTGACATGTTACACTTAAAATTAATGTGTGAAAACAACAGAAGCTCAACTTTTTTTGAAACAGTTACAAACATTGAGACATAGATGAGCTTACTGACATTAACATAAGTAACACACGTTTTTTTGTACTGTACCGTTAAATGTGCATGCATGTCGACAGAGTCAGATCAATGATAGATAGACACACACACATGAACACAAATGATATACATAAGTTTATTAGTTATTCATCCAATCAATAATCTATCTGTTTATGTTTCTTTTTATCACTATGGATTCAGGGGATTTGGAAGACCTAACAATGTATATATACACTTACATTTGTTCATTAGCTACTGCCATAAAGAATACAACACACTGGGAAAATTAGAGCAATAATGAATTCCACCTGGTTAGAAGACCTATCAAAAAGTGATTAAAAAAATAATAATGTATTTATTTGTTTGTTTATTTATTTATTTTTAGAGAGAGGGGAAAGGAGAAAGAGAGGGAGAGAAACATCACTGTGTGGTTGCCTCTCACTCGCACCCCCAACTGGGGACCTGACGTGCAACCTAGTCATGTGCCCTGACGGGGAATCGAACCAGTGACACTTAGTTTGCAGGCCTACGCTCAACCCACTGAGCCATCAAAAAGTGATTTTAAAATGAGCTTCAAAGTTCTCTTTTTCTTTTTAATTTTAATTCTGTGACCTAGCCCTCACTCCCTTAATGCTTATATACTTCACTGGTGTGTTAAAAACAAAGCAAGAAAATCACAGTGTATTTTCACCATAGAATAAAAGTGTATTGCCTCTAACATTTTCCAAATATTATTCTTGTTCTTAGCCAGGAAATTCTGGAATTAATACTATTTTAGAAGTTCACTTTATATCTTAAGGAAGTGTATAAAATATGACTTTCATTGAATAAATTCTAACTTTCTGACTAGCAAGTAGATCATTCAGTAAGTAGGTATTTTATCTGAACATGCTGTCTCTATCCAGTCCAGGCAGTGGTAAGTCCTCGTTCATGGTATGGGGCATAACTCATGTTTAGGATCTTCCCTGAGTTCTGGGAGGCTCTGGGAAATTCCACCTCATTTACTCCCTGTAATTACATTTCGTCATATTTGCTTTTGGGTTTGTCTGTTAATAGAGTCTCTTGATCTGCTTAACTGCCTCCTCCGTAATTAAACAACCCAGGGAAGCATATGGATAGTACTGTGATAATGATACAATTTTGAAATTTAGCATGATTTAAAAGCAGATTTTAATCTTCTATTGAGTTTGGCCTCAAAGTGCTCTGGTCTTGATGGTAATGTTTTCAACTTTATCACTCTACGAATGCTTCATACTGCACAATACTTACTTTGCCACCAAAGAGTCTTAATGAACATTTATTAATAACTAGAAGAGGTATCCATTTGCACTTTTTATTTCTAATGCTTGCTCATAACAGAATAGTTTAACATTTAAACAGGAGTGTTAATAGTTATGTATCCTTCCTAAAGTCATATCCCAAGTAGGTATTTAAAATATCTTGTTTCGTGTAGATAACATACTTTGAAGGTCTTCTTGGTCTATGAGACTTTGCTGTATAAGTCACTTTTGTTGCTTAACAACAATCGTCGATCTCAGTGGCTTATAACAACACTAAAAATATCAGATCAAATGTCAGTTTCTGCCCTACCTCTGCTTGCCTATGTTCCAGGTGTCTCCTCATGTCGGGGTGGTGCTGGAGGGGACAGCCCACATCTGACCCATGCCATGCGAGCAGCAGAAGGCATACAGTCAAATCCAGCTTTAATTTTTAAATGTATATTAATCAAGAAAATGTAATAAAATTTAGCTTCTCAGTCATACTAACTACATTGCAAGTGCTGGAGAACCACTTGTGGGTTGGTGGCTACCATTGTTCAGCACAGGCTTGAGACTAATTGGAAGAGGAAGAGAGAGAAACAATTGAGTATAGGAATGAGATAAGGTAGTTAGGAGGTACATAAGGAATGAGACTATGTGTTGAATGAAGAAATAGGTGAATAATACTTTATCCATAACATTGCCACTTTTCACCAATGCTGATCCACTCATAACTCAAGCAGCTAGACACCAATGGAATGAATGTCAAATACTCTATATCTTTATATTAATGATTAGAAGCCTCTATTTACTCCTATTGAATTTCTTTCTCTCCCTTTGTGGTCAGCTTTTTATTCTATTTCCTTCCTCTGGATCTTTGGGTTTAACGTCTAAACTTTTCTGTTGGTGTCATACTTAACATTTAACTCCAGGCTGCTTTGGGTGCCTCAGATATTCTAGTTCTAGAATCTGGAGGACTAATTTGTAATTCAGAGAGAGAGAGAGAGAGAGAGAGAGAGAGAGAGAGAGAGAGAGAGAGAGAGAGACAGAGACAGAGACAGAGAAGAATGGGAGGGGGGAAAAACTAGAATGTGTGTAAAAATGTAATGAGTAACTGTAATATCTGCTAGGAAATAATGCTTCATGAAAACCTACGTTTTGGTGTTTAATGGAATAAATCCTATAGAAAGTAGAGAATACAGATGCTGCTTTAAAATCTTGGAAGATAAGGTATTTAGGTCAATGAGAGCTTTTGCAAAAAATGTGTAAACACCTCTTAAAAAGTGAACTAGATGTTTCAAAAGGACATGGAACTTCTTTAGCACTGCTCTCATTCTGATAGTTTCTCCCTTTTGATCAGTCATGGTTTTTTCTAGCTTTTTATTTCAATACACACAAACAGGGCACATATCTAGGTCAGCAAAATGGGTCACCATCCCCAGTGATTTCCTCAGTCCTCATACTTGGCAAAATCTCTGTAACAGTATCAGCTATATCAAGAACAGGGCTATACCCCAGCTTAAGGAGAGAGGGAAGGAATCAAAGAAATGACCAAGCCCAGATTATCTATTTTATAGGTGAGATGGCTGTGGTTCAGAGAAATAGACACCTGGTCAGTACCATAATTCTTAATTGCTTAGTCTCTCACATGAAGGGTCTTCCAAATTAATTTCAAAAAGACCCTTTGTCAAAAAGTTTTCTCATTATCTACTAAGGGCACCATATCTGAAATTGTATCAGTCATTCTTTACAGTCATTGACTTTGATATTACATGTCCACTTGTTAGAATGAGGACTTTTTTTTTCAGGCAGAAGAATACATTTATGATCACTTTCCTGGTGCAGAGATTGGGGGATTCTGGGAGAACAGGGCAGTGGGATGGTAAATTGAAGGTGGGACAAGGAAGTTTCTGGGTTGAATGGCACTCCCCAATGATAATTATGGCTTGTGTTTACTGAGCACTTAAAATGTATCAAGAACAGAGGCTTTCGGCCAAGGTGGAGGCATAATTAGACACATTGCATATCCCTCCACAACCATAAAAAGAAATAAGCTACCTCAAAACTAAAAACAACCAGAAGTTCCAGAAAATTGAGCTGCATGGAAGTACAACAAACAAAGATGTAAAGAAGAAATACTCATCCAGACAGGTAGGAAGGGCAGAGTCAGGGTGGAGAGGATGTGGTGCGGTGGTGGTCATGAGCAATAGCTAGAGAGGCACTAGTCCCATATGGGAAGTGAGAGAAGTGCCTGGAAAAAGGGTGAGTGCTGAGCAAGTGGCATTGTCCCCTCTCAGGCTCCTCCCCCACATATAGCACCATAACGTGGTGAAATGGGTCACCCTGTACTGATGAATACATAAGGCTCCAACCCTTACAATGTAACAGGAGTGACAACTCTATCTAAGACACAAGAACCTGTCAAGTTGAAGAGACAGAGAAGTATGTCCCAAAAGAGGAAACAGATTAAGGTTCCAGCAGAAGAACTAAATGACAAGGAGATAGCCAACCTAACAGATGCAGAGTTCAAAACACTGATAGTAAGAATACTCAGAGAACTCAGAGTACAGTAAAAAAAATAAAGGAATAAAATTAAGTTACACAAAGTGAAATGAAGAAAAATATATGGGGAACCACATGAAGGGGAGGAATCCAGGAATTAAGTCAACAATTTGGAACATAATGAAGAAAAAAAAAATTCAACCAGAACAGAAAAAAGAAACAAAAATGCAAAAAAAAAAAAAAAGAGGAAAGCCTTAGAAACTTCTGTCACAACTTTAAATGTGTCAACATCTGAATCAAAAGGGTGCCAGAAGGAGAAGAGAAAGAGCAAGAAATTGAAAACTTATATGAAAAAATAATGAAGGAAAAATTTCCTAATTTGGTGAAGAAAATAGACATACAAGTCCAGGAGGCACAGAGAGTCCCAAACAAGCTAGGCCCAAAGATGACCACACCAAGACACATCCTAATTAAAAGGCCAGAAGTTCAAGATAAAGAGAGAGTCTTAAAAGCAGCAAGAGAAAAGCAGAGAGTTACCTACAAAGAGGTGCCTATTAGACTATCAGATGATTTCTCAAAAGAAACTTGGCAGGCAAGAGGGACTGGCAAGAAGTATTCAATGTGATGAAAAGCAAGGACCTACAACCAAGATTACTCTAACCAGCAAAGCTATCATTCAGAATGGAAGGGCAGATGAAGTGCTTCCCCAACAAGGTAAAACTAAAAGAGTTCATCATCTCTAAGCCATTATTATTTGAAATGTTAAAGGGACTTATTTAAGAAAAAGAGGATTGAATCTATGAACAATAATATGACAACAAACTCACTATCAACAACTGAATCTAAAAAATAAAAACAAACTAAGCAAACCAGAACAGGAACAGAATCATAGGTATGGGGATCATTTGGAGGGTTATCAGCTGGGAGGGGGAAGGGGGAGAAATGAGGAAATGGTGCAGGAACTAAGAAGCATAACCGGTTGGTACAAAATAGACAGGGGGAGGTTAAGAATAATGTAGGAAAGAGTGAAGCCAAAGAGCTTATATGAACAACCCATGGACATGAACTAAGTGGAGGTGGGATTGCTGGAGGGGAGGGGCGCACTGGGCAGAAGGGAGCAACAGGAAAAGAAATTGGGACAGCTGTAACAGCACAATCAATAAGATATACTTTAAAATATAAAGAAAATAAAAAAAAATGAGAAAAAAATGTGTCAAGAACAGTTCTAAGTGCCCATTTAATCCTTCCAAAAACCCAGTCTGGTAAACATTATGATGATAATGGTGGTGATCATCTGCATTTAGAGATGAGGAAGCCGAGGTGTGGAAAGGTTAAGTAACTGATTCAAGACACACATCTAGAAAGAAACAGAGCCAGCATTCAGACCAAAATAGTCCTCTAATGGGGAGACTCCACCCATTATACTTGCCTTCTTCTCCAGCAGGACACACACATTGAGCTGTCCCATCAGGAAGCAAACACAGAGTCATAGAATCTGATTCAAAGACTCAGAAAACCAAATGCTTCTAGAATCACAGGGTCTCCTGATTAGAGGATACACTGACCTCAGTGTCCCCATTCACTGCCCACATTTGCTCTACAATATTTGCCCTAAATGGTCATCCAACATTATTACGCCTCAAAGACACCTACAGATAAGGAACTCCCTATTTCCTGAAGGTACGCTTTTTTATCGTTTTTCACTTTGCCCAAAGAGAAGAGGCATTTGTATAATGAACTAAACATTGACTTCCTAAATCTTCCATCTATTGATTCCAATTTTGCCTCTTAGGGATTCAGAAACTAAAGCTAACACATCTTACACTTGGCAACCCTTCCTTTGAAAATAATCACCATCCTATTTCTATTTTCTCTCATCCAAGATTAACATTCTTATTTCCTCAAATATGTTTTTTATAAAATGGGTCTTTCCCAGTGCTGAGAGCTTTGGTAGAAGAAAGCAATCTGAGGAGGGAAAATGCTGGGTGTCAAAAATATACAAAACATAAGAATACGTTCTTTAAAATCTGATTGTCTCTCTTGACTCAAAGATAAAAGCTATGACTTATTTATATTTGTATTAGGCAGCGTATTAATTAGGGCAAAATTCTTTCTTGGTCATCGAAGAGTCCAAAGTGAATGTTCCTGGTCAGGGTGGGTATTTTTCTCCAGGCCGTGATTCGGTGACTCTGGCTCCTTCCCCATTGTGATCTGTTATTTCATAGCGCTGCCTTTTATTGGCATTTAGACTCTGGGATGAGAAAGAGGTCTTGCAGGAAGCATAGCTCTTCTTTAAAGCCTTGACGCTGGATATACATCATTTCTATTCACTATATATCAGTGAAAAGACACATATCACTAGACTCAATGGCAAAAAAAAAAAAAAAAAGAAAAAAAAAAGCTCAGGAAGGTGTAGAAATGAGTCTTGGTGAACTGAGAGCAATTTTTCCACAAGCAGTGTGTGCAATATCGGGAAATGAGACCTAGCCTGGAACCTGAGATCCCCCCTTTCTAGGCATAGGTACATGAGCAAGCACGTAAGAGCTCTCACCCCCATTCTCCTCTGTTATCAATGGTCTGTATGTTACAGGGTTGTTGTAAGAATTAAATGAGATAGCACATTTATTGTTTGTAACCCTGCCTCACATGTCGAATGTGCTAAACAAATATCAGTCACTATTATCATCATTTTTCACACAACTCCTGCTGGGTCCCAGCCGATCATGCATCTCAATAAATGTCCGTTGAGCTGAACGGAACTTAGCAGGCATTCCGAGGTCGGCTGTGCCCTTATAAGGAAGGACCAGGGGAGTAAGTCTGGTCCTTATTCGCTCTGGGCTCACATGCTTGCTGTCTTCTCTCTTTGTGGTCCCCCGGCTCTGCGCCGCATTCATCTGTGAGGCCGGTTTATACCTTCTCCAGGGACACACTTCCACTAACTGAGGAATGAAACCAAACGTTGAGAGCTGAACTGAAGAAGTCAGACAGTCTTATAGTTACCACTGAGCTCATTTCGCCAGCGCCCAGGAACCGGGGGTAGCTGCCACCCTGACCCAAGTACATCTGTCCAGCCCCTGAGCTGGGCGGCTCCCAAGGAAACATGAAGGGCTTCCCAGTCACTTTCTGTTTTACACACAGAACCCACCAGTCCTCCAGCCCCAAGCTGTGCTGCTTCCAAAGGTAGTGCTGAGCCCAGTCAGCCCAACTCAGAATGCTATGTGGGTGATCTGCTTTCTCTAACCAGGCTGTTAAATAAAAAATATTATTTCCGGGCTAATCAAGAGCCAATGTGCACGGGGCTCCCTAGGGCTGCAGCGACAATCTGTTCCTCCAACTAATACCTTCTCCGCAGGTTCCATTGTCACTGTTATTCTTGCTAATTGCTCAAACAGTGAGTTGGTGGCCCTGTTGTCAGGTGAAATAAGAGTAGGTAAGATAAAGTATGTCCTCCTTCCTTTTCAGAGTCTCGGAGGCACTGGAGCCTAGTGACAGTGTGGTCATATCAAAAGGCCCATCCGTCTTCAGATGCCAGAGCTGGTCACACAAATGTGAGGCTTTTTCCGTTTATGTCCTTTAAATAACCCACTTTGCATCTTCTGCGCAGGTTTCCCCCCCCAGCACCCCATCCCTAGTTTCCTGCGGTGCCGAAAATGAAAATTCCTTCGGAAAATTTATGAAAACTTATTATTTAGTGCTGGGAAACATAGCCAAATCAAGAATAGTTATCTCAACAGCTGAACTGTCTCTTTCTTCAAAGGTTACCAGGGCAAGGATATAAGAATTGCCCTTGATATTCTTTGAACGTATCACAGTCCCTCAGCGCTAAATAGTTCCTCTTCCGCATGGTCTCTTTTCTATTTCTACTAGTTTTCTTTTATTTGCTCCTTGGTGAGGATGGGAAAGATACGGATGGCATAAGCCTGTAACTCTCTTGCATTACTTCCCATCCAGTCTGTTTGTCTAAGAGTTTTTTCATCTTTCCCCTTACAAGAAATGGACAGATAAGAACTGAATAAAGCCTGGGACAAAAAAAAAAAAAAATGGAGCTAGTCCCCCAAACCAAGATGCCAGCTGGAGACGAAGTGGCTGCAATTGCTCATTAAAACCTCTATCTTAGCTTCAGATTTTCTGTAGCTTGAAACCTGCACTATCAGAGACAGACAGACAAAGCGTTCAGCGGTGAAAACACACACGCTTTCCAGGGCCAGCCCTGCTGTTCAGATGAGTTTGTGATGTGAGCCCTAGGACACTCGTCAGGGAGCTGTGTTCGGTGGCCCATGGTGTGTTCAAAAGAGTGATACTCTCAAGTTCACTTGTGAACCATTGATCTTGGGCAAACCTTCTGAGGCTCACCGGTTGCTCGGGCAGATGGAAGGAGTGAGTGCGTGGAAAGGGCCTTGTGAAGTGTCAAAGATGGCTCTGAATCACAACTGTATGTTCAAGGCAAACAGCAAGAAAAGCAGCCTCAGATCAGTAACATCAACCGTGACGTGAGGACAGAAAAGGGCAGAACGATTGAACAGTCTGCAGAGAAGCTACCTGCCCTGCTCAGGCTGCAGACAGACGACAGGTGTTTGACCTTGGGTCCCCAGCCCCAACCATCTCTGCTGGCCCTTACTGAGTCCTGGGTTGAATGAATTTGCAAACAAAATGAAAGAGAGACAAAAAAGAAGATGAAGAAGGAGAGTACATTTTTTTCACCATCTTTTAAAAAAATTCATTTTATACCTAGTACCCTAAGTCAAAAGCTGCCCACGTGGGTCTCGACCACAGTGCATTCAATGAAGGAAATTATTTCTGCATTTTTAAGGAAGTGTAGTATTCCTCCACATAGACACGCACAGTAGGACCATGATAAATGTTCCATCAACAAAGAAGAGGCGTGCGACCTTTGCAAAAGTGGGAGGTGGGAGGGGAACAATCAGATTTCTTGTCTTCATGGATGTGAGGAACACAGGCTGTGATTGATAACCGATTGTGTCTATTCAAGTGCTTCTGTTCGTTTCTATATTTATTTTTTTAATTACCAATTTATTGGCTCTGTCTTCCAGTCTGATGACATACAGCTCGGGCACAGCCTACCTGACATTCAGTTTCCTGAACTCTGTAAAATGGGTGTCACGCCGCCTCGCCAGGATTAACTGAGAGAAAGGGTGTGAATCCCCTGATTGGGTCCTGAGGGAGACACTGATACAGAACGGTTCCTTGTTCCATCTCCCACTTTTCCCCAACGTCTTGAATGTAAAGAGATTTCTAAGACAGAACCTATATAATCACAAAACTATGACCTCAAAGGGTGACCTAGTCATTTTAACCTGTGGGGTGGGGAAGTTAAAATGAATCTAATATTAGGAGAACGTTACCTGAAGCAGAGAAGTTGCTAGTGTTAAAGTAATGTGATGGACTCAAACTCAGGGGTCACACTGGACAAAAACAGAAACAGCTACCGGCTGTGAGATCTAATGGGATCCCTTTAAAATAATGACAGATTTGGAGGGGAGAGGGGATACTCAGCAGTGACTATGTACAGTGTACCAGACACTCTGCTCCATGCTTTGGACATACGCCTCATTTAACCTGCAGGATAACTTCATGGGTAAGCAAGGATATGTCCATTTGGTGATGAGAAAACCTAGACTCAGGGAAGTTAAACAATTTTTGCTAAGTCACAAAGTTAGCAAATGACAGGACTAAAACATAATCCCACATTTACTGCTAATTTGTTTAACAAATGTATAGTGAGAGCTTACATGCCAAAGATTAATTTTTAGGTGCTGAATAATTAGCAGGCAGTAAAACAAACATAAGCCTGCACCCTGAACTTTAGGTACAATGACAAAGAATGATGTAAAAATATGTGTCTCTACTGAAGGATGCCAAATTGTACACTTTCATATACACCAAATTTATAGAAAGTTATCTCAATAGTATACTATGATGAAATATAGGGGAGGGGAAAATAATAACTTTATTTTTATACTTATTTTAATTTATTTTTAAATTTCTAATTTTTAATTTTAAAATGATTTTAGACTTATGAAAATATGGCATATTTCCCATATACACTTCACCCAGGTTCCCCAAATGTCCATGCCCCGTATAACCATGGTAAAATGATCGAATCCAGGAAGTTAAGGCCAACACAATAGCATTATCTAAACTGCAGACCTTACACAAATTTCACCAATCATCCCATGAATGTCCTTTTTCTAGTCCGGGAGCCTCTCCAGATTCCAAATGGCATTTGGATGTTATGCCTTCTTCAATCTGTCTTGTCTCTCAATCATTCTTTGCCCTTCGGGAGTTGATACTTTGAAAAAGTCTTGGCTAGTAATCTTGTAGAATGTCCCTCAGTTTAGATTTGTACGCTTATTTTCCCCGTGGTTAAATTCAGTTATGTATTTTATTTTGTATAAAACAGCATTACCAAAACTATGTCATAACCTTCAGAGTGCATCTAGTAGAAGATACGTAATGTATCAACATCAGCCTTATTATTAATGATTTAATAAGAACGCTTGCATAGGGTTGTATCTGCCAGGTTTCTTCCCTCTAGAGTTACAATTTCCCCTTTGTATTTAATAACTACTTTGAGGGGAGATATTGTGAGTATGCAAATAACCTGTTTCTCATCATACTTTCACCCATTAATTTTATGATCCATTAATGGTTCTTCCCTGCAACAGTTATTACTGTGGTGGTCCCCAAATGGTGATTTTCTCTTCTTATTTTCCCTTGTATGTTTATTAATTAAAATTCTACTGTAAGGAAGAGTTTTCACATCTCCCCCATTTATTCATTCCTTCATTCTTTTAAAAAAATTATATCTAGATGAACTCATGGGTATTTGTTTTCATCTATGAGAGTTATAATCCATTACTGTCATTATTTTATTGCATATATTGATCTTGATTGGGCCATTAGGAACTCCTTCAAATTTGCTCCTGGATCATTTTGAAATGACACCATAATTTTTTAGGCACCTTTTTACTTTGGTACCACAAGATAGGGATATGCTGATAAGCTGGTTCTCAAAAGAAGAAGAAAAAGAAGAAGAAGGAGAAGAGGAAGAGGAAGAGGAGGAAGAGGAAGAAGAAGAAGAAAAGAAAGGAAGGAAGGAAGGAAAGAAGGAAGGAAGGAAGGAAAAGTGAAAACTCTGATCTTTTTGTTTGTTTTCTGATTTCCAGGGTATGAATACTCTTATTATGTCCAGTTCTAAGCTACCATTTAAGCTAATGAACCTCATCTCGTACTTTCCCCGCCTTGGTCCTAGAATCAGCCATTTCTCCAAGAAACCCTGACTCTTTTTATGGGAAAATAGTACATGGAAACCAATTTCTGGATGCCAGCTATGCTAATTGCTATTAAGATGTCATTTGCACCTAAGCTGCTCAGAGATGAGAGTTAGGAAGAATTTTTGTACATATATCTGTGCACATATTTATATCATCTATTTATTTCTATTTGTTAAACATTACGAGGTCATAATAGTGCTTTTGTTTCCAGTTCAATGCCACGAGGATTATTTTTACCACTTTCCTTTCTGTCTTGGAAATCCTTTCTCTGACAGTGAGAAACTTGGCTCTCGTTATCCACAACATATTTACCTATTTCCTTTCTTTTATCATACACATAAAGTTTCAGTATTATTAATCCACCTATATCCTTGTGAAAATAAATTCACTGCTGGTAATATATACTGATATACTAATAAATTCTAACATATTCTAATAGTGCTATTAATAAAAGTACTACTATCATATATACTAATAATCTTTGTGCAGGTTTCTTCCTGCCTTTGGCTTTACAATACACAGTCACTGTGTTACCCTGTGTGCCTACCTTTAGCAATACAGTGTGCACAGCAGACGTTTAAGAAAGACTCATTGAAAAATAAATAAATCAGTACATTAATTTGGTCCTGGGTGTGTTCCATATAAATGGAGAAGCCAAAGAATTTATTATATGCAGGACCCATGGACATGAACTAAGGAGGTAGAGATTGCTGGAGCAAAGGGGATACCAAGCAGAGGGGGGCAAAGGGGGAGAATTAGGGCAACTGTAATAGCATAATCAAAATATACTTTTTAAAAAAAAGAAGTTTCTAGAGAACAAGCAATGAAACATATTTTGGAAGAATTGATGATATGTCTATTTTGTGATCTAGAATCAAAGACTATGTGACCCAGAGATGCCTTGAGGGTCACGTAGGTTGTTACCTGGTTCAAAAGGAGACACTGGAACCCACAGAAATTAAAAGACTTGTCTATCATCATGTAGCCAGCTCCTGGCACCGAGCCAAGCGCTTCTAGGTTGCAAAGCTGGGAAGCCCAATTTTTTCTGTTTGAAAAGAGACTCGGGGGCAGGAGAATCCAGACAGTGTGAAGAAGTATTTTTAACTCGTTCCATCCAGGTACAAGACCAGCATAGTCAAGGAAGGTACCGAAAGCGTATTTGTAACCCGTTTTCACTGTTCTGGGGCTGATCAAACTGGGATGAAGAATGATCTCTTTTCACTTTACTTAGGAGGCTTATTCATTGTTTCCTGTCTGACAGTGATGTTCAGACGCTATTATTTTTCAAATACCTGAAAATATCTAAGAGATTACTTCATAGTGAGCCAGGGAAAGAGAAGATTCTCCACATTTTTTGCCACCATTAATGTCAGGAGACGGGCTAGATCCTACCTTTTCAGAATTTTTTTGAGCAGTGTTCAACATTATCTAAAAGAAAGAAGTTATTACTTTAATTTTTAAAATGCTATACCACATCAAGCATTTATCTGAAGAACTCATTTTAGAAAATTACTCCATACTGATTATCAGAGTTATGGAATATACACATTCATTCAACACACTATTTTTTTTTTTTTTTTTTACTTCTTCACTTTGGAAAATTAACATAACCGATCAAAGTCTGAGTCCTGACATTTGTAAAATGGGCTACTAATACAACAGAGGAACTGTTAGGAGCATTAAGTGTTGTAAAATGCTTAGAGAAGTGATTAACATGTGATATGGGCCACTCCATGGAAGACATTGGTGTAATTCTTATTTTCCTACTTGTTACTATTTTGCTCGTGTTATTATCAGTAGTAGCTGTAGCAGTACTAATAAAATATAAGCTGTTCACAGCACCTTTCCTATTGGGGGGGTCTTCATAACCTAAAGGCATAGGGCAGCCAGAGCTGTCTCTCTGCTCAAGCCAGGTCATTTCTCAAGCCATTTGAAAAGAGAATCAATGAGAGAAGCGCCTCAAGTTAGCTTTCGTTCCCCCAAGGACAGTGGCCAGTCCTGGAGGCAGAGATAATATCTCCTCTCTGAAGTCCGAGGCAGTGCTTTTCAGGGGAAACACAAAAGCTCCCTAGGGGAGGTAGTTATTTTGTTCTTTTCTCGCTGTTTGCAGAACTCATGGGAACTCTGCCTTTGGTCAGAGGCACAGAACTTTAACTTCTCCACTCCAAGGAGAATGGAGCTTCCCTTGGAGTGAGTGCTTTTGTTGATTTCCCACAACTAGGGCCTTTTATTTAACCTGGTTCAACTCAAGTTCCTCCATGTATTTTTAAATTATATTTTATTGATTATACTATGACAGTTATCCAATTTCTCCCTTTGCCCTCCTCCACCCAGCACCCCCACACCCTCAGGCAATTCCCCCGCCATTGTTCACGCCTGTGGGCCATGCATATAAGTTCTTTGGCTGCTCCATTTCCTATACTGCACTTGACACCCCCATGGCTATTCTGTAACTACCTCTTCGTACTTCTTAATCCCCTCCCCTCTTCACCCATTCCCCCCACACCCCCTCCCATCTGGCAGCCATCAAAATGCTCTCTGTATCCACGGTTCTGTTTCTGTTCTTGTTTCCTTTGTTTTTTATTTTTAATTCAATTATTGATAAATATGTATTTATTGCCATTTTATTGTTCATAGTTTACTCTTCTTCTTTTTCTTAAATAAGTCCCTTTAACATTTCATATAATAATGGTTTGGTGGATTAACTCCTTTAGCTTTTTTCTTGTCCGGGAAGCTGTTTATCTGCCCTTCAATTCTAAATGATATGTTTGCTAGGTAGAGCGATCTTGGCTGTAGGTCCCTGCTTTTCATGACTTTGAATGTTTCTTGCCAATCCCTTCTAACCTACAAAGTTTCTTTTGAGAAATCAGCCATTAATCTAATGGGAATTCCCCTGTAGGTAACTAACTGCTTTTCTCTTGCTGCTTTTAAGATTCTCTCTTTATCTTTAAACTTTTGCTTTTTAATTTTGATGTGTCTTGGGTAGACTAGTAATTTTTAAGAGCTCTCATTCTCTTTCTATATGATATATTTCTCTTAAATATAAACAAAGACAATGGAGTAGTTCTATAAATAGTTTCTATATTGACATTTTAACTTCAAAAAAGCCAATAGTTACTTGAAAAATATATGGGATCAAAAAAGTTTCAAATATGTGCCATAGGTAATTTTTTTTGGCATAGAGCAAATGATGCAATTTAAAATAGATTAAAACATTTAATTACTTCCTATAATATATATGTGTATTTGCTTACTCTTTAGCTGTCTTTATTGATCAGACAAGCCAGAGAGCAGACTACATAAAGAATCATGAATGGTTTGTAATGATTCAATAAAATTTGTTCAACAGAAACATTAATATTCCTAGTTTGGTTAATACATAAATTTACTATCAAGACAGGTTCAAAGTATGCTGCTAAAGGAAGGTAATGATATTTTTAGGGCTGGGGAGTACATGAAAAATTCAAGCAAAAATCATAAACTTTCAAAGATGGGTATCAGGTCAGAGGTCTAATGTGCCCACCCAGTTTCAGAAATCACATTAATAGTATCAACCTCATTAACAAAGATACTCTGGAGTCTGCCTAGGATAGCTATTGAGAGAATAAAAATATTGGAGTGTGTGTCTGTGTATGTGTGTATGTGTGGAGTGTGGGTGGTGGGGGTAGCTTATATGCTGCTGCCCAAGGTCCTGAAAATAGCTTTTGCTACAATATGGTTCATTTCCAGCAATCTTGAACTAAATGGGGAAAGGTCAGTGGTAGGAGAAAAAAGAGAAAGGAGAAAACAAAAAATAAGAGAGACGATAAAGGGGTGGAGGAGAGGACATAGCTCTTAAAGTGTGCTGGGAAAAATATAAAACGAGAGCCCTTAATTCCTCAATCATGCTAAAAAATTGTAATGATCTGCCCCTCTCCCCCAAATCCTACACTTTCATACAGCAGGGGACGTCATATGTTGGGTTTCCTGGGACACAGATTCTGAGATAGAATCAAAATAAGCATGCAGGATATTTTAAGTCATGCCTTTGGAATGAATACCCATTGATGGAATAGGGAAAAGGTAGGTCTGGGAAGAGGAAGGAGTCAACTTAGGATGCAGCCTCAAAACCCTTAGCTTATCCATGGGAGGGGCTGGAGCTAGACCGGCCCACCAAAGTTGTTTAATGTTGGATCTGGCCTCTCTACTGCCACACTGATCAGTCATCAAACCCTCATTGTCTTGAGAGGGGTCATGACTTTGGGTGAGATGGCTGTCTAGAACTGAAGCTGTCCCTGAACGGGCTTGAGACCGAGGCTACAAGTTCTTCATTGAAGAGAGATCTGGGGGGCCCGTCACAAAGTGCAGGGGTTGTATATCACATTATTCCTCATCTTACGCTTATGTACAATCATGGCACCTCCTAAGGAGACTCATGGCGGTATTACATACTTTTCTCTATAAGCATTCTACATCAGACAGAGCCAATAGCTTTATCCTGGCAATTCACAACCATCCTTATTCCTTACTCGCATTTTATTCCATCAGCCGTTTGAAGGCAGCTGTCACGCTTTACTGCCATCCAAACCTTTTCTTTTCCTGGTGCACCATCCTTGTCTCTGTATAAGTTCCTTCATAAACATAGTACTTAGAGTTACACTGCCTGTAAAAACATAATCACTAAATTACTTAGAACACATTTTAAGAACTGAACAAATATTTTTGCAATGATTGGAATGGTGTATATAGAGAATACCAAAGAATAAGGAAAAGAAAGGGGGATAAACATAAATATATCAAAAGAAAAATGTTATAAAGCACATAACTTAAGATTCAAAAATATCTTGTTTGGCAGAATAAAAGACAAAACAAGGAGGAAATCTTTGTTACCTGTCTACTCTTCTATCCAACAGCCCTTTATAAATAACTGAACAATCTGATTTTTACTACTTAATTGGCTCCACAAGAAGCAGGCTTCCAATATTCTCAGCTTCTTCTCTACCGTGGTTCTGAACAGCTTGCTCTGTCTGTGTTACATTCCCCTTCACATCAAGATGCTCACTTCTAATCTTCAAATCCATTGTTCACTGATCTCACCTCATGCTCTGGATGAATACATTTGGTACCAATTCTTTTTCCTCACCTGTAATTTAAACCTTTCCTCTGGCTCTGTTTAAAAGACAGAAGTTTCCATGAGGGCAGGGACTGCACAGTTTTACCCATCACTTTATCCCTGGTGCCTAAGATATAGTGTCTGACCTCAAGGAGATGGTCCACAAGCTTTGGCCAATTGGGTGGTGCCTCATGCAGCTGCTGACCAACATGTGCCTCTCCTGTCCTGTACTTGGGATACTCGGTCTGAGCCCATCCCATGAACATGTCACTTACCAAGCCTTTATCATTTGAGAGCCAGGCCAAAACAACAAGCCACGATTCCTCTCTTTGCAGAGGAATCTGCAAGAATCCCCTCTGCTAGAATCCCAGTCCTGGAGAGCAAGCAGTTAACTCTGGGAAAGGGAGAAAGGAGAATACAATAAAGGAATGGTCTTCATTTCCAAGGGCATCTGCTTCCCAAAATGAAACATTTGGAAGTTTTTTGAGTGCTTGCAAGGGGGGCTTTAAAATGCAACATGTGATGCGAGGTTATTTAAATTCTGCTCTAACTGTGTGGCCTGTCTTCATGCCTGCATTCAAATGGTTCAGGCTCTGAGCATCCAGCCCCGTCATTTTGTTTGGATTAGCCGAGCGCTCCACTTGTGTGGTACGTTTTGATTCTGTGTGACACAGTGTTCCCATCCCATCCTCCCTCAAGTAGATCTGGGGAAAAAATGTACTTAGCTGAGAAGTCACAGGCTCTGCTCTTTTATGCTTCCAAGGAAACTTCACAGGAAATGGCTCGGCTTTGCCATATTTAGGAGAGCTTAGGCTGCAGATTCACAAAGAGTTTTTCTCAAGTTACATCTTACACAGAAAACTCAATGACAGATGCAAAGAAAGAAGCAATCTCACAACCCATCCCAGGATGCTTAGGGAGTATGATTAAAGCTTTCCATTTAATGGATGAGGAAATTGATTCCTGGTGAGGGAAGAGGTTTTACTCACAGCCACGAAGTGAACTACTGATATAAATACAGGACTGGGACCCAGGTGTCTTGTCCCTATTAGCCGAGAGATAGAAGTTAAGCTGGAATGTGCTTGGTGGAGCCCTGTAGAAGCACGCTTTCATTTTTAACTGTACTGTCCCAATTCCCAAGGCGGTGGCTAAATATAGTACAGCTCAGGTTTTGTCACCTGGATCCTAGCGTGTATGTTGGGGGTGGGGAGGAGGGGAGGTCAGAGAACAGTGTCAAGAATGTGAGCTGGAGAAATCATCACTGAGGGACTTCTATGGGTTCTATTGTATAAGGGTATGAATAATAAAACTCCATTCATCTAAGTTGAAAGACCCTCATCAGGTGTTTTTCTTTACAGCCCAGAGATTTTCTTTTCTCTCTCTCTCTCTAACAGAAGGATTAGGAGGCCTGGGCAACAGAAATATAGTAAACATCAGCTTGTGCCTTACTCTGTTTACACAGTCTCTGCAGAAGAGCAGGGAGTGGCAGAAGCTTCTGAACGAACCAAACTTTATCCACGGCCGTTACCAGGATAGGGCAAATACCTTGGTCATGCTGTAGGGGCAGGAACAGCTTCAACCTAAGTTAGAAGACAGCCAGGGAGGTGCCTTAACTTCCTGCAACTTTGTGGGTCAGTAGGATGAAAGGAAGAAAGGCAGAGAAGAAGGAAGACGAGGGTATTAGTTTGAAAGCATGGTTAGTGTTCTTGCACCATGCCTGTGGCTGATGAGACGCTGATCTTTGGTATCTACTTCACAGACCATTTGGATTTTGTTCCTTGTCTCCTACTGCATCCCTGCCTTGTTTCTGACTCTGTGTTGTCTTCAGTTTTCAAGATCAATTTAACCTCGAAACAAGCGGGCAGTTGGCTTTTCCGCTTTGCTGCTCGGAGTCCTTTTTCTGGCTCCTGTTTATCTGACTTCTGACTCCCTGTGCCCAGCTTAATTCATAACTGGGCCTCATCCCTGAGTTTGGAACTATACGAGGTCCATATGTGGTCTCCTGGAAACCCAGAAAACACAATGACTGAAGATGGGGAGGTGCTGTGCCTTAACATAAGTCAGCTTATCATTTTCTACAACTCAGTTTATCATCTGTGGCATGGGAGTGTGATACCTAGTCTAATATACACATTAATATGGTATGATATGAACACTGTGTAAATATAATATACATAATATCTAATAAAAGCATTAGCATTAAGTGAAAAGAAGAAGATAGAGTGATTGGTGTACTGGAGGTACCCAATGAATGCTCTTCTTCCCCTTCCATTCCTTAGCCCTGACGTTGCATGGTTCTATCTGTAAATACTTCAAGCAGAGGCCTTGATATCATTCCCTCTTGATCACAATCTCCTTCCCCCGTCTGCCCTGACTTCCTTCCCCCTGCAAGTGCTATTTCTATTTGGGAAAAAAATTAGCCAACTTCAGAGAGATCAGTCCTGGAAGTTTTCTGGATGTAGATGCCGCAAAAAGCCAGCTCTCCCTTAATGTCTCGCCTCTGTCCCTCCATCGTGGGGACCTTGCCCTTCTCTCCTGGCTTTCCTCCAGGCACCTGCTTGTTGAGATGTCAAGGCTACAGACATAGATATAAAGCCTCCACGGTTTTCAGATTCTCCAGCCAATCAACCCTGTTATCACGTGATACTTTTCACTTGCTCCTCAGACTCTCTAACCCTTAGTTGCTGCCTCTGTAAAATGAAGTTAGAATTTTGGAGCATAATAATAATGTACATAAAATGGCTAGTACGCAGACACTCAAGGTAGGAATATTTTTATCTTCATCAATGGTCATGCAAAAGGAGATTATTATTTATCTTTGGAAAGATTTTGCTATGCAAATATTGATACGTTTTTACAAATCCTTTGTCAGATTATTTATTTCTACAAACCCAGATATTCTTCAGGATGTCAGTAATACTGTGAGAGTCATTGTGGTCACGGTAGGGTGGACCGAATAAAGGGTGTGCACTCTGGACCAGACGAGGCTTTAAGCTCAGCTTGGCCATATAGTAGACATCGCTCCAAGGTCAGCTGCATGACCTTGGCAAGCTCCCTGCACATTTGGTTTCTTCATCTGTACGACTGTGCAATGGAACCTCCCTTGCAGGCATTTTTACACATGAGCCAACTGTCATGTACTAGGTATTCAATATGTTCCCTTTCCTTCACTACTGGTCCCTCCAGGATAATCCATGTTTCCTATTTGAAAGTACTTCTTGCCTTGTTTCATTCAATGAGAGATTTGAATGTTAATGTTCTCCCCTGAAAGCTGCTTCAGATTAAACACCTAATGCACGACCTAAAATATGGATAACCTATGCCCCTCACCACCTCGCCTTCTGCCTAATCCCAGACTCTAGAAAAATCTTCTTTCAAAATTCAAAAGGCCAAGAGGTCTTCGAGGAAAATCAAGTCTCTTTCTACTTTGCCAGAGAACTTTCCCACAAAGAGGAAATTCTACAAATATTCAGATGACATCACCGAGAAAAGGCCTTTGATCCCCTAGGGCCCAGCCTCTCTGGAAGATGACAAGGGTTAGGGACAGAGAAAGCCTGGGCCACTTGTCGGATTTGGCATACGGCAGCCCACAGCTGGCTGGGTCAGTTAATTAGCCCTTCCCTCTGCTCCCGTCCGGCCTGCATGGCCAAGGCACAGACAGGCAAGCAGCTCTGGCCTGCTTTTCTCTTTCTATTAACAAAGCCCAGTGCCATCGGATTACCTTGGCCCAGACCCAGGACTGCTCGCAGTCAGCCTCCCTGTGCGTTGCCATGGTGATGCGCCTTTTGCCAAGGCAGCAGCTGGTAGATGGGTAGCGATTACCTGCCAAGCAGATTTACTAACTCCAAAGTGCAGACCTTTCTGTGATAAGCAAAAGAGGGAGGAGGGTTGAGATTCAGGCAAGGAGAGAGGGGTCTCCACACCTTTGACCCATCTCCCCTGTTTTACTTGTCATACAAAAGATGATTATGGTCCTGCGTTTGCCCACATGCCCCTCCGCTAAGCCCATAGGTGCACCTTGCCTCATCTCCTTGCATCATCTTTTTCTGAGGAGACACATGAACAATTTATTTTTCTATTTTTTGCTAGAAACTTGTCGCCCACCCCTGCATCAGGGCAAAGGTTTGGGGAGGTGAGGGATTAAGGTAATGAAAAGAATTTCCAGAAATTCTGCTTTGAAGGAATCATGAAAACTTAGTGGGAAAGGTAGGAGGGTCATGGTTTTCAGCTACCGTGTTTCTCCGAAAATAAGACATCCCCTGAAAATAAGACCTAGTGCTTAGAAATACAAGGCCTCCTCTGAAAATAAGACCTAGCATGTCTTTAGGAGCAAAAATTAATATAAGACACTGTCCCATTTTCGGGGAAACAGGATAGGAGAAGGTTCTCAGAAAAATTTGGGTCCCTGAATTTTAGAATGTCTTTTTATCATTTTAAATTATATACATGAAGCATGTATTAAACCGTGACTATATGCAAAGATAGTTGTTACTGAATTCCAAGCTTCAGTGTCCTGCTATTCTCCATATATAACCAATACTGGGACTGTCTAGAGTGGGTAAGATTTCAAAAGGCTGAGAAGGGACAGTGAGCAGGGCAGTCCCGGAGGAGAAGGTGGGCTTCCCCCAGGGACTGAGGAAGGACTGAAGTGCAAAATGATGAGTGCTCTGCACAGCTTGAGCGGGGAGCTGGGCATGGGAGAGAGTAGAGGGAGCAAACCAGGGAAGCAGGCTGGGAGCTTCTAAGTATTAAAGGACTGTGCACGGAGGAGTTCGCACGCTGTTCTCTAGGCAGTGAAGGAGGTCCTTAGGCCAAGAGGACAGTGACCAGTTGCACTTTGGGAGTGAACCCCCCTGTCTTGCAGAATGGATTAGACCAATGGGGTAAGGAGGATCTGAAAACGCTATCTGTGGTCCTAATGAAGACCCGTCTCAGCAATGGCTCGCTATTATCATCACAACAGCTTACACACATGGGAGGCCTTTTATGTTCATGATACTTGTCCCATGAGTCTCCTCCAGGGACCCATTTACTTCAGTCACTGTCATTATCACTATCCTCACACCAGTTCCATCATCAAGTCCCACGTTACAGATGAAAACATCAGCTCAGGGATGTTACTAGTATTGCACAGCTGACAGGATTGGCAAAGTTTGGTTTTACAGTTTAAATCCATAGTGGTCTGATTCTACAGCTTTGGGTCTTAACCATTTTATCTTGCTGTCTTCCAAGTTCCATGCAAAGTGAGACAAGATATTGATATAGTTCTAGGCCGTACAAAGCTCATACCCTAAGGCAGGGTGGGTTAGCAAACTTTTTCTATGAGCGGCCAGACTGTAAATATTTTAGGCTTTGTGGACCAGGCACTGTGTGTCACAGATAGACAATATATAAACAAAGAAGTGTGGCTGTGTTCCAATAAAACTTTATTTACCAAAAACAAAAAACAACAACAACAACAACAAAAAAACATTAGATAACAGACCAGATTTGCCCTGTGAGCTATAGTCGGCCAACCCCTGATCTAGGATAAAAAGTATAGGAAGAAGGTCTTTGGTTGTAAAAATAGAACAGCTAAGGCAATGAATTACTGAATTAGACTTGGAAGGATCATAGAGTCTAAAAGACAGAAATTTAGATCTAAAAAGAACCTTATATTTCATCTAGTCTAGGAGCTCTGGATGGACTGAAGATCAGAAATATTCCGGAAGGACCAAAGGTGTTGAGGCTGTAGAGCTTATTCAGCATCTCTTAGAGAAAATGGGTGAACTTTGAAAAAGTCCGCTTTCCTTGCAAAATCACCAAAGTATGCCAATGAATGTTCTTGGCTGAAGAGTTGTGTAAAGGTTGGAATGAAAGCATGTTGTGGGGTGAGGGGGTTCTCCCTGGTTTTATGAGTGACCTTGAGAACACCTGTAAGTCTCCTGGGATTATTTGCAGAATCGTTTGGACATGAGTATATATGCGATCACTCCCCCACCCTGGCCCCAACTGAAGAGAAACAGCCTAACTCAGGGAGTGAAGAGACCAGGGGTGGACTCAGATAGACTGGGGTGCAAATATGGATCCTCTAGTTATTAACTCAGAGAAGGAAAACTCTGACTCCAAAAAACCTCCGCTGCCTTGCGGCATACCTCTTCAGGGGAAAGGCTAAGGGAGTAAACCCCGACAGAAAATCCGGAGCCGGAGTCCCTAAGGCGGTTTGACATTGTAGTCAACACCGGCAACTCCTGCGGCGCACCTGAAGCCAAGCTGTATTGACTTTGTCTTTCCCTTGGACCCTTCAGCTGCGAAGAGAGGGGGGGGTCTGCTGCATGGGCAACAGCAGACCCTCCATATCACCCTGCCCAGGCTCTGTAGCTTCAGTTTCACTTGAGAGGACACTCCAGCGTCATCGCAAGATGTCGACTCAACACGGGAGGAGACAGATACCGTGTCACTCCCGAGTCGGACTGCACAGCCATTCTCGGCGGTGCAGATAGACTCTTAAGCTACACCATCGTCTCTCGAGACGGACGGCTGCCGACGACGAGTTATTAACTCTGCTTCAGGGAGCTTGTTGCTTAACCACTCTTAGCGTGCATATCTATAAAATGAGACAAAAATAATACCAGCATGGTGGGGGCTGTCATTCTGACAATAGAGCGAGCTGATAGATATAAATTGTTCTGCCAAGAGTCCCCCAAGTAGAATAAAAATGAAATCAAGGTCTAGTCCTCACAAAGAGGGTTAAGCTCATGTGCTCTGGAGACAGACCCCTGTATCTCATTTTCTTTATTTACCAAAATGTGGGGTTGGGGGGAGATGACAAAACATACCTCATTGGGCTGTTGTGGATATAAAATGAGATTGTGCCTGATCTTTAAGTTTAAAATGTCTACAGATGGGCAGACTGAGGTCCAAGAGATTAAGTGACTTGTCCAAAGTCACAATGCTTCTTGAAAGATCTTCTGATCTTGGAAGAGAGAGAATGGTAGAAAGCTTAATTCTAAAACACTATTTTTGTCACCATGTCAAATTAAAGATGAAAATGTCTTATTAATAATAAACATTTCTACAGTGCCTACCAAATGCCAACAACATTCTAAGTGGTTCACATTTACATTCCATTCATCTTCTTAACAACCCTGTGAATACTGTTATTACCCCTACCTCTCATCTGAGGAATCAAAGCACAAATCAGCTACCTGACTTTTTCAGGGGGACATACTGGTGAACGGCAGAGCTGGGATTTGAACACGGGCATTATATGGTGCTGACTCTCAAACAACCTTGTTATGTTCAGGTGGAAGAATGGTACAGGATAATGAGAAAAGGCCGATGTGAATGCTGGAGTGTGTAACAGCTCCAGAGATCTGAGAACTAAGCCCCAGACCCAGTCCAAGGCCTTGTAGTAATCGTCGGCAGCCGTCCGTCCCGAGAAACGATGGTGTAGCTTCTTAAGAGTCTATCTGCACCGCCGAGAATGGCTGTGCAGTCCGACTCGGGAGTGACACGGTATCTGTCTCCTCCCGTGTTGAATCGACATCTTGCGATGACGCTGAAGCTACAGAGCCTGGACAGGGTGATATGGAGGGTCTGCTGTTGCCCAAGCAGCAGACCTCCCCTCTCTTCGCAGCTGAAGGGTCCAAGGGAAAGACGGAGTCAATACAGCTTGGCTTCAGGTGCGCCGCAGGAGTTGCCGGTGTTGACTACAACGTCAAACCGCCTTAGGGACTCCGGCTCCGGATTTTCTGTCGGGGTTTACTCCCTTAGCCTTTCCCCTGAAGAGGTATGCCACAAGGCAGCGGAGGTTTTTTGGAGTCAGAGTTTTCCTTCTCTGCTTGTAGTAATAAGGTTGTTCAATTCTTAAGCATTTGTCTAATGTTCAACTCCTCAATGAAGGCTGAACTACACTCCTTTTCATCCCCAGTGGCTTTCTATCTCCCTGTTGCTTGTTCCCATTGCTCCCTTGTCCAGATTACTGGTATAGCCTCCCTCACACGTTATTAAGTGTGGCAGACTACATTCTCTCTATCTTACTTCTAAGTCACTGAGGGTGGGGACTCTGTCTTATCTGTCTTCGTATTTCTCAGACCCAGCACAGTACCTGGCACAGGGTAAGCACCTGATCCACTTTTACTGATTGAATAAACAAACCAGCAAAGAAATGAATGAGGGCTCTTAGAGAAAGGAAGGGGCCAGGTTCACAGGCCATGATAAGACTCCAGGAGACTCCAGGACTCTGCTGTAGTAAACCCCTCAGCAGCCTAATGAAGCCCTTGCATGACTCCTCCCTGGCTAGATGTGGAAATGAGAGCCAGCGCGGACCTGGGATCTGCTAAGAATAACACCTAAGAGATACCAATGTTTGAAATAAGCCTGTCTCTGGAAAGGTTCCCGAGCCTTGTAATTTTACTTTTATAGTCATGACCCCAGCATGTTTGACTTTCCAAATCCTCTCACTGAGATCTAAGGGTCTGTTTATAAAGGCCGTATCTTAAACTCATTCCTCTGTGAGATACAAATGGGATTTGTCCTCTCTGTATAAATTGGTCCCCTGGAGTGACATTACATTCTGCTCCTTGTAGGGCTTCTCTATTTGGGGCAATGGGAAGAGAAACCCAACAGCTGAATACAAAGTTGGTCATAAATGTCTCTGGGGAACCAAAGCCTTCTAACAATAATAATAACAATAACAACAGTAATAATAACAGCCCAAAGCAGCTGTCATCCAAGAGGTAAGAGCAAATGGAAACTTAGGAGAAATGAGATTTAGTACCAGAGGAGCAATAGAACATTTTAAGTGTGATGTTCTAGGCAGTAGGCAGGAATCAGGGACATTGGAAACAGGATTCAGAAGCAAATAAATAGGCTATAACACAAAGAAAAAGGATTCAGGACCTATTTCAGGATTCAGAAATGGCTACCAGGAGGTCAAGTTTATTGGATTCCATTGTGGTCTGTTAAGATATTTAAGACCAGATTCCTGTCACCACACACACACACACACTTATGGCAACTTTATAGTGTGTTAACATGGCAAGGCTAAACTAAGTTTCCCAGAATTCCTGTTCCAGAATGTTTCTGGTCAGTGTGGTCTGAACAGAGATTCTTGTGCAAGATTTGAAAGAAGCCAGCACTATATTGCTTGCTCACTGCATCAGCGTGAGACAGTAGTCGGGCTGACCATTGCTTCCGGGTTCCCTGAGTCCTTCCTAAGCTTATCTCCTGGGCCAGGTGGGTATGTTTGGTTCTGTGATGAAAGATGCCAGTGTTTTCTTCAGGACACCTACATCATCAAGGTCAGAGGCAATGAGAACGGACATGGACTTCAGTCTGTCTTTCTTGGGTTCCAGCTTGTGCTCATGACTTCCAGCTTGCCCTTCGGTGCCCTGGCTTCACGTTCATTTTTCCTCTGCATCGTCTACCTGGTGGGCTTCAAGGTCCAGCAGGAGACCCTAAAGACAACAGCGTTACAGAAATTATTTAACCAGCTGCACTACTGAGCAAGGGTAAATCCCTCTACCAAATTCCTTATTACATACATATATTTACACTACCTACTGGTTCTGCTTCTCTGATCGATCACAGACTGATCCGATCCATACATTTTCAACAGAATGGAAAGAGCATAAGCTTTGAAGCAAAAGAGATTCACCTGAGTTAAAAATCCCACTCTTGCCACTTTTTTTTTTTCAAGCTTCCAGGTTTCCCATCTATAACATGAAGATATACCTAACTTATAGGGTTGCAGTTAGGATTAAATAAAAATAAATATGCATAGCACCTAGCTCATAGTTGGTGGTCAATTCTATTGGAGGAGAAGAAGTGCTTTCTTCTTTATTGACTTAGGGTGATCTCTCTCCCATCCATCCCTAGCAGCTTTATTAGAAGAAGTGGTCCTTGGTATGTACTCCATGGTTAATTGGTCATGCGTGGTCACAGCTGCCCACTTCCAGAAAGTGATGGTGTCGGGCTGGTTTGACTCAGGCCCTGCTTGCTTCCTCCCAAGTGAGTCACTGCAAGTGATTTCCTCTTCACTGCAGGGGGATAAATGCCTCACCCAGAAGGAGCTGAGCACATGTGGCCCTGTTCCTAATTCCCAAACATTTCCATATGGCCCTCTGGCTGCTGACTGCCCAGCTCTGACTGTTCCATCTCTCCTTGCCTCTCTTGCGTGTGGCAGTTCTGGGGACCAGAGTTACTGAAAAAGAGAATGAAAGCCTTGCCAGAAAGCATCATGAGTTACGGATGAACCCCTCGATGAGCCCATCAGCTGCCTCTAAGCATTCAGCCAGGCAAGGAGATCAGTGCCCTGACACCAACAGCTGTCTTGAGACACAACTTTCTTTAGCTTTAGGATGGGTGTTGTCAGAGCTACATTCCTGATGTCAAGTCATTGATCAAAAATCTCTCAGATTTATTTAATGAGACAGGAGGTACAGACAATGACTCTGGAGAATTGCAGGCATTCTTTACTCTTAGTGAGTTAATTCACAGCAGAGGTAATAAAAAGTAATAGAAAAAGCATTGGTTTGACAGTGGAAAGGGAGCGACTCCAGTCCTTACATGTTGTTGCCCGTGATGGAAGGAGATGTGGGAAGCCACTCAGTTCCTCTGGGCCTCAGTGTGTCCCCTGAGACACCATGTCGAAGATCCATTCTCAATTCTGAATGCTTACATTTTAGCATGAATTAGTAGAAAAAGGACTATCAAGCAATAAATACTTTTGACTGTTGATTGTTTTTCAGGCATCTTGCAAGATTCTGTAGAATAAACAAAAAGAAAAACATAATTCCTATCTTCAGGGGATAGATAAGAATTAAACACTTAAAAAGTTATTGAATAACATCAAAGCAATCTAGAAAAGGTCTCAAAGGGAGAGCATGATTAGTGATTTGTACAGAAAATATGTACCAAAGAGATAAAAAAAAAAAAAAAAATTGAAAAAGAAAGCAAGGGAAGTGAATCAGATTGGTCTGTGAGTAAATGTTTGTCCTTGAAGTTTAAGATTTGGATAAGTAAAGGAAAAAAGATGACCAGAAAGTAAACTGGATTCTGTGCTTCCAACTAGACAATTGGTCATGAATGATACCCTAGACATAGCATACCCTCAGTTTCCTCATTTTCCACATGGAGTTATCAAGTCAACTTAACGTAGAGGGCATCAGACCCAGTACTGAATTAGGTGATATTCCCTGTTGTTAGAACCACTTTGTACAAAATCTATCAGCCCGTTGACTTTGTTAAATACTGGCAATGGGTACATAGACACTTTTCAAATAGAATGAGAAGAACGCAAATAAGCATAACCTATAGGCTTTTCCCTTCCA
Organism: Furipterus horrens; assembly: GCF_987537825.1. Taxonomy (NCBI): domain Eukaryota; kingdom Metazoa; phylum Chordata; class Mammalia; order Chiroptera; family Furipteridae; genus Furipterus; species Furipterus horrens. The sequence goes on from NW_028327177.1 coordinate 7,303,974, forward strand.
AAGGTTAACCATCGGGTTGGGTAGGTGTAGTGCTTAGAACTGTGTTTCATAGACACGTCGTGCCTGTAATGAACTAAAGCCAAATAAAGGTGGGTAGTCTGGATTGAATTCCGAAGCCAATAAAGAACCAGAATTTCAACTCAGATTCCCACACCACCTTGAAGGAGTGCAGCGCTGAAAATGTATGCAAGGAGAGAAAACTGTGTGAACATTTTTGCCACAATCTCTTTCTTCACAAAGCCAAGCACTTGGTGTCTTTTTTTTTTTTTTTTTTTGCAAGTTTGCAAAACGACAAAAGACATCTCAGGCTGTTGGGAACAGATTGTCCCTTTAGCCCACATAGCAGGGGTGATACGCTAACTGCTGGCTAAGAAACATGTCTGAAGCACACAGACGAGATATTTTCATTTCAGCTTCCGTGGTTTGAGTAGGATGACTGAGGATTTTTACAAAATTATTATCTTGGCTTGTAAATTTGCAAATCTGCTTTCTATCAAGTGGAATCATTGTCTCTAGCAGTGCAATATTTCAAAAGGAGAAATCAGTATAGTAGACCTGCATGTGAGGATCTCAGAATCTTTCTCGTCATGCAGGCTTAGTGAATTGCTTTACTGGGTGAGGAGGCTGATTCATCCAAATGTAACAGACATATATCTTGTAACCTGTCAAAGAAACTGACTTTTGACATTTTAGAATACAGAAAGTGGCTATATGTTCTGTTCATGTCAAGGCTACTTGGGATAGAGCTGTCTCTTAATCTGGAAAACAGTTGCGGTTTAAAAAGACCTTCCAGACTCATTATCCAAATTACTGGTGCGCCCCCCCCCCCTTTTTTTTTTACTTCAGCTGATGCTATCTGACAGCATTTATCAGGTCTGGCTTCCCTACTGGACCGCTGCTGAGGGAAGAGGTTGGTCCTATGCATCTTGGTTTCTCCCACAGTGCCTGGTGCTTGTTTGCAAATAATAAGTATGATTTAAGAAATGGTTTTACTAAGTGGTTTTGATTCCCCAAACAACTTGTGTTCTGGATAAGGCAAAGAACACTGTCACTTAATCAGCTGAAGCCAAAAGAGGCAATGGGCCGTGTCTGAGAACCAGCCCCTCCCCATCGTTTCCTCCTCCTTTCCAGGTGGACAAGTCACAGCTGCCTTTATCCCACCTAAAGTCCCCTCTTCTTCATGTGGGCGTCCCCAGATCATCCTGATATTCAATTCAAGGAACTTCCGCTCTAAAATAATATCATGATGTGAGAACTTGCCATGCTTTCTTCTGTCTTCTCCCAAGATTATTCTGATGATACATAATGAGATAGGAACTCAAAATATCCTAACAGTGGAATCAGAACCCTCAAACTCTTGCAAGAATTTGGAAGAAAATTTCACTTGTGGTCATACTTCAGCAATTCAGCTAAGAATTGCAAGTTTGGCTGCCACATTCATTACTCTGTGAAATGGAATGGACTTACTAGTTAAAAGAAGATGGGAATTTTAATTTGCCTCTCTTTGATGATTAGTGATGTTGAGCATTTTTTATATTATCTCCATGTGCATTGCAACATTATTTACAATCACCAAGATCAGGAAACAGCCCAAGTGCCCATCAGTAGATGAGTGGATAAAAGAGTTGAGGTACATTTACACCATGAAATATTACATGACCATAAAAAAGAAGAAAATCTTACCTTTTGCAACAGCATGGCTAGACCTGGTAATTATTATACTAAGTAAAATAAGGCAGTCAGAGAAATAAAAACACCATATTATCTCACTTATATGTAGAATCTAATGAACAAAATAAACTGACAAAGAAAATAGAAACGGAAGCTTGGACACACAGAACAGACTGACAGATGTCAGAGGGGAGGGTGATTTAGGGACTAAATGAAAGCTGTAGGGGTAAGCCAAAAGCACATGAAATCAAGTAGTCCAATTAAAATTGGATTCTGTTTATATCACTTCCTTGCTCAAAACATTCTATAATCTTCTCATAATGCTTAGACTAAAATCCATATCTTACCATGACCTGAAGTACCTTCTGATGGTCTGAGAAAGTTCAGGAAGAGAGAAGTGAGGGAGGGAGGAGGAAGGGAGGGAAACCAACCAACTCTGCTTCTCACAACTCAGGTATCCAGTACTCTGTTATTTTGGAACATGTGGGTTTATTTTCTGGAATATCTATGCTTCATTCCAAGCCAATACAATTTTTTAAAAAAATCCAGAGATGGGTATGTATAGATATCAATTATATTTTAAAGGTCTCCAAATTATTCCAATATTCATCCAAGATCAAGAACGCAGGGTGAAGTTATAAAGAGCACACTCATGTCCTGGCTTCTTCTTAGCTATTCACCTCCCCAGTGACCACCATTCTTACATCCAATGTTGCTTGTGGTGGTCTCACTGTACCATGCTCTTATTACATTCTGGACTTTCACCTGTTATTTCCTTTGGGATCATCTGCCTTTTCTTCTTGAGCCAACACTCATTCATCATCTATACTATTCTCAGACTCCTTCAAACTCCTTAGAGCTTCTTCTCATGGCTTTTAAGAGACCATGTTCCTCTGGGCCCATGGGCATTCAGCCCTTACCTCCACCATCTCATCGGTCAAAGGCTTTACCATCTGTTCTCTTTCTGTTTCTGCCATCAGACTGGATGTCCTTTGAGGTCAGAGACTATATTATGTTGATCTACGACTTCTCTGCTCTTAGAAGAATGCTCAGTACATAGTAAGCCCACAGTGAATATTGAATTAATAAATTCAAATCATAGGGACATTTGTAGTAAGAACTGAATGTCACTGCCACAGCAAAAGGCTTTACATCACCTCTTTATTGATAAGAAAAAGCTTATCTTCAGCCATGACAGTGAATTCTAATCAGTTAAGGACCTACTGACACTTGGATTCATAGCAGCCCAGCTAAGTATTCACATTCACAAAGATGAATTTTATTTTAAGTGCCTAGGCCCTCAGAATTATTTCTTTCACCGTTCATGTCTAAATTGCCTCTTGATCCCATGTAGCTCTGTAAAACCCATCTTGTCATGAAGATGATCTGTTGATATGAATGTATTTTCAACATGTGTTTATGTCTCCCATGAAGTGGGATATTCAGATTTTTCAACCTTACTTTTATGAGCACAAGCATTCAAACCCATACAATCTGTGATGAAATCACAACCTTGATGTTCTTGGCTAGAACAGAGAAAAAAGTAATAGAAGTTTCATTAGCCATCTCTTTGTATTTTTGTTAATATCCACCATATTTGATTTCACTTTTTCACTCTGTGAAAGCTTTTTGCACCAGCTACAAGAACCCAAATCACAAGATCAAAACATTTTAAACCCAAAGTCCATAAAAGCTAACTATGTTTTAGGAAAATAGCTAAATAGTGAGGTAATCACCTTTAGCCAGACATACCAACATTTAAAAATAATTTTGAACAAATATGCCAAACTGTATACTGAGAATAAATAAAACCAAAAGTTGCCATCTGCATCTTGGCTTTAAATTTTATAGTCACCAGAAAATGTTGGTCTATTCTTTTCAGAAAAAATTTCCCTCTTTGACATCATTATATTGCATGGTCCAGATGCAATCTGCTTGCAATTTGTTGAGGTTTTAGGGTCTTAATAGGCAGAGACCTAATTTTGATAGTATAGTTTGCTCCTATTCAGAAATTTTCTTTCGACGTTGGCTTGCTTTTGCTGATGTAACAACTAAGGCACCAAAAAAAGTGTCTCTAAAACCACATAGCACATGGGATATAGTCCAAAGTGCACATTTGAGAAAACTCCTACCAATAGTCATGATAAGCTTGAATGGAAGACACATCTCCTATATCTGTTTTCCTGATAGATCTCTACAGAAATGTCTTCTAATATTTAACACCCTCTTTTAAAACATCATTCTTGAATATGACTAAAATGCTTTAAGAATGTATGCCTAGAATCTTTTTTTAGAGACTGCACTACAAGTCAAGGGAAAGTAGTTATTAATATCAGGAAATTCTGCTTGTTAGGTGTCCATAGTAATTTTTTAAATTAATTAATTAATTAATTGTTTATTTATTTATTTATTTATTTATTTATCTTTAGAGAGAGGGGAAAGAAGAAAGAGAGGGAGAGAAACATCACTGTGTGGTTGCCTCTCACTTGCACCCCCAACTGGGGACCTGACATGCAACCTAGTCATGTGCCCTGACTGGGAATCGAACCAGCGACACTTGGCTTGCAGGCCGATGCTCAATCCACTAAGCCACAGCAGCCAGGGCTGGTATCCATAATAATTTATCCTAAATGTTCTGTGTTTTCTTTTTTCTTCTCATATTTCTTGTTTCAGTGTTTCTTGTTTATATCCCCTGCTATATACCTATTGCTTAAATGTCTTCTCCCCTCCATGAAGACTTGCACCCTAAAACAGTAAGCATGACTTCTTTCCCTAAAAAGTTATATGTCTAATCATTGTGGGATCAAGCAAAAAGGATAAAGGACTCATGGACATGGGCAATAATGTGGTGAGAGCAGGGAGTAGGGGTTAAATGGTAATGAAAAAAATTGCAATAGAATGTTTTAAAAAGAAAAAATAAAATAAGTAAATATTTTAAAAATAGTCAAAGAAATAAAATTTTGCAATCATTGAATATTCACCAAGTTTTGATAGAAAGATGAGTACAATGTGACTACCCAGGTATCCCAGGATAAAAAAAATCATATGAGATTTACAGTCATATCTCAGTTTCACTACTTTAAAGATGTCATTTCTCTGAAACTCAATTGTCGCTACTTAAAAGAAAACCTAATACTATGAAGTTTTAAGGTTTGTATGGACTGGAGGTAATATGTACACTCAACAAAGATTAATTGAACACATGTGAGGTTTCTGACACTATGCTAGGTTTGAGTATACAACAGAGCACAGGTCTACTGTGTAAGTCAGATAGGTGTCTGGCCTCATAAAGTTCACATTTGATTGGGGATCGGCACAGAAATAAGTAAGCATCCAGCAAGTAAAATGAAAACAGCTACTTGTGAATGGTCTAAAATCCAAATATCTTATATGGACTAAAGGCTGAGACACAGGGCCCTTTGCAATATTTTTTAAATAAGTTTTGAGATCATTTGTTGAAAAATATTTCAGAGGTATATGACACCTTGAACTAACTTATTTATATTTCCAGTGAATTACATTAATTAATATTGGTAATGTATCCATTGAGATTTCTCCTGAGTGACATGTCAATCACCCTGGACATAAAATAAGGCGATGCCTAGATCTAGGGGAGACTATGCCCTCTTCTGCTTTTCTGAGGGAGGTAAAGAAGAATGAGGTGAGTTAGTCACAACTAGTGGGTGACAAGTCCCAGTGGGAAGCCTGAGAGCAGGGATTTTGTGGAATTAGTTTTAAAGAAACTAAGCATTATGGTTATATATTATACATGTGCAGTTCTTTTCTGTAAGAAGACATTTTGAAACTGAAGCCAAAATTGGTGACAGGACAAGTAGCAGTTGATATATCTTACAGGCCATCAGCATGAGGACTCCTTGCTGTTTATAGAAATAGAATTTTGTAGAAGAGTTATTTTTATTTTGTAGCATATTTCTTAAATTTATTTTTATTGTTTCTCTATTACAGTTGTCCCACTTTTTACCCCATTTCTCCCCCCACACCGAGCCCACCCCTTCTCCCGCAGTCAGTCCCCACCTCATTGTCCATGACCATGGGTTATTTATACTAAACCCTTCCCCTACTTAGTCTCCTACTCTCCTTTCCCCCTTTCCCCCTGGTAACTGTTAGTCTGTTCCCTGTTTACATGCCTCTGGTTCAGTTTTGTTCATTTGATTGTGTTGTTCATTAGTTTCCTGTATCAGGTAGTATCATATGGTATTTGTCTTTCTTTGCCTGGCTTATTTCACGAAGCATAACTCTCTCTAGTTCCATCCATGTTGCCGCAAATGTCAGGAGTTCCTTCTTTCTCTCTGCTGCATAGTATTCCGCTATGTAAATGTACCGCAGTTTTCTGATCCACTCATTCACTGATGGGCATTTAGGTTGTTTCCAGTACTTGGCTATTGTAGACAGTGCTGCTATGAACATAGGGGTGTGTAGGTTCTTTTGAATTGGGGTTTCAGGATTCTTTGTATATAGTCCTAGCAGTGGAGTCGCTGGTTCAAAAGGCAGTTCCATTTTTAGTTTTTTGAGGAAATTCCACACTGTCTTCCATAGTGGCTGCACCAGTCTGCATTCCCACCAACAGTGCACTGGGGTTCCCGTTTTGTATCATATTTTCCTGTTAGATACTTTGAATATTAACTTTCTCAAATACTCACTCAATTCATCAAACCACAATGACTGTGTCAGCATAATGGTCCAGAGACGTTCTAAGGCTGGAGAAATGGCTAAGGAGGGGTTGATTCCCGCCGTTAGGAAGCCCAGAGTGTCAGGGGAAGAAGGCAACATTGCAGGAATCATTGCAACGTGATACAGTCAGTTCTTCAGTGGGAGCTGAATATTGGGAGCCCAAAGCTTCAGTACATCAAATCTCCAGAGTGTGGCGTGTTGACGTTTCTTTTCTGGGGTAGAAAAGAAAAGAATAAGTCATCATAGCCAGCCTGCACATATCTGGACTTTTTGATATCATTATTATGTTTTGACTAACCCAAAAACTCATTGTAATTTCTCTAAGCCTTGTAGTGGTTGAGTCTACTCTCAGTCTGGCTAAGTCTATAGCTCAGTCTGCTCTGCTATTTCTTAAATCTAATATTGTGCCAGAGGGAATTCTCAGCAAAAAATTGTTTTTGCTTTCGATCTTTCTGCCAAACCTGGGGAGCAGTCATCAGCTCGAGTCACTTTGAGGACATAGCGTGTGTTCTTGCCAAGTATGCTGTGGCTGTCTTAACCACCATGTACTGTTTTTCTGAAGGGGTCTACAGTTAAGGGCCCAGAGCTCAAGTCCTGTGTCTATATCATAGAGCTCTAACTGCATGGCTTCCACCTCCTCTCTTTCCAGAATTGCAGCCTCACGTATCCAGCAGCCCAATGCACATTTCTACCTGCTTGTCTAACATGCGTATCAAAGGTGACATGATCAAAACAAAATTCTTCATTCTCTCCCCTGCAAAACTGTCCTTCCTTCAGACGTTCACAACTCAGAGAGTCATTTTACCATGCATGCAGTATTTGCAGCCAGAGCTTGAATAACACCTATTTCATCTCTTCCTTCTGCCTTATGTGTTGGGTATTATGATGAGCATTAGTATACAAAGTAAATAAAACATATGAGACTGTCCTTATGTTGCTGTAAGTTTAGTTTCACATTAAAAGTGTCAAACCTGTAACAAGCACTCAATAAACAGTAAGTACAGCTCTGGTCTGAATGTTTGCCCCCCCCCGGCCCCCCACCCCCACCCCCAAATGCATATGATGAAATCCTAATGCCCAAGATGATGGTTTTAGGAGGTGGGAATTTTGGAAGTTGCTTAGGTCATGAGGGTAGAGCCCTCACGATGAGATTAGTGTTCTCATAAACCAGACCAAAGGGAGCTCCCTCCCCCCTTCTCCAATGTGAGGCTACAGCCCAAGAGTCTACACCCCAGAAGGGGGCCCTCACTGGATTATACTGGCACTCTTCATCTCAGACCTCCAGCCTCCAGAACTGTGAGAAATAAATGCCTCTTGTGTGTAAGCCACCCGGTCTCGGTATTTTGTTACAGCCAGCTGAACAGACTAAGACAGGTGCTTGATTCCTTTCCTTCTAGCGCTAGAGATTGCCTGTCCTAGCCTCCCTCGGCTACTACCTGATTCCTGATCCAGAACTATTCTTACCTTACCAGGGTGCCTTAGGCTGTCATCTACTGTGGCAATAGCCAGTCTTCTAATTTAAAACAAAAAGCTGAAATTATTTGTCCTCAAAGGACCCCTTGAGTAGTCCCCTTAGTGCAAATCAGGGAAAGGGTGCGATTATTGCCCCCATGTGAGGAGACCCCAGCCACTCATAGCACCCACTAGATGTGTTAAGGTGGAGGAGGAGGTGAGCATGTTCCCTGAAGGTTATAAATAAATGGGTAATATTTGTAGCAAGATACAAGAGTTGGGTTTTAATCACACCAGCATACCATAAACAGCCAGGTAACACTTACGACCACAGAACAGGAAAGCAATTCAATCAGTGGAGTAGATCGATACCCTAAAAACCACTGGAAGCCAGCTCAGGCCAATCCCATCTTGGCTCATGAGCAAAGGCTCAACGACAGAACCTTCTGATGCCCCAAGTGCCACCGCAGCAACTTAGGAGGCCACAGGCTGATTGAAATCTCTGGAGACACAGAACGATGTCTTGTCATATGATGCTTTGCCCCTGGGATTCATACTCTTATTCCTGAAAGGAGCCACGATTCGGTTCACACTGGAGAAAAGTCTAAAGAACAGGTTTCCCAGCATAAAATGAGCCAATCAGAAACTGCCCAGTTTCAGAGGTTTTGAAGCTAGTTCCAAAATGACTTGATTTCCATTTGCAGTGACCAAGCAAATACAACCGTGCAGACTGGTAGGCAAAACCCAGATTCACCATTTTAATGGGGAATGTATTTTTCGTGGGTGCTTTGAGTATAAAACTAATGAAAATGTAGGTGGTCTGGGACTAGTTCTGACTCCATGCCTATGTACCCATGAGTAAGTCATTTTCTTTCTGTGGGCCTTCCTCACCTATTAAATAGGAAGGTGTTGAGCAGGAAGCTTTAGAAGGTCCTGTCAGGTCTTCTAAAGGGCGGGGAGCTCTGAAATGGACCGGGCTCAGTTCACTGACGTCAGCCTTTTGGGGCACTGTACCCGACTCTAAGCTTCCCCATAGAAAGTCGCTCTGCCTTAAGTAGACTATTGCTGCTCCTCTGTCCCCTTCTATTAGTCAGATTGCACCTCATTAACCACCAAGTCTTTGAGTGTGCTCTTCACCTTTGTGTAGGAGCTTAATTTTCTGCCTCGGCAGCTGCATTAGTATTTCCAGTAGGTCCCTTACCCAGCCTTTGCTCCATCTAAAGAGAAATGCCTCCTTTGAAGCATCTACAAGCTCAAGATAAGTGGGAATTATTGGATATTAGAGATGAATGGACCTATCCAGGCCTTTGTTCTGTAAATACAGGGGTGGGCAAAAGTAGGTTTATAGTCGTTCGTATGGGAAGACATGCAGGTTATGATTATTTACATTATTTACACATTCTTGTAGTCTACTCTGTGTTTTGTGTACTCAACTATAAACCTACTTTTTGCCAACCTTGAAATTATTTAAGAATCTTTTATGTATCAAGCACTTTGCAAGGGCATTACATATATCTTATGTAATCAATCAATGAAAATATTAATTGACTACTTACTAATATTTGGAAACTTGCATCCTTCGTTTTTGATAGGTTTTTTTGAATTCTTCTTTTATAATATTCTTCCTATTGTAAAAAATTAAAATCAATTTTACCAAGATATAATTTACATTTTGAGTGTACAAATCAATAAGCTTTGATGCCTGTATACACTCATGTACCCACTTCAGTGATAAAATCGACTGTCTACATCATCCCTAGAATTCCCTCATGCTTCTTTGCAACCAACTCCCTTCTATTTCTGGCCAGAAACAAGCACTAATCTGTCATTATAGATTAGTTTTGCCTATTCTAGAATTTCTTACAAATGGGATCTTATAGCATGTTCTCTGGTGTGTGTGGTTTCTTTCACTCAGCATAATAGTTTCAATATTTATTAATGTCGTTCGCATGTCTTATTTATTGTATCTTTTTGTTGTTCAACAGTACTCATGGTAAGGATATACGCAATTAGTTTATCCACTATTATGTTAATAACCATTTAGGTTATTTCAGTTTTGGACTATTAGAAATAAACTTGCTATAAACATTCATGAATAAACATTTGTGTGAATACATGTTTTTACTTCTCTTGGGTAAACACCTAGAAGTGTAATCAGTAGATCACACTTATAGCATACGTTTTACTTTATGAGATGCTGCCGAACTATTTTTAGAATAGTGGTACCATCTTATTCTCCCAAAGATCTAGCTGCTCCACATCCTCGCCAACACCTGCTATTACCAGTCTTTTAATTCTGACCTTTCAAGTGAATGTTTGCTGACCCCACTGTGCTTTTAACTTGCATTTCCCTAGTGACTGGCAATGTTGGGCACTGTGGTTATGTTTCATGATCATTCTTATATCTTCATATATTGTCTATTGAAATACTTTGGGTCATTAGATTTTTATTATTGAATTGTAAGTTATTTATATATTCTTGATGCAAGTCTTTTAGGAAATACAGATAATGGGAATTTTTTATTCCCAGAGAGTGACTTTTTTTTTTTTTTCAATTCCTTAATGGTTTCTTTCAAAAAGCAGATATCTGTAATTTTAATGAAGTTCTATTTATTACTTTTTTTGTCTTTGTGGTTAGTTATTTTAAGGTCATATCCAAGAAACCTTGGCCTATTCCAAAGTTGTGGATATTTTCTCCTGTGTTTCGTTCTGTAATTTTAGTTTTGACATGTAAAGTCTATGACCCATTTTGAGTTTGTTTCTGTGCCTAGTATGAGGTACAAGTCAAGTATTACTTTTTCTCTGTAAAATACCCAGTTTCTCTAACACAATTTGTTAAAAACATATATTTCTCATATTGCAGTACCTGGCTGTAATTTCATGAAGCCAGCTGACCACATAGGTGAAGGTCTGTTTCTATAATCTCTCTTCTGTTCTATTGATCTCTCTATATTTATCCTTACAACAATGTAATGATCTTTTCACTACCTTTGAAAGTAGAGTTTGGAAAAGCAGCAGAGATTAATGTGGGTATGCGATCATTTAAATATTTTAAAACAACGTAATATTTGATGAGGAAACTGAGCTACAGTAAGGCTAGAGAGATAAGCAGACATTGCCATAGGGCCTTGCAGGCCATGTAAATGTTTTTCTTTTCCCTGAAGGCAGTGGAAAACATGGAGGGATTTGAAGTAGAATAGCAACGCAATCAGAATTACTTTCAAAAATACACCTGGAGTTTAGAAAAGTTGTTGAGGAGAGTCAGGACTGAAGGGAGTCTGGTTAGGAGGCTCTAGCAGCATGAAAGGAAGAGTCATGGTGATTCGATTTAGGGTAGGGTCAGTGGATCATGACCTATTGCAGAATCCTGACCTGTATTTTCTTTTTTAAAAATTAATTAATTAATTAATTAATTAATTTGAGGGGGAGGGGGTCCTGCTCTGTAACAATTCCCCCCTCTCAGACTTAAGACCCTTAATAATCTTATAAAGGACAATGGGCCAAGGTCTCATGCTCCTCTAGCTGCTTCAAGCTGGACGTCTGACCTGTATTTTCAATGGTTTCTTTGAGTCTGTCTTCCCTCCTTCCTTCAATGAGGATTAACCCTGTCAAATGTACCTACGACATATCTCTCCCTTTACTTTCTCTTCCTCTGCAGCCTAGACAACTATCTAGCTCCCCAGGGACCTTAGGACACATCAGTCGTCCTCCACTCGGCCACCAAAATGTTTTCTCCAAAACACAGGTCTGAGTGTGTTTTTTCAATAAACTTTGCTCCCTAAAGTTCAGAGGACGACATTTGAGATCCTTAGTCTGACATTTATTTTTATTAGATTTTACAAAAGTATCCATAAGACTTGGGATTTGTGTGGTGGATCAAGGTTTAAAAATCTTTTATTGGGCGGTTTCTGCATAACGAATTGCCACAAGTTTAGGGACTGAAAACAACTCCTTTTTATTATTCCATCATTTTTATGAGTTGGGAATACAGACAGAACTTAGCTGGGTTTTCTGCTTCAAGTCCTCTCATATTCAGAGAGAGATGGAGTGGGGAGGGAGAGGGAGATTTATTTTAAGGAATTCTCTCACAGAACTGTGAGGGCTGGCAAGTCTAGAATCTGGCAGGCTGGAATTTGTGAAACTTGCAGTCTTGCATCCAATTTCACAGGGCAACAGGCTGCAAACTTAAGCAAGTTTCCTATCTGCTGTCTTGTCTTCTTTGGGGTACTTCAGTCTTTGCTCAGTTAAGGCCCCCAGGTGATTGAATGAGGCCCCCACACTATGGAGGATTACATGCTTTACTTAGTCTATTTATTTAAAACATTAATTTCGACTCAATTGTCTACTAATTTAAATGTTATTCACATCTACAAAGTACCTTCACAGAAACCTTTAGACTAGTGTTTGACCAAATAACTAGGCACCGAGCCAAGCCAAGTGGATGTACAATAGTAACGATCACAGTTGCGCTCAGGTGTTGGCTCGGGCCGGGTTTTACTGAAGGCTTGACCAATAAAGAATGGGTCTCCCTCCAAGCTCATCAGTTATTGGTATAATTCAATTCCTTGCATGCTGATAGATTCATGGCCTAAGATCCTTGCTGGCTAGTCACAGAAGGTTACCCTTGTTTTTTTGCCACATGGGCCTCTTCCTACGGAAGCTTACTTCAGCAAAGTTATCAAGGGAGAGAGACTCTGTTAACAGGACAAAGGTCATACTCTTTTGTACTTAATTAAGGAACTAATATTCCATCCTGTTGCCACATTCTATGGAATGGAAGCAAGTTGCTAAGCCAGCCCACAGCCAAGGAAGGTAATTGCACAGGGGTGTAAACATTATCAGTGGGTTTCCTCTTAGAGTCTGACCATCACAGGCTGCTTATCTCTGTTCACGTTTGGGTTTCAGGTAGGCTATGTCATTAGAATTCTTTCAACCAATTTATGAGGTAAGCATTTTCATTTCCATTTCACACATTAAGGAATTAGATCATTGTAACCCAGGAAGCAAGCAGCAAAGCTGGTAATCAAGCCTGCTTCTGTTTACTATCGAATGCTTCATTTTATTATGCTATAAGGAAAGGCAGTGAGGAATAAAAAATACTGGAATTAAGCAACTCTGAGAACAAACTTATTTCACTGTTTCCAAACTTTGACTTTCTACCCTGCAAACTCGTATGGTTTTCTTTTTTGTAACACTAGAAATTTCTATTAGAAGACCTGACACTCATCGGCCTTTCTCAAATCTAGGTATTCCCCAGACTCTTAACTTCTCCAGGTATAGCTTGTGGAATTTCTTCTCATTCTTTATATTTCTGCTTTTGATATTCCAGATTCATTATCTTATCATATCCTTGGTGCCTCTTCGTGTGTAGCCTAATTTTCTGTGCCCCCTCATCATCTGACCCTAAAACTGGAGTTACTCTCTTTTGCTTCTGTATGTAACCTTACCACATTTTTCATAACCAGTCTGGCCCCTTGAGAAGGGAAATAACAGTATGGCCTGGCAGTCCATTATCAGAAAAGTCACACCATGGATCCTAGTCCAAGTAGTGCCCGGGGTTCTAAACTCTGGCTTCAAAGTCTTCATTTTATGGCTGAGCTCGTGCCTTAATACCCGCCTGGCACCCCAGTTTTTCTGGGACTGAGGTCCCTGCCTGGATCCTTTGAAAGGTTCCTAGGGACAAGGGTTGTAATTCTGAACCCAGTTCATTGTAGCCAGAGCCTCTTCTCTAGCTTTAGCCATATTGCCAGAGAGCTGATCCTTTTCTTGTCTAGCCCAGAGTTACCATCTAACATAATTCATCCCTGGTAGGTAAAGACAGAGAGCCTTAGAGCATTTCGTCTGCATTTGCCATGGGTATGAAATTACCGTAATAAAACTTCTGGTTTATGTCCTTAGGTTACTTGTTACAAACTTTAAATACAAAAAGAGAAAGTTCCAGACCTTCTGGTTAATGAGGAGGAAGAAACGCGAACTTGGAGTGAAAGGTTTTTCTCTAGTTTCTCAACCTCACAACACCTTCATGAGGTAAACTGTTCTATTTCTGAGGCAGAGCTTTGCCCCGAACATCTGTGCGACAGACCACGTCTCCCCGTTCCACAAATGTCTTCCCTTGCCCCCATTGTATTCAGTGTGAAATCCAAACTGCTTAAGTTTGTATTCAAGAGTTTCCGTAGTCTGATTGCAAGAAAGTTTTTCAATCTCATGTCCACGTCCTGTGTATGATAATCTCTTCCTCTTCCTCATGGATGATAGCCTTCCTTTAATTCTTCACTTATTAAACTTGATCCAAGATCCCGTAACGCCACATTCCTAGATAGCGCTTCTTGTTCCTTTCAAGAAATGTCAGTGGAATGCTCTTTTCTCTGTGACCCTCGGCACACTGTTTATATTGCCTGCAGCACGTATCTCGTTCTATCTCATGATTTTGCTCAGTGTTTACATGCCTTTCTATCCTTAGGGCACACGCCGAAGTTGCCGGTTTGATTCCTGTCTGGGGCAGGTACAGGAAGCAACTGCTCCCTCTCTCTCTCTGTCATGTGGATGTTTCTCTCTCTCTCTCTCTCTCTCTCTCTCTCTCTCTGTCTCCAATGAATAAACATATCCTTGGGTGAGGATTTAAAAAATATAAATTAAAAAAAAAAAAAGACGTTAAATCATTCTTTATATTTTTTGTTTTATTTCCATTTTCAGAGTCCATCACAATGTACTGAGCGACAGAAGGAGGCCGAGGATAGCGCGTAGATTTTGGAATCAGATACACCTCCTTGACATTTACTACCTGTTATTGGAAAAGAGGCTTAGACCTCAAGTCCTGGTTTCCTCATCTATCACATGAGAATAATAGCACCCGCCTCAGTAACATACTGTAAAAACTCACGACTATTAAGTACACAGGAAGACTAACCACGACGTGGAGTAAACAATGATTCTTTCTTCCTCAGCCCTTTCATTCCCGCAATCCGGAACCTCCTCCTCGTCCACCCACTCTTCCTAGTTCCATCCCACCATTAATATTTGCTCAATTGGCTTGAGTCCTCTGTCACCAGCCTCCTTGAATCAGGATACAGATGACTCACAGCTCTTAAGTGATCTGTTGACTCTTGTCCCCGCAGCCCTTCACTTGTCCGGTGCTTTCCTCGCGCCCTGCCTTTCTCCCTCCCCGCCCCCCCACCCTAGTCGGCTCTGAATCCTTCCTTTGCGCTCTCGGTTTGTTCTGCAATTTCATCTTCACCTTCAAGCTCTTTGTTTACGTCGTTGCGTGTCTCTTCTGCTCAAAGAGCGTGGCCTCGAGAAGCTGGCGTTTGTTTCATCTGCCGGCTTCTCGGGATTTGTATTTACGAGTTTCCTCGTGTTCCCAGCGCTGGGGACGTCAGCACACACGCTGGAGCTTTCTGAATGCGGGCTCCGACCTGAAAGGAGGGCTGGGCCAAGGCTCTGTCATCCCGCAGCACTGCCAGGAAAAATAAAAGTCTCCATGGAGATGAAACAGAAACAAGTCTGTCTGATCGATTCTGATTTTTATAAAGAGGAATTCATTTTCAGTCTCTGGTTTTGGCTTGAGCTGCTTGTCACAGTGAAGAGGAGAGCAGGGACTTATCGAGAAAATTTCTAGCTTTGAATGTCTACTCAGTTCAGTGTAAGAGGGGACTATGGCCTTGCCTGTTGGGGGCTTAAAATTTAGCTGAGAACGAAAAGTAAGTCACAAGAAAGAGAGGCTAATTAAAGGCCAGGAATAGGAAGTGCTAGTTTAATTAATATTTATTGACTTACTGCATGAGCAAATAGATACAGGATTGCTATGGACTGCATGCGTGTTTGTGTCCCCCGCCCCCAAATTCATATGTTGAAAACGTAGTCCCCCTTGTGATGGTAGTTGTAAATGGGGCCTCTGGGAAGTAATGAGGTCATGAGAGTGGAACCATAATGATGGAATTAGTGCCCTTAGAAGAGACATGAGGGTGACCCCCACCCCACCCTTTCTGCTGGAAAGAGGGCACAGCAAACAGACAGCAAACCAGGCAGAAGACCCTCACCAGAATCCAACCATGTTAGTGTTGCAGGAGAAACTCCCAGAAACTTGGTTCTTCTTGCCAATGCAGTCAAGAATCACAGGTCAGTGAGTCTATTAGCGTGCAAGCAGGGTGTATTGGTGATCCGTCTTTTTTGGAAGAGAGCGGGCCTGGCTAAGGTGGGAGTGAAAGGCGTAGGCAAAGCAAGGTGAAGGCGGGGAAAGTCAGGGTGGCGGGCCTGCACCGCACCAAGATAACCTGAAGCCCTGTGGCCAGAGAGAGGAGTCCTCTAGTCTGAGGATTTATATAGTTAGTGGGATGGGGGAGGGTGAAGAAGTTACATACTGATTGACAGGTAAAGATGGTGCTAGCTTTCCAGGACAGGGGCCTGAATACCCAAAGGTGTTAACAGTCTTCTTCCTTTCAGACCTTTCCAGCCTTAGGATGAATACGCACTTTCAAAGGCTTTCTTTCTGAGATAATGGAAAAGATACATAGAATTTCAAGGACTGCTGAGTCAGAGTCAGAGCTTGGGACATGTATCCCTCCTCCTCTCTGCCTTGGTTTGCTATCTATCCTACCTAACATTATCACCCTTATCTGAGACTTCCAGCTTCCGGAACTGTAAAAACGAAATTCATGTTGCTTAAGCCATAACATCTATAGTATTTGTTACAGCAACCCTAACTAAGACAATGATTGACTGAATGAAAATCATTGAATAAATAAGTAAATGAAGGTTTGAACTTTAGGTCTTGTGCTATAAAAACTGAACAAAGTACCTATTCCAAACAGATGAAATCACCTTTAAAGAATTTGTATTAAAACCCCACACTGATCTCAGTCAGTCAGTGGTGTAAGCTATTTCAACAAACACACCTTAAGTAACAACAAGGGACAAGACCTTATAATGAGTCCAAAAGGAAAAAAAGATGAATAAGATACGTCTTGTCCTTTTTCTAAGACAGAAACAATATTCTCCTGTCACATTTTGATGAATTATTGCCCTAATATCCTAGGTATAGGCACACAACCTCCAAATCAGTAGAATATTACCAGTTGTAAGTCTAATAATAGATTGAATGGAAAGTATATTGAGACTCAGACAACTTGCTGGTTAAACTAGAAGCATTACTCAGCGTGTCTATTTCATGCATTAGAGAGCCTCAGCCATCTCTTTCTGGAAGTAACTTGACACTATCCATGCTCTGTTCTAGGTACATTAAATATTTGTTATGTTCCCAAGCAGTCTTTAAATTTCCTGTGAGGAAGATCTCTTTTTATTTATCTATATGTCTTCCACAGAGCCTCACAGAGTGTCTGACATACGCAGATACTCATATTGAATGAATAAATGAACAACCGTAATATAAAATACATATTGATCTTTGCTCACTAAGGATTGGGGGACTGTCATTATGTGTCATGCACAAATCTAGGCAATGGAGATGTAAAGGTGAATAAAACTAGTCCCTGGTCCTTTAGGAAGGAGCTCTCAGCCTGGCTGCGAACAGAGGACACAAATGCATTGTGCGTATCATGATAATAATAAACATTGGAAGCTTTATGAGCAATTGATAAGGACCACCGTTCTGAAAAGATGAACTAGAAGCAGGACCTAAAGAATGAATTAAGAGTTTGCCAAGTGAAAAGGTTAGGAAGATATTTCAACAGAATGCAAGCTAGTGGTGAAAGAGAGCTCATTAGAGACAGAAAGAATAACCCGTGCAAAGGCACAGAGAGATGAGAGTGTCCGGCATTTAAAAATAATCTGAGGCGGCCAGAGTGGAGGTGCATTATGGAGAGTCACCAAATAAGGAGTAGCAAGATAGAGTAGGGGCAGATTATGATGGCTCTCTCAAGCCAAGTAGTTTGAATGTCATTCTTTGAGAATTAATAAGACATTGATTTTCTTTAAGGAGAGTAACGAGCTAATCAAATTTTTGTCTCAGAAAGATAACCCTGAATATGGTGGGGAAACTGAGCTGGAACATCAGGGAAGGAAGGAAACATTTATTAAGTGAAGACCGTGTGCCCAGAAATTTATCAGAGGCTTTCACAAAGGTTTTTGAAATTTGCTTCATTTAAGACTTACAGTAACCACAGGAGCTATACATTAGTATGCTCATTTAATAGATGAAAAAATATGGTGCTTGAAATTGAAAATGGAAGAGTGATCAGAAATTGAAGAACTCGTTAAAATTCTAGGGGAGACCCAAAGTGGGTCAATGCTACAACAATGATACTGAGGAGGTCATGGAATGGATGTAGGCATGAGGTAGAGAGATGGCCATTGGTGAATTCAAACCCTCTAGAGAGTTGAAGAGCCTGGGACTTATATAAAAACCCTCTTTGAATGGTTTAGAAATCTCTCACATTTATTCTCATAGCATTAACTTGAAATCCATATACATTTTTCTCAAGACGCCAAACAAAGTTTTAGAGACTTGTGACTTTAGCATGTCCCATTGAGCCTCAGCTACTAGGCCAGGAAAGATCCTAGGTTACCCATTTTTTAAGACAATTTTAAATCTTTTAGTTCTGTTGTAGTGAGAGTATTTCTGTCAGAATTTAGAAGCAAACAAATGCATAAGTGCAAAGAATGGTATCATATATGAGACACCACCCAGGCTCTTGGCAAGCCACGACTCACTTGGAAGCAATTAGTGGCTCAAGAGGCTGATATCATAGAAGATCAAAGTGTTCACTGGGAAGTGATTTGGGGAGTAAAGAGGCCACCAGTGACTTCAGAGCAAACCACGCAGTGATTGTGAAACTCAGTGCGTTTTGCAAGGCTATACAAAGCAGAGGAACGATTCCAATACCAGAAAAATCCTGCTGACATCCAAAAGGCCTCTTTCTTATGCTTCCAAGGACTCATAGTCTCACATATTCCCCTTCCTCTCCAAGACTTGTTTTTTTTTTTGGTGGTCTACTCCCTATTTGGATAGTTTCCTTAACAACTCACATGATGGGCAAATTGAGTCATGCACATACTCAACTTTCTGTTTTTATCAGGGACTGGGGCTGTAGAATACAGAAGGTGAATTAGGGTTAGAGATAAAGCATTGATATGTATTCTCAGCTTTGCTTTAGTAGTTCAACTTCTAGAAGTTTCTCTGCATTGTGGAGCCCTGTTCAGGAAACGATTTCTGGCTGGTGAGTTTTGAGTATTCACGAGATTTAGAATGATCCAGCTCCTTAAAGCAGGCATTTACACTCAGCTACTACTGGGATGGGAGAAACCACTCTGAGTCTTAGTCGCTGCTTCAATGTGGCCTGGCCATGCTATTCAGTGGCTACCTGTGGCCTCTTTTGTCTTCTCTTGTCCTCTGAATTGTCAGACATCACCCATTTCCCTCTGCTTCTCCTCAATAGATTCTGATACCATGCAGGTTGGGGGGGCTATGGTGAGTTTTCCTCACGTGTTTCTTGAGGTTTATAAGGGTGCTTTGTCATCTGGTTTTATTGTAAATAGTCCATTGGTTTGGTTTTATCTCATTGTCCTTTTTCTTTTATTTGGAGATTCTAAGAGATTCAGAAATTCTGTTGTGGTTGTTACCACCTTTCTAGAATCTCTAGGACATTTTATAGTTATTATCTTGTTATTAATTTATAGCTTAATTCCATTGTGACTTGTGAACATATTATGTACAGTTTTATTTAATTAATGTTTGCTTTCAAGTAAACTCCATATGAGTAGGGAGCATTTCCTCATATTTCCCAAATCTAACCAGTGCCTGCCATATACTGGCATGCAATAAATATTTGTTGAGATTTTTTTGTCTAATTTTCTTTTATTTCTCATCAAGAGTGCGTTGAACAGTTATTATACTCCCACAAGTAACCGAAGCATTTTGGAAGTTGTCTTGATCCATTCAGACTGCTGTAATAAACTACTACTCACTAGCTAGCTGATAAACAACAGAAATTTATTTCTCAGAGTTCTAGAGGCTGCAAGTCCAAGATCAGGGTGCCAATGCAATCAGGTGAGGGCCCTCTTCTAGACTGCAAACTTCTCATTGTGTCCTCACCTAATGGAAGGGACTAGGTAGCTCTCTGGGATCTCTCTCATAATGCCACAAATTCCACTGATGAGGGCTCCACCCTCATGACCTAACCACCTCCCAAAGGAGTCACCTCCAAACAATTGCATTGAGCATTAAGATTCAATATGTGAATTTGGGGGAAGCACAAACATTCAGACTATCCCAGAGGTGCAAAGAAATGTGAGATATAGGTTTGCCCTAAAATATTCTATATCCTTAAATCAGAGATTCTTATGGTTGAAGATATTGTCAAAGTCACCCATATCTAATAAAATGGACAAATAATTGAGATCACAGAATTTAGATATAAGTAGCTTTTGATTCACAAGACGGTAACAGTAGTTCAGTGGATGTTTTTTGATTATTCTTTGTGGAGAATGTCCCATGGCTACATATGGTACTAGAAGAAAAAAATTCAGTGATCGACTCTTGGAATATTGCCTTACATGTGTTTCCTGCCACATATGTGGGTCATAAGAGCAGCACACCATATTCTCAAATAAAAATCTACTTACATCATATAAAGATAATACAATGATCGAAGAAATAATATGTGAAGACAAGCATTGAGTTTGGGGCAAGCATGGAACTTAAACAGAGTTATGCTATAGACAAAATAAAACTTCTAAAACGTCTGGGTTCATGTTTATGGATTTCTACTTATATACCCAACAGTACTTTCTACGTCTCTGACACTATGTTTAGAGTTTAACATGTATTCACTTATTTACTCTAGACAGTTTTATAAGTAAGTTGTTGCTTATGATCTCAGGAAGTCCCCTAAACTCACAGAGCCTAGTTGCCTAACTTGTATGGCATGAATCACTCAAGCTACTTCACAGGGCTAACTGAAAGCTTTTGTCATATAACGTATGTGTACCCAATCTATAACCAAAAAATGTAACAAGCTATTATTATTTCCAGCCCATCATACTCTGATAAACTAACACACAAAACAATATATGTGAGGTTAAAATGCATAGCATAGCATATAATAGCTGTATCAAAGGAAGGTGCTGAGGCCTGGGGAATTGAAGCAAGAAATATATTTATATAAAACAGTTGCTTTATTCATGAATTAAAGCATGAGGTTGGGGGAAAAGCATGAAGATTGTAGAGCAAGAATGAGAATAATATTTCCTGAAATACCACAAAGGTTTACCTGCATGAGATTTAAAAAGTAGGCAAGAATTGAGTGGAGCAAGGACTTCAAGTCACATCTCTTACTCTAAGTACTATATTATTTCACTAAATGTACAGGAATATAATAATGGAAAAGGGCTTGTCCCTGTGCTTAAAAACCTCATCGTCAAACAGGATAGCAAAAAAACATGCACAGAAATAATTGCAACACCTTGATAAGAGACGGTGATCAAAATCAGATATATATCTCAAGGGCAAACAAATAATCATTATAGTCCATTAAATGTTATTTTTTATGCCTCCTCCTCTGTGTGCCGTTTTTTGACAGTAAAATGTAAAGTTGGCTTGAATGGAGCCCAATTCAAGGCCATGAGCCTTGGGTGGAATTGGAAAAAAATCTTCTCAAAGAAACCTTCCAATACTTTGGCCCTCAGAGAAAAGCCAATGTGCCCGTGAGCAGGAGTCAGGAAAATGACCTTCCCGAGGAGAGAGAAGGGAATCCGACACCTTCTTTAACTCCATCTAATGTGGACGGACCCCACAGCCAGAATTATTACCCTAGTTCAGACTCATGACATTTGTATCCAAATCAGACAGCCACTTCCTGAAGTAAAGTTTTACCGCTTCAGTTAAAAACTTGACTTCACAGACAAAAAAAAAAAAAAAAAAAAAAAAAAAAAAAAAAAAAATCAGCCACATTTTGGAGATTTTAAACCTCACGACATTTCCTGTCCCTTGTAGGAAACTTGCGTATGTTACAAATTTCTTAAACATCAAGTATCCCTTTCGTCCCAAAATAACATCATTTCTTTGCCTTCTTTTCATAACTTCTGACGTCACAGTCACTTATGCTTGAGGATAAATATATCAGCCTGAAGCGGAGAAAACAGCAGATGTGGAAAAAAATAGTAAGATTTAAAAGAGTACTCTGCTTTACAAGTCTGACTCAGTTGTACATGTCATCTTATGACGAGTGAAAGGAAGGAAAACCCACAAAGCCAACCTATTGGTGGAGGAGAAGAAAAGAAAATTAAAAAAAAAAAAAAATCTCTGTTCAAAATGGAATCACTTGCTTAAGACAAAAATAAATAAATAAATAAAAGAAGTATTGTTAAGAGCTTATAGTTCTTTTATGAATTAGTGTGCAGAAATGCAATTGCTTTTTGTATGTATCTATGGGTATTTGAATTTATATGTGTTTTTATTGATCTTATAAAAAAGAAGTTTTCTAATCACAAAAATGTGCTAGCATTTATAATATAGATACTAAGGATATACATGAAGTCCACTGGGCTGGTGAAAAAGCAGAAAAATTGAACAACTATCCATAGTCTCTCTTCATTTGACCTTTAAACTTAATTTTATCATTTTGCCTGATGAACTGAGAATTCTCAGAACCCATCTGAGCTCTACTCTGGGTGACTAAGTATGAAGATGTCTTCCCATCCTAACTATGGGGCGAGGGGTTATCTACGCCTCTGGTCCCCTACATCTGTGTGAATACTAAATGCAGTCAACTGAATGGCTGCAACTTGATAGAGATATTTCACTACCGGTGATAACAGCATTGATTTTAATTCTGGAAAATACGTTTTTATGCCATTTATTATATCAGCTACCTCTGAAATCCCAGAGACCCAAGAAAAATCAGGTGAAATAATCCTGTTTTATAGGCATTCCCATTTTAAAGAAGCGGACTAAGTGATTCTGTTGCAGGTGGTTGGATTCTTTTTCAGGGACCAAGGTGGCAATGATTTATTCTTTGGCTCATGAATTCATTTTAGATTGAACAATGTCTGGGCAGCAGCATGCAAACCAGGCCCCACTCAAAACTACGGAGGAAAATGTCTCGTGGGTCCAAGTTGGCTCAGAAATGTCTCTCACCAACAGCAGTGGGCTGCCTCTCTAATTGAGTTTTAAAAGTTATTCACCATCCATTTATTTTTGGTCTGCAAATTGGATATCTCTCACAAAAGAAAATCTGGTGGGAGGGGGGGTCTGTATTCAGCTTTGTGATAATGATTTGTTTTTTTTTTTTTTTTTTTTATAACCCAGTTCTATTTCTTATAGCTCCGTTATCTTTGGAAAGTGGATGTACTTTTCTTTTCCTTTATATTGGTTTTCCATTTTTCCTTGTACCCAGATGCTAGAATTAGATTTAGGGCATCATAATTATGCCATAATTACCGTGATCATATTTTCCTGCCATTGAAAATTAGTACCAATTTTGATTTTTCTCAAAGCATCAACAGATGCTTTCTTTCTTTTGTGTCGTAAATTAGTGTCAGAGCGTGTATAAATGTACCAGCTATTTTCCTGAACTTGTGAGGGGTGTGCTCAACCCACGGCTTCACTGAACTTGATTATTTCGAAGAATTATCAGTTTTCCTATTGATAATTTTATTCCTGAGAGCGTAATTGTTTTCTGCCTTGCAAACAGTCTCATTTCACTGTCCAGAAAGGAACTTAGTGCTCTACCAAAAAACTTTGCTTTCCAAATGAGACATAGAGGACCAGAGAAGTGACTTGTTTAAGGTCTCTCAGCAAGTGAGAAACAGAGTCTAGGTTAGATGTTTTTATTCCCAAATACTTTTTATTATGCCATACTGACTTAATCAGATTTAAAATGGGAATCTTAATTCTGATAAGCCATCTCATTCTTGTTGTTTTTGAGCAAAGGAAGATAAGAAAAGAACCCTGTCTGGTGTGGCTCAGTGGATTGAGTACTGGCCTGCAAACCAAAGGGTCACAGTTCGATTCCCAGTCAGGGCACATGCCTGGGTTGTGGGCCAGGTCCCCAGCTGGAGGCGCAGAAGAGGCAACCACACATTGTTTCTCTCCCTCTCTTTCTCCCTCCCTTCCCCTCTCTCTAAAAATAAATAAAATATTTATTAAAAAGGAGATAAGAAAAGATAATGAAAGGAGACTAATACTTAACACTCTGGAAAAAAGGAACAAAGAACTGAGTGTCTCAGTAAAGCCTTGGAAGATAGGATGTTGCTAGTTACTTGGAATTAAGAGCGTTACTGTCTTCTCTAGGTGGTTCTTGGCTGAGAGGAACACTACTTTGACATTCATTCATTCATTCATTTAACAAATATTGACTGACAACCTTCTGTGTAGTCTCGAGGAATAGAATATAGAAGATACTCCTCTTCTACCTGCAACCCCGCATTCCAGGAGCAGGTGGAAATATATAAATCAGCAGTTATACTACTGGATGGATTTTTTTAAAAGTCAGAGTTGATCACGAGATTTATTTTTAACACTGTCTCTAATTTTATTCCAAGACAACTTTCTTTCTCCTGTTCTCATAGAACTATTACTTTATTCAATATATTTTAATTTATACCTTAATTGATTTGTTTCTGTGCTTTATGGCCAATAAAGCACTGAATCAGGCAAGGTTTCCATCTTTAAAGTAAACAAAATAGTTATTTAAACATTATTAAAGTCAGACCGCAGATATTCATCTTTAGAACTAAGGTAGCAAGTGGTTACAATAAAGGTGGCATTTATGTTGGTCCTTAAAGAATCTGCTAAGTGCAAAACGGGCCAGTTGCTACAGACATCAAAGATGGCATGCTTAGAGGTCTGAAGCTTATAGTTTTATACAATAATCAGATATGAGAAGGGCAGTGGAGAAAATTTCCACTTAAGGAAACATGCTGGAACTATATTTGAAGAATTATTAATAACCAACAAGGTATTTTGAAATGACTGATGTGTTGAAACAAACTCATTTAATGAAATAGCATTATCAAGGTGGTCAAAGCAGCTTTGCCATCAGTTGAACAGTTGATGTATTTAATGTGTTTGCTTTTCTAAGAAGCTCAGCTACTGCCTAAAGATTGTACAGGGTGGAGCAAAAGGAGGTTTATAGTTGTTTGTATGGAAAATAATAATACAATAAGTAATAAGCTCTGTGTTTCATGTGCTCACAACTGTAAGTACACTTTACCTCTATAGTAACTTCCCATCATGGTCATGGTGTGTGTGTGTGTGTGTGTGTGTGTGTGTGTGTATGTGTGTGTGTGTGTGTGTGTGTGTGTGTGTGTGGACGAGCCGTGTTCAGTATCAATCAGCCATTATCTCATTGCTGATTTTTCTAGGAGGTGAACGCATCCCAGGTATCACTGTACCTTAACCGCGGTGGATCACTCTGTGTGTGGTAGCAGTTTTACTTTAGCGTGAATTTGGTATTAGACGTGGCCTCTCAATTATTTCAGCCACTTCCCCCTCTTCACTTCTCTGTGAGGTCTTCACTGTACATGCATTTCCAAGTCATGTATAAAAGAGGACCTAATTAGTTGGAAGTAAGAGAAAAACAACCCTTAGAACTTCACAGCAGTTGACAGGAGGACATGGAGAGCCATTAGCTACCACCCCACAGACCAATAATCAGTTTAAGGAGACTTAATACAATGTCTCAAACTAGGTTAAGCTCACTTGAGCAATTAACACATGACTCATAAACACTTATTCCCAAATTCTTGTGACAAATTATTTATTAAAGATAACATTGCTGTTCTTTTTCAATAAGATGATACAAATAATATAAATATTTTAATAATTATTAGAGGTTTGGGAAAAAGTGATTGATTTTAATGGGGGGTGATATCTCATGCTTTGTTTTAGGTGTGTGACTCATACTCTTCCTGCCTCCTTCCCTGGTACGGACAGCAGGCTGTGCCACTGGAGGGGGAGGTCCCCTCCCCTCAATAGAAACCGACTATGGAAATTGCCCCGTATGCAAGGTGGAAGAAAAATATCTGAAGACTGATACTTGACTACTTGGAGGGGAAGGACATTGACATCGTATAAGGTGGGGAGAAGAACTGAGTGGAAAATGCGGTAAGAGGTACAGGAGAATGGCAAAGTTAGACAAAAGGGAAATTTTTACCCGGGCAGCTCAGAAATGGGAGGAGCTGTCTAGGGATCAGCAGAAGACTTCATATAATTGTACTGCAGGACAGTCGAGAAGGCAGACCAGGGGAACTAAATTCTGTTCCCATGTTTCTCCTTATCTCCATCACTCCATACAAATTTCTCACACATACATATATACAAAAAGACACACACATAAACAGAATTATGTGTATTTTCTTTAAAATAATTGTTTATGCTCTTTAGAAAAAACTGTTGAAACCATCTTCAAGTTTATGGGAATATTATTTCTTGAGAAAGAAGAGAGGAAGAGTGGTCTCCATTGCAAAAATGGGCAGTCCCCTCCTCTGAGACTATTATTGGTTCCTTTATATGGATTCCCAGTGACCAAGAATCAATTTCCACACAGAGCCCTGCTGAGAAAAGATGGGTCTCTTTGACTTTCTCTACTCAGAAGAAAGCAGGCAGAGACCTAAGGGACAAAAAAAGGGGGGACTTAATATGGATTAGGGTACATAGTTTCCAAATAAAACTAGGTAAATTATTTCATGGATGATTCTCAGTTGGAGAGCAATATTTACCAGTTAACATTTCAGATGCTCTAAAATGTATTATCTCCATTTCAGATGAAGAAATTGAGTCTCACAGGAGTTACCTAATTCTTGTAGGTCAAATGATGCAAATAAAAAACCTGAGACTCTAACTCACATCCACATAACCAAGTCAGAACACATGGTGCAGATTATCTTGTCCTTGTTTATGTCCAGGGACTAGTAGGTTGCCTGGCACCAAGTAGGAATGAGGGAGATTTTGTCAAATGCCTGTTCTGATGAACGTCTTCCACAGGCAAGTCCTGAAGTGGAGGCCTGAGTTCGTGTCAAAGCTCCTCGGCCAGTTCTGAGCTTTGGGAATTGCTTGAAGCAACTATAAATGGGTAAGAAACCAGGGCCTTGAACACTAACTGCCACTCCCAGACATTTGATGAGGGCCTGTGTCATCGCAGCATATTTTCATTTCCTTCAGAAGAAGTATTTAAAATAAATTGCCAGAGAAATCACAGAATGGTCACTCCTGTCTCTTGACAATAGAATTGCTCACTTGTGGCCGTGGACAGCTGGGTGAGGAGCCGACGATCAGGACAGTCTGACCCAGAGGCCATGCTGGAGGTGATGCTTCCGTTTATAGCCACCTTCTAGCCTTTCTTCTCTCTGTTTTTTCCAAATTTTTTTATTTCCTAATTTTTCCCCCTATTTTTATTAGTTAAATTTATTGGGGTGACATTGGTGAAAAGGTTATATAGGGTTCAAGTATACAATTCTGCTACATATTGCATTGTATACTCAACACCCGAAGTCATATCTTCTTATCAAAACGTGGCCAAGGATTACAACCCCCGAATAACAATGGTAGGGTTTGTTTGTTTGTTTATGTAGTCAAAGAGAAGATGGAAAAAAGCAACGTAAATGGCTTCACATTCTTTAAAAAATTGCTTGGAATGGGGTCGTATACCTGACATACTGCAAAGGTTGACACATTTAATTTGTCAAATAACCTACCCGGGAGGTTATAGAGGTGGCACCTGGTGTCTGCGCCTACTGAATGCTTAACACGTTTGCTGGATAAATGAATGAGGTGTATTGTAACTTGATTAATCAAGATTTACACTAAAAAAACAAACAAAAACTTGAGACAAAAGCTTACTGGGAGCTGCAATCTCAAGGAAGTGGGAGGAAAATCAAAAGGGAGTAGAGAAAGAAGAACAGATCTCTGGGTGTACAACCAGGCTAGCCAGTACTTTGTAACAAATGCAGCAGATTTCCGATCCTTTGCAAAGAAGCTCTACAAAATACTGCGACTATTCAAAATACTGTCCACATAACCCCCAAACTTTTCTTAGCGATCTTCCCCACTCTACGGGAAAGAAAGAAGAATGTGTCTTCTGGTTCCTTCTTGTCCTTGGTTTCTCACTAGCTAAAGCCTAACTCATGAGGCATTAAGCTACACTTCTCAATTCCTCTGTGAAAACCAGAGCCCCACAGGATAGTTTTGGCCAATAGATAAGACGATCTCTCTTTGTAAGGCAGAGCTGGGCATGGGGCTACTCGGTTTGCAGCCACAGCAACATGGATTCAGGAGCACGGAGAAGAAATTCACCCTTGTTAGGTCCTCTCTACTGTGGAAGTGAGGCAGGTGTTTTCAACTTAGAGACAAGGCATGAGGAAGACATAATTTAGTGGGGGGTGTATAATCTGAGTCCAATATACAAATGCGAATGGCCTTTTCCTTGCTTAGGTCTTGTATCCTTTCTCAGACCCAGACACATAGCTTCTTACATTAATCTTTTTTTTCCTCGTTGAGGACTCAGGACACTTGGTCTAATTTTCTCTCCTTGTGGCCACTGCTACTATAACAGAACCCTTGGGCTGCTCCGATTGAAACAGAACCCACGGGTTGTTTAGTTAGGGGCCCGATTGCCCGCCGCCAGAATCATAACTCTTAATACCAGAGTTCGGTGAAAAGTTAAAGAATTGTTTATTTACACATAGTCTTGCCTCCTCCTCCCAGACCTGGCCAGTCTTAGGAAAGTCAGAAACACCATTTCCCTACTTCCTAGGCACAGTTCAGCTTCACCAGCAGCTGCCAATCACTCAATTCTGATTGGGGAGGTCCTTTCTGTGCTGTGGTGCCCTCCAGCTCTCAATGCAGGACCGCCTGGATTCTCAGCGTCCTTGCAAACTGCCTTCTTCCTGCAAACCATATGGATCTCCTCTCCTTCTCAAAACCGCCTGGGGAGAGCTTCTTCTTTAAGCAGCCTGGAGACCCCTGCTCCAAGCCACATGGAGGGAGCCCACAAGAGCCAGAGAGTGAGGGCGTAAGGGCCAGAGAAAGCCTGAGAGAGAGCCTCCTAGAGCCAGAGCCAGCCCAAAATATCCGCAGCTGCTTCTCTCTTCCTCCCTGTCTCCTCTCTCTCCCTCACTGCGTCCTCTCACGCAGTGGGTGTTGCAAACCGTCCTGACCATTCACAGAACCCTACACAGGCTCTGTCTCCTTCTTCCGTACCAGCCCTCAGTCCAAGACCCCTCCCAGACCTGAGTCTTGGAAGTAAAGTGGATCTTTGCAACAATGTATCCAGCCACTAGCTCCAGGCATGCAAGGGCATCCTGAAAGCTGCTTCCTGCTCCCTATCGCCCAGCCGCAAACTCTGGGGTTTGTTTTGGGACTCCCCTGTTTCTGTAACACTACCATGTACTTTACCCCTGAGGAATTTTCTCGCCCTGTCTTGGCCTCCCTGAGTAAAGGTAGACTGCCTTTCTAGATGCCCTCCCCAATGCCACCCCAAACCAGGCTCATTATTGCTGCTCTCAAGGACAAGCCTTTAGGTGAAGAACGTCCAGCGAGTATCTTTACCTTCCTCGGCTCAGACTGCCAGAGACAGCATAGAGTATTGTATAAGAAGCACTCTGAGGACAGGTTGAGTGAAAACCCCTTTGTAAATGGTTTGGAGTTTCTGCCACTGACTTGGCAGGAGATTACTGATAACACATAGAAAAGGCGTTTTTTAAATCACTTAGTACAGATTCATTGTAATTTGTGTTTTATCACTGATCACTCATGGAGAACCAGTTGGAGAGGAGTTTTCAGAAGATAAAATTATAACATTTATGAAGTTCTCAATGCCACGTTCCCTAATCTGTTGTCCTCACTCCCTTTAAAATAATGCATGGGGATGTCAGTGGGTTTATATTACTGTATTTACGGGGGGACTTATGGAAAGCCCTTCTACACCAAAAAGCGGGCTTGGGTCGGTTAATATAGAGCCACTGTGGTCCCTGGAGCATCCCCCGGGGACCAGCGGGTGCTTGGTGAGATGGCCCTCTAAGAACAGGAGCAGGAACGTTCCGGTACACTTCCGGTCGCATCTTCCTTGTGAGATAACCCCACCTTTTCTCAGTAAAGAAATTGTGGTTAATCCCAGTGAGGGAAGAACAACAAACTGGGGAATGATAGAGCTGTGTTTTCTCCATTTCCAAATTTGTCCTAAGGAGTCCCTTTCTTGACATGGATCCCTGACATTTCCCAATCTATCCTTTTATGCTTTCTTTTCTAAAGTGGAATGACTTATCTGGTTGAAAGTTTTAGGAAGAATGACCAGACATTCTGGGCTCAAGAATGAGAGAGCCTACTCTTCCTTTCGTTGTCCGCAGAAAGCACATTCAAGTGCTTCTCCCCCCAGGTGTCCGCACTCAGGAAACCCTGGTCCCATCTGTATTGGTAAGACTTGCAAGTGAGTTCGCCTAATTTTAGCGTTCCATATGAGCATGTCACGCTGCCCTTTATTCTCAAACCAGGATGGCCGCATGGGCCTTGATCAGTAATAAAGGTGCCTTTAAAAACCCCAGGGCCATTCATTTCACATATTTCTCAGTGTATTGAGAACACGGATATTCAGAGACGGGTGCTGTTTGTTGGGGGTTATTTAGCCACCAGTATGTAACATAAGCTTAAAAAAGTACTAACTTTTTAGGGGTGCCGTAAAAAAGTACCACAGGTTGGGTGGCTTAAGCAACAGAAATTCGTTTATCAGAGTTCTGGAGGCTAAGAGTCCAAGATTAAGATGTTGTCAGGTTTGGTGTCTCTGGAGGCCTCCCTCCTTGACTTGTACGTGGCTGTCTTCTCTCTGTGTCTTCATTTGGTCTTTCCTCTGTGCTCATACATCCTGGATGTCTGTTCCTCTTTTTCATGAGGACACCAGCCATATGGGATTAGCACCCCATCCTTCTGACCTTGCTTTTAACCTTATCTTCTTAAAGGCCCCCTCTCCAGATACAATCACTTATGGAGTCAGGGCTTCAGCATATGAATGTGCGGAGATCACATTTCACTCCAGAACAAACACCTATAAAAAAGCAGAGTGCAAAATAGATGTTTTAAAATCTAAAGTCAACTATGAGTTGTTGACAAAAAACACACTTATACAGTAAGAAAGAAAGATGAAAAATAAAGAAGCATGAAAATTAGTGCTTTTATGATGATATAGTAACAGACAGTAATTGAATATAGTAATGTAGTATAAAACAAATTAGATATTAAAGTGGAAATAATAAGAATATGATTTGGTGATAAAAGGAAATGAACCACCAAAAAGATATAATAATCATGAATTCATATATAACAACATCGTCTCAAAGTATACATGGTAAAGTTTCAACTATCAACAGACCGATATGACTATTAATTGATAGTAGATTTTGACTCACTTATTTCAGAAATTAATATCTAAAAGAGTTCAAATATTAGTAAGAACAATAGAAAAAAAATAGCATAATTAAAACATGTTATCCAGTATAAGAGTGCTTAACCCAGAATGTATAATGAATTATAAAGTCTTAAAAGTCACCAAAGTAGTTTTGAGAAAAAAAAGAGATTGGAAGGCTTGGACTCGGATTGTCACACTAGATACCAGGATTTGGTATAAGAGACAGACACCATCCCTTACAAATCAGTGGAAATGAATGGACTGGTCAACAAGTTGTATTGAGACATGTTGGATAAATGAACATTTAAAAAATAAAACACTATCAGTTTGTAAAGAATAAAATTCCATGAAATCAAAGACAAAGATCTTATACTGATAAGGAAAGTACAAATTGGTATAGCCAACTTGGGGAGTAACTTATCAACATTTGAAACAACGATTGTTGATACACAAATCCAATATACCTAGTCATCCTATGTTTAGATGTCTGTTCCAGTGAAACTCCCATATACAGACTGGAGGATCATTGGGAGACAATTATCCATGGTTCTCTCTGGTTTCTGCACAGCTTGTCAACTGTCCTTCTGTACTAAATTATCTTTTCAAGGATGTTTGTAAAGTGAATAGACTTGAGAGAATGAGGTAGTGTCTGCAGAGGGCAGACTTGCTTTCTGTCAATTACAGTAAAAGTATTGTCTCCCTTTGAAGCAAAGATCAGGCATGTTTGCTTACAGTGCTTTATACAAAAGTTCCGATTCCCTATACTCAGGATTCCTCAGCTATGATACAAACCACTGTGTACAGTTTTCATTTGGGCTCTATAGGTCGTTCTCATGAAAATTGAGAGGGAAAAGGAATTGGTGCAAATAGGCTAACTCTCACGCTGCTTGCTATGCTGTGAGTAATGAAGTTCTTTGCTACTGGTATGTCTTCTTCCAGAACTCATGAAAACTATGTCAGACCTAGGTGTTAGCTTACAGATAGGGTAAGAGTCTAGACTTTTCACAGTTCCTGACATGGACTTGTACAAATGAATTGTAATACAGTTTATAATGATAAAAAAAAATAGAATTGAATTAAATGTGTAACAATGGATGGATGGATTTTAAAAATTGTGAGGTATAATAAAGCAGTTAAACTATGTGAAATTGATGTGCTATGTTTACTCGTACAAGACTTCTGTTTTTATGAGTCAAAGTGATGTGATTGTTAGCAATCTTATATGGTTCAACCTAAGATATGTATCAACATAAATAGGTCTCAAAAACATAAGCTTTAGTTTAGACTTTGATTTCTTCTCTAAAAAACAACCTATGCAAATATTTAAAAGGGAATCATTTTCTTTTTATTTTCACGGATGGAATAAAAATATTCTACCTCATGTGGATGGAGAGATACTGACCTCAGGATAACAATGGCTCCTGTGCTGAGTAGAAGGATGATGAAAACAGGGTGCGTATTAGTGAAATTTCAACTGTATCCGTCAAATTCTGGTTCAAAACCCAATAAAGATCAGAGGTAAATATTATAATAGACCAACTAGTTTTGATTAGATATGTATATACTCGGGTGGTTGCCGAAAATCTTCCTGAACTTTTCTTTCGCTGGTAGGTGGCCATTGTGTTCTAATTAAAACAGTCCTAAGGTCAAGTGAGTGCACAGAGACTCAAGATAGGACTGCAGCCTGGAAACCATTCTTCTTGATCAGGCTTCCCAAAGATGCAAAGTCCTCTGCTCCCTCATTTTCTGAGAAGGCCTATCTTGGTGCATAGGACAGTTTTTCTTCTAGAAAACACATTATGAGTCACTCTGAGGAGAGTGGGTCTAACCCTAAAATCTTCACCGTGTGTCATTAAATGTCACATAGTTCAGCTGCAGGAAATTTTTTTTTTCTCATAATGAGAAATGTAAAGTCTAAGCTGGTTTCAAGTATTTATAATTTTTAATCCTGAAAAAAAAAAAATTAACGATTTCATACATTAAAAAAAAATCACCTTTAAAATACAGATGACTATGTCCACACTAAACTATCTTCCCATCTTTTAGATTAACATTTTTTAATGCCCTTTTTTTTTTTGTTTTGTTTTGTTTTTTAGTTCTGTGTTATGTACTTTTGGAAAAAGTTAGAAGCACCTAAGCAAATAAAAGTAGAGGATTATAAATGTTTAGAGCTTGAGTAAGTTTTTGCATTGACATTTCCATTTTTGCAGATGGAAATATGTGGATGTCCTTGGGCGGTGGTTATAACAACGTGTGAACTCCCCTCTCCTGACCCACCAAACAGTATTAATTTCAATATACTAAGCTACACTAAGAATTGTAACATTGATTGAGAGCTTCTTGTGTGTCAGACACTGCTCTAAGCCCTTTCCCTGTATTATCTCATTTAACTCTCACAGGTATCTGTGAGTTAAGCACCATTATCTTTTCCATTTTATAGGTGAGGAAACTGGGTACCAGGGAGATAAGTACATTTCCCATCACCACACACATAGGAACTGGTGGAACCAGGGTGTCGGCCCAAGCAGCTTTGTGCTAGAACTCACCCACACGCTTAACCTCTCTTCTAAGTTTATTGACGACAACATTGACCTTAGTACGTCTGTGTCTTACCATCAAATTTCAGTTTTCGTAATGAACTTTTCTAGGCCTACACATAATCAAAGGGGTAGGTTTATTTTTAAAAAAATTTTATAAATATAAAATGTGAGGACCAGAATGGAAGAATAACTGCAATCGTGGCCTCACCCGTCCTATCACTCTTGCCTAGAGAGCGTGACTTGCTGTGGGCCGTAGCTAAGAACTAAATCATTCGAAAGGAAGTGAAGTATACGTTCCATTTCCCAATAACTTTACAGAGAAGTATTAGAACACAAAAACAACCCCTGAGAAAGAGTTAGGAAATTGGTGTCTATCAGTGATGTAGGTCTCGTGTGTGAGACTCACAGTCCTTATTAAACGTAATTCATGACTCCTGATGCTAAAACACACTCTACATTTAACTAGCTCCTGAGTGAATAAGAATTTTACTATGCTGAGGCAGATTCATGTTGCTACATAACTAAACACACCAAAACTTAGTAGCTTAAAACAACAACCATTGACTTACGTCGTGATTCTGTGGGTTAGTGGGATTGTTCTTTTTTGCATGGATTGACCTTAATAGTCCTCTGTTGACCTTTACCAGGTGTGTGCATTTGGCTGGTGGGTCATCTTGTGATCTAGGATGGCCTTACCCAGCTGTCTGCCAGTTTGCAGTCTGTCACCTAGAACAACAGGAGGGACTGAGTTTATGGTCTTCATCATTCAGCAGGTGACTTTGGTCCTGTTCTCAGAGTGGGGATCTCTAATAGCACACGAGAGGAAGCTGTATTTGGGGCTTCTCGAGGATCCAGGCTACTAAAGGAAGGCTCCAAACATATCCCATTCAAATAGTCTTTTCTGAACCACTTCCCACGGCCTGTTGTATACAACCTATATTCGTGACCTTGACATCCAGTGCCCGACACAATATGGGTTCTACTTAACTTTTATATTTTCCATTCCTGCCCTCCCTAACTTTCCAACTTAGACCTTATTGTGTAGCTGAGTTGCACTGTTTGTATACTTTCAAATAGTTCATTTCCCTTCCCTTTGGGTTTTCTCAACTGCTGTCCCCGCTATCCAAAAATTCTTTCCTCTGGTCTCCTCTTGTTGAAACTTTTCCACCTTTCCAAGACCCAGCAAAAATACAAACCTGATGCATATTCTGTTAGCTTGTTTTGTAACACTTGTGCGACCTTTTCTTTGGAGTCTGATGGCATGGATTATACTAATCATATACTTCTCTGTGTATACTTCCTGCACAATAGTTAGACTGTAAGCTCTCTTGAATGCAAAGATCATGTTTCATCTGTATACCAAGAATAGCATTTAAAGCACACTTGGCAAAGGAAAAAAAATGTGTTTGCTAACTTGAAAATTCAAATTACCTCCATGGGTATTTTCTTCTTGTTTTTGAAACCAATCTTGTTTACCACGCTTTTTCACTTCATAAGTCTTTCGCTGTATTTTTAATAACAACAACAACCAAAGGACTACGAAGCTCTCATTTTCCATCCTTTTCTCAAAAACAAAAGTGTCAAGGCCATTTGTGAGAGAAGGTAGGAGGTGGAGCAGAATGGTTTGCCCAGAGCGATGACAAAGGTGCTGTCCCATTTCCCCGAAACCACAGGACTGACTCACTCCTGCTCCAGATCTTTGGGTTCTTCTACCCACCCCAGGTTGCCTCCCAGTCATTAACCCCCCTTGGAAACTGTCCTCCATCTCCTGAACTAAGAGCAGTACTTGGTCTTCATCGATTTCCTATTTGAAAACCACGAGAAGCCTCAGTGTTATTTCAAAGGCTTGGCAGCTGGTGTGTGCACCCCCCCCCACACACACACTGTTCTTGGGACCAAGTTGAAGTTACTGTTCTTGCTCTCAGCCATTTCCTGCCTTTGGGAGTTGAAAAAGGGGGAGCCTCAATATACTCAGACTTCCTCAGTAACAGTTTGACACCTTGGCCCTTGTGTGCGCATGCGCACACGCTACACAAACTCAAACACATAGTTTATTTTTAAAAATGTTACAAGTGCCCAAGCTATTAAAAAATAAAATGCACGCCCTCACATACTGAAAATCACAAGTGCTAGTATATTATCATGTTTGCTTTAACATTTTACTTATCATAAAACAGAACATCCAAGATAAACTTGAAATCACCTTTAGTTTCCTCTCCAATCTCATGCCTCTTCTTCCTGTCCATGACATAACTATAAGGAATTTGATGACTTTCCTTCAAGTCCTTGCCTATACATTTGTGTATATTTGTCCATAAACATATTATTTCTTAAGTGTTTGTAAAGGCATCAAATTTTACTTAACTTTCTCCAACTTGTTGTGTGTAACTCGTGTAGTTAATTCTTGTTAATAAAAGTAGATCCAACTGATTTATTTTAGTGCATAATATTCTAATAATTCTTTTACTAGACGATACCATTCATGTATCTACTTCTACTGATAGATATTTAGATTGGGCCTAACTTTTTTGCTGTTATAAACAATGTTGCAGCCCTGGCTGAGTAGCTGAGTTGGTTAGAGTGTCATCCCTACACACCAAGGTTGCAGGTTCAATCCCTGGTCCGGGCACATATAAGAATCAACCAATGATGCATAACTAAGTGGAACAACAAATTAGTGTTTCCAGCTCTCCCTTCCTCTTTCTTTAAAATCAATAAAATTTTTTTTAAATTAAAAAAAAAGAAAAAACACATTGCAACAAATAAACAAACGCTGTACTCGGCATGGTTTTCCCTAGAGTATAAACCTAAAATAAAATTATTGGTTTTTTATTTTCACTTTACCAGATAGCTCTGCACTTTTTCTGCTTCTTGCCTCCCTTCCTCACTGCTTTCCTGTTACCCCAGTGACGATGCTAAAATGAAAGCTGATCATGCCCGAAAGTAACTAAAACCCGTTCCTAACTTCCCATACTCAGTAGGGTATGGTATCAGCTCCTTGGACTGATGCTTAAGACCCTTTATGACATGCCCTTACTGCCCACGCAGGAGTGTCTCACTCACAGTTTATCCCCCAGCAATATTGAAATATTCCTTATTTTGTGATGGAATCATGGAATGTAGTTCCTGCCTGGAGTTTTCCTGCCTGGAATTTCCTCCTTTTCCTTCCTTGGTCTTTCTTCAAAACTTACCATAGATCCACTTCCAATAATAATAATAATAATAATAATAATAGATAGATAACATTTATTATTTGCCATGTACCTGAAATTATCCTTTACCAAAAGATAATTCTCCTGCAAATACTATGTCCCCTCTTATTTAAAGATTATCCCCAACAGAGTTCAGCACTCCTTCCCTGCCCCTCCGTGTTTTTTTCTATACATTTATTTGTTATTAGATCTATAAGAAGAACAATAGTTGAATAAATTGCCCTTTTTATTCTACTTTTTCTTTTTCTTTTTTTCTAAACTCTACAGGAGAAAAAGAACACCTCTATTACAATGGGGGTTAAAAAAAAAAAAAAAAAGTCCCCTGTCTAACATGGAAAATTCCCGTCTGCTACAGACGGAAGGAAATGAACGTCCGCAGGAGTCCCGCGGGACTCACTCCACAAGTCCAGCTGTGCCTCAGTCCCAGTTTTGAAGCAGTGTATCCCAAATCGGGTTCGCTGTCCACCCAGAACCGGTCTTGGTTGACCAGTGGGATAATATGTTTTGCCTGGATCTTAGGATTTTCATGTTTTCCTAAAAAACAAAGGGGCCAGAGTGGGGCCTTTTAACTGGCAGATGAACCCCTGAAAAGTTCATTCTGTATTCTACTTTTTCAGTTGCTGGTTTACATGTCTTACATGCACATGCTCCCACTAGTTTATGGAGTCCTTCAAGAACAGACTACAGCGTGATATCCACATATGCGACTCTAGTCATTAGCGGAAGATAAGGGCTTCCCAATTATTTGTTAAGTAAATTAAATATCTTTGGTAATAAAGTGTCTTTTCCTTTCCTTGAAGTCATCACATCGGGAAAAATTCACAATGGTTTCTGAGCTCCTCCATTGCCACTAACTCTTGTGGTGAAGGCATTTTGCCAAATGTGAGGTAGAAGTCACCTTTTGATGTTCAAACCACTCCTTAATAATCAAGTCATGAAGCCACAAGAGCTTCACACGTCTCATCCCACCGGTTTCACTGGCAGATCACACCCTTCCTTTCCCAGGGGTTAATGCTCCCTCACACTCATATTGGCTTGGTGAGGTCCCAATTTTTAGAATTCAGTAGCAACCCTAAGAGATGGGGTGGGAAGCTCTGCTAGCTTCCTTCAGACCTAAAGATTACATGCATGAAAAGAAAACGGGCTCCTGTCTCTGGACTCTACTCTTGCACAAAGAGGTATCATCAAGCTTTTGGAAGAGAAACTCATTCATCTTGGTAGAACAGTGCTGCGCTCCCAGCCCTGAGTTCGAGGGAGAGGGATGATATTTCATCAGATGTGAGCAGAGTCTTTAGAGCAGACAGGCCTAGAAAATCCCAACGGATGAAATACCAGAGCTCTACACACATTGACTATGCCCGGAATCATACCCAGACTCCTCCTTCCTGGCAGCAAGTCTGTGAACTCAAGAATAGAGAAGAAAGACATACAAACAAGTGGCAGGGATAATACCTGGAGAGAGAGGATTGTATCCTCTTTGTCCTGGTGATTTCTTCTGACGCATGATTTCCTTCCACGGAAGAAATCATAATTTGAGGTCAGCATGAACCCACAAGTAGAGACACTTGTCGGGCATGATTGTAGATGTGCCTTGTGAATTAATTGATGTCTGTTATGTATCTTAGGCAGTATCTTTATGAAAGCTGATACTTAAAGAATACAGTGTACCATATATATTTTATTATTAAAATTGTCTTGAGTTGGTGAAGAATTAATGCCAGCACATCGCTGGCTCAAATACATTTAGAATGGATTAAAATTTTGCTGAGCTCTATGCCTTGAAAGTGAGCCATGTTGGTTCTGCACATAAAAATAGCTACCATTTCTTGAATATCTACTTGATCCTTTGATGCAACAGCTTGGGCTGGCTGCTGGGTGCTTTTTCTGCTGATCTCACCTGAGGTCATTCACGTGATTGATGGCCCAACGGAGGCGGAGTGGACCCAGCTGGCTCATTCACATTTCTGGCAAATGATGCTGTCTGTTGCCTAACTAGTCCAGGGGCTGCGGGATCTGCCTCCACTCCACATAGCACTTTTTCTTCCCAGCTGCTAGACGCAGCTTCTTTACATGGTGGTGAAAGCGTTCCGAAAGAACAGGAGTAGAGATGGCAAGCCTCTGGAAACTGAGGTCTGATCTCACTTCTGATACATTCAACTGGCAAAAGCAAGTCATCGGGCCGGTGCAGTAGATGGAAGAAATGGCAAAGTCACATTGCCATGGGGAGTATCAGGATATAAAGAACTTACTGAGACCATCTTTGCAAACTCTGCACCAAACATTGACACAGTTCTCTCTCCCTCTCCCTCTGCAACTCTTTCTTTTGCATTTTTGGTCTTGTTTCATTGTCCTCTGCCAAACCTGACATTGTATTTTTCATAATGGTTTATTTCACACCAGTTAATGCTAAACAAATTAAATCAGTCAATGCAAAACAAGGAAATTCTTAAAATCTCATTTTGCGTTCCACAAAATTCCGTCTTTAACTATAGAAATTTTGCACTTTGACAATATATTCGGTTGTTAAATATCCTCTACTTGGACTATTTTTTTGGTCCATTATCTCCCAAATCTGTGTGATGCATAAGCCTCAGATGGTAGTGACTTGTTTCAGATGAAGAGGGTAAATTCTAAATGATCTCCCCAAACAATACCCCTCAAAATTGTGTGCCTCCAAAGTGAGTGGGCTTGTTTCCGTATCCTTGACTTTTTGTAAGAAAAAGTGATACTTCTCGTTCAGTATTGCATTATCCGATGTTTCAATATTATTATATTCATAGAACTGATGAGAGCATTAAATATGGCACTGCGGAGCAAAACCTGTGGCTATCCCCCAAGGAACTTCCAACCTAAAGGAAGAGACTGATACACACACATGAGAATACGTATCACAAGAGGGAATCCTGTCCTGTGAAATAGCCGACTGCTCTCTGTCTCACACTGGTCATGGTAGACTAGTCTATGCTGACTCTAATGGCGTGAGGAGAAGCTCCCAGTCCCAGCCTGGACAGCACCAAATTCAGTTTTTAAATATAAAGAGCTTCTTCTGTGCCCATCTAGAGGTACATACACACACACACACACACACACACACACAACTGTGAAAGGGAAATAGACAATTCCAATGAGAAATTAAAAGGTGGACAAATCACATTTAGTTGTAGGAAGTAAGAAAACGCCACGATGCTCCATTAATATCTGTTCTCCTTTTCCATCCTGTCTCTGTGACTATGAGTTCCTTCTCTTTGTAATGAGAGTTTTGGCTGATGTGATTTTGTGGGTCCCTCCAAACTAACTTCATGCTTGTAGCATAGACACCTAATTGGCATCACAATTTCCAATACTGGTGAGTCAATACGATCCCCCACTATCATTCAGAAATGATCCACTGTTCCATGAAAAATAGCTGCTGAACTGCAAGGCATTTGCATCTTATCTATTCCCTAATAATAGCATCACATCCACCCTAGTAAAGTTTATAAAGAAGGGCTCCAATCTTACAGTTAAGTCCCTGTGCGAAGTGGGAAAAATAAACCAGAGTCAAAATGGAAACAGGTTTTGTAGTTTCTTAAAATATCAGCAGAACAAATGACAAGTCAATTTCATAGAAGCTCAGTGGTCTGCTGTTTAATGGAGTTGGGTTGTTTACAGGTCTCTACAGAGGACAATGAAGGATCTAACCTGCTCTGTTAAATTGTATGTGTGGTGGTCAGGGGCAGGGGGGAGGATCTACTTTTATAATTTTACCCAAATCCTCTGTTTTTCCTTCCATTATCCAGATAATTGTTCTACCCTTAAAGTACCTAAAATTCTTCTGTGTTTATGCTTTACTGTACTTTTTACCTTTTAAATAACTTTCAAACACACTGTCCAATTTGATCATCAAACAAAAGTGTGAAAAGTTTTTATAAATAAGAAAACTGAGCCCGCAGAAGCTAAATGAGTCGCCCCGGCTCACATAGCATGTGAATGACAAGTCTAGGGTGAAACCCAGACACCTCACTTTGAAACTAGTCTTTTTCCTACTACACAATACTGGGGGAATTTTGGATAGTTGTGTAGGCCTGTCTCTGTTGTAGAGACAACATCACTCGCCAGTTTCATTGCTCTGACATTCAAACAGCATTAAAAAAGCATATATAGCTGGTGCCAGCTAGGCCACTGCGCTGCTCATCTCCCATCTGTTGGACAGCTGGACAAGGGGACAGCTGCCACTCCAGCTTGTTTTGCCTGGCACTATCAGATCTATTGGCATCCGATGCCACATGCCAGCTGGTGCCTGCTCTTGTTGAATAGGCCTTGTTTGGGTAGGCTAAGTCCCCAGTTGTTATTAACGCAGCCGCGAACCTCAGTCCCTTTCCTGAGGCAGGAGCACAGGTCGGAGACAGAGATCAAATCAGACTCACCTCTGAAAACATCTTACTTCTTGTTTTGTGGGACCAGAGCCTGGGTTGCTGTCAGACAGACTAGTGTACCAACTCCACGTTGACCACGTCTCAACTGTGCGACCTCAGACGAATCACTTCCCCTCCGTCGGCTTGCTCTGCAGGCAGGTCCCTTACTCTCTGATGGAAGCAGCAGCGACGCTGTCGTTGCGTCATTGTGTTGTGAAGATGACAGGAATGTGTGTGACAGCCTTACATGTGTTGGCCCCTCTGTGAGCAGGAACGGATTCAGGAGCACCTGCAGCCTGGAGCTTGATTTAACCTCCAGAAAGAAGTCCCTGGGTCACTTGTTATCAGTCTTCTAGAAGGAGAAAGGGGATTGCATATTATTGTGTCTTATTCTAGGGAAAAGATAGAAAACAAAGTTCCCGTAGTAGCACGGAAACAAATGTTAGTTCACGTTAGAAGCAACTCCCTTGAACCCAGAGCACTTAAGAGAGAGAAATTGGGAGTGACAGTCCACACCAGAGACTCCTGAGAGGAAGTCAGGGCACCATTGCTTTGTATGATAAGGAAGGGCGCCCTTCTCGTCTACGTTTTTATGCTGCTTGCCTTTTCCTCTTTCAGCTTTCTGGTTATTTCCTTGCTCCAAGTATACATCTCCTATACTAAAGGAGAAATGCATGTTACAGGTCAGGCTGCATAAAAGGTTCACAAAGTGTATGGGGGAATCTAGGGAGCATGACAGGGAATGAAAACGTGCCACTAGCCATGCAGAAAAAATAACAGTTGTCCCCCTGGGCAAGTGGAATGTGAGCATCACTCACTAGGCTTAACTCCCCTCGCAGCAGAAAAAACAATTCCGCATCTTTACCTTACACACAATACTTTCGCCATGTTATATGTTAGTTTGCTAGGGCTGCTGTCACAGAGTTTCATAAGCTGGGTGGCTTAAACAACAGCAATTTATTGTCTCAATAAATTCTGGAGGCTTGAAGTCCGAGGCCAAGGTGTTGTTGGCAGGGTCGGTTTCTCCTGAGGGAACCCTGTGGGGGAGAATGTGTCCCATGCTTATCTGTTAGCTCCCAGTGGAGGGCTGGCAATGCTGGTCACTGCTTGCCGTGTAGAAGCATCACCCTGACTTCTGCATTCATCTACCCGCGGTGTTCTTCCACTACGTGTGTCTCTGTGTTTAAATGGTCCCTTCTTATAAGGGTATGAGTCATATTGGATTAGAGCCCACCCTAATGACCTCCATTTAAGTAATTCATATGCAGTGACCCTTTTTCCAAATAAGATCACATCCTGAAGTGCCTGGGTTAGGATTTCAACATATGAATTTTGAAGGGACACAACCCCAAATAGGACCTTCAAATGTGGTACATTTTTAATAAAGTTTTCTGCACAGATGTCACTAAAATCAGTCATCAAACCTCAGAATGGGAAATAAATGGATGAAATGAGCTCTGTCTAGGCCTGAAATACCTGCTGTAATCCACGTTTTCCTTAGATTCCTTCAGCAATGCCTGTTAGTGGTAGAATGTGTTTCATTAGTTTGTCTCCAAGATTTTATGACTATGGCAGGGATGGGGGGGGTGGGGGTGGAGCTGAGGAAAGAGAATCCTCAAATAATAAATTATTGTTTAAAGAATTAGATCCCCTTTGCTGATTACCACTGAACTACCAAAATCAAAATCTTTAGACGGTAAATAGGTAGTATTTGCTAAGCACTTATTATGTCAGATTCTATACTAAGTGGTTTATGTGATTAGATGGACAGAAACTCTCAACCGCAGGAGTATTACCATGCGTACCCATTGCAGAGAGAAGCAACTGAGTCCTGAAGAGCTCAAGTAACTTGTCCAAGACCATACTGCATTCAGGACACAGCATGATCCAAAAGAGGTCCCTCTGGCTTGAAAGGTTCATTTCACAAGTCCAGGCCTGCACTGCCTTTTCTCAACTCTTACTTTTCTTCACAATAAAATTGAAATGGAATAATCTGCTTAGTGACTCAGAGTGAGGGCGGAGGGTGGTGAGGATAATGTTTGTTATTGCATCTACATATGAAACCAACACACTATAGAAAGAGAGGGAGAAGAAAGAAGAAAGAAATGGTAGAAGGAAGTGAGAATTCTTACCAGGATATGTTTTAGGTAGGTAGGTGGGTGGCTATTTATTACCTGCCTTCTTCAAGTCACTTTGGCTATTGCTACCATTGAGTGAGACATAAGAATAGAACGATTCAGAAAATTCTATTTCCTAGAAAGGCACCTGGCCCTCCCTTCTGCGGGGGAGTGAGGAAGAGTACCAGATGTGCTGAGGTTTGCC
Source organism: Furipterus horrens (assembly GCF_987537825.1). Taxonomy (NCBI): domain Eukaryota; kingdom Metazoa; phylum Chordata; class Mammalia; order Chiroptera; family Furipteridae; genus Furipterus; species Furipterus horrens. Next base: position 7,347,605 of record NW_028327177.1, read on the forward strand.
CGATTTAGCATTCTTTCATGAGTACTCACCACAGTCCCTACAAAGGAAATCATTTTGGGTGAATAATTAAATAAAGGTGGTGTTGGAGTTGTGTTGTTGGCTCTCGAGATAAATGCGGTGACTGTCAGCAATGTGCTGAGCACTTGGGTGGCTACCTCACACACCCAATAGTCAGTTCTGTTTCTGGATGTCAGTTCTGTGAGCCTAAGTCTACTCAAAGGAGAGGGTTCAGAAAGCAGGCATGCTTCTCCCTAGAGCTACTCTTCCAATAGGGACCCATAAGTTCTCTCTCCATCTCTTTCTCCAGTCTTCACGTGGAGGTTTCCCACTTTGTAATCATGTTTTTCTTTTTAGAAAATGGCATGTGGGAGATTCAAAAGTGTCATCTCCAAGTTTTCCCCTTGTCCACTTGCATATTCTATTCATTTGCCTGACAAGCTCTGAATTCCTGCTCCTAGAGAATTTCACATATTAATGGATATGAAATATATTTACTCTTTACAACAAAACTATCAGTTAGACATTGTTCTTCCCCACATTAGTGAGCAACACAGAGACTAAGTAATTGGGGGGAAATGCAAGGTTTTCTGTTAAATGCTTAAAACATTTAAGCAGAAGCTATATGGCTAACTCATTTATTCATTCAAGAAATAACTTTGGTTGTGCTAGGGATAAAGATAGAAAAATTGCTAATACAGAAAGCTCCCCTCCCCCATTTTCATAGTTCTTATAGTCAATCAGAGAAACCGAATAAAACATTTTATCACACATATTCCCATATATCTGTAATGGCAATAAATATATTGTGAAAAAGAGCACATAAATGAGAGACCCATTGTGGTCTGAGTATTAGGAGAAGCCTCAGTAAGGAAATATATTTAGGCCAAGACCTGGAGTTGTCTAAGAGCTAGCTGGGAGGAAGGCATGACAGGTGGAATAATCAAATGGGGAAGAATCTTGTGTACTGTGGGTGAGTGAGGATCCAAATGATTGAGCGGAAGTGTATGAGGACAAAGGTGACGTGAGACAAGGCTGTGGGATGAGAGAGGAACCAACCAGGATATGGAAATACTACCAAGTCAGATTAAAGCTGGTCTCTATCCTAGGAATAACAGGAAGTCCTTGAAGGGCATTAAGACGGGGGTGACAGGTTCAGAAAAGCATTTAGAAAAATTACTCTTGTTGGAAGGGCAGGAAGAAGAGGGACACGAGAAGGATAAAGACATGTTAGAAAATTCGGGAAAGCTTCCATGGGAAAGATCTGGTAGCTTGACTTAGTAATATGCCATGAATATGTAAAAAAAGTGCTTGTATTCAACAATTATTTGGAAGAGATCTTCCTTAGATTTGAGTATTATTAGATCTATATCTGAGATGAGGGAGTTGTTCAAGATAACTGAGGTAACAACCCTAAGTTGGAGGTGCCCCTTATTGAGATAGAAACCTCTAGAAACAGGCATATTTTCTGACAAAGAAATATGAGGTTAGTTTGAGATATATGATGTTGCTTTATCTAGGAAACATCTAGGAAGAAATAATAAATCAGAGATTTGTTAATGAGGTAACAATCTAGAGCCTGGAAAAAATATATTTACCTTAGAACTATCAATCTCAAAGTCATGGCCTCTGATGCACTGCTTAAGCCACAGGCAATGAAAATATTACACAAGGAGAAGCCCTAGATTGGGACAACAGGTGGAAATGGGGATCCCTGACTTTTTGATGTCTCTTTCGTTGAGGGACAATAATTGGGAAGACTTTAGAAGGAGTGACCAAAGGTACAGATCAAAGCAGTGGAATACTGTAACAGGCATATTGAAGGAAGACTGTCTTCAGAGTTTAGTGGTGAACATTGTTCAAAGTCAAGTAAAAGTGCTGCGTGCAAAGATTGGACGGGACTGGAGATTTGGATATCACTGAGGTGTGCTGGACAGTCACTGCCAGGAAGTAATGGAAGCAAAAGCCAGAAGGAAGTGGGAGGTAAAAAAATGGAGGAACGTACATACATTGAAAGCTCTTTAAGTGTGGTGAGAAAGAAAACAAACTGGGTCAGTGTCTGGATGGAGGATATCTTAATCCGCTACCAGTTGAACTGAACAACATCCAAGGACACTTTCAACCTCTAAACTCCATGAAAGTATCATAATTGGCTCTGCCCCCAGTAGTTAAGACAAGTCTTTAGAGTTGTTTTTCTTACTGTATGCCTTCTCAACTCATGATACAGTGCCTATCATATTGTAAATGTTAATAAATATTAGTTGAAAGATTGAAGTTATTATTGGTGGAGAACCTGCCAAGACTAATTAAATACCTACAGGAAATGAAAGAACTGTTCGACTAGAGGTCTAATCAGAATAAAGGCCAAGATATTTTAAACCCAAAGATGTGATATCCTTATGAGCAGAATGACTAAGTGAGCAAAGGGTTGCAGAGCTCCTGGTAAGGGGATATACACTTATTCACCAATGTAACCACCAATGCAGATCTACACACACTGGAAATGATTAATTTAGAAAGCATAATGGCCCAGCAGTCAGAAGCCCCCGTAGGTCTTTTTAACAGTTGGTATTGAAATGATCTTTCTCACACTTTAATGCTGTGAAATTAGTATCAGTTTTCAAATGATTGAAAGCCAGACAGAGTAAAGATGAAAGTGCCTTCCTTCTCGAGTTTCTCAAACTATATTGGCTTAATCACTTATCAACAAGTTCCTGGTTACTGTTTTTAAAGTCTGCTGTTAGAAAAACTTGATAAATGTATTTAAGCTAATGCTTAATATTTGGGAATATACAAAGCCATTCAGCCTAGTGTGTTTGACATTAACCTTGAGACTGGAAGACTTATACTCTATACAAGTATCAACAATAGCAGCTAACATGCAGTTCCATCCTGCTGAGCCCCTAAATTTGCTTTGTTCCCTGTCTAGTATCTAATTTCAATAGTAGTAGTAGTAGCAATTAACATTTATTTAGTGCTACTACATGCCAAACACTAAACATATATTATATCATCAAATCTTCAAAATAATCTCCATTTTACAGAAGAAAAAACCGAGAACAGGACAAATAACCTTTACTTTGAGCTTGAGTGTGTCCTCAAATCTGAAATGAGTGTCTTGTAGGCAGTGTATAGATGGATCTTCATCTTTAATCCATTTAGCCATACCATGCCTTTTGATTGGAGAGTGTAGTCCATTTATATTTAATATAGTTATTGACACGGAAGGACTTTCTCATGCCATTTTATTACCTGTCTTCTGGATATTTTGTAGCGCTTTTGTTCTTTTTTCCGCTTTTACTGTCTTCCTTTGTGATATTCTGATATTTCATTGTGATATGCTTTGAGTCCCTTCTTTTTATTTTTTGTGTTTTTGCTTTTTTGTTACCATGAGGCTTACATAAAATATTTTCTAGATATAATGGTCTATTTTAAGCTGAGAACAACTTAAGTTTGATCACATACAAAATGTCTATCTATTTACTCCCAGCCCTCCATAGTTTCTGTGTCACAGTTTACCTCTTTTTATATTGTGTATTCAATTAACAAACTATTTTAGCAACAGTGATTTTTAATATTTTGTCCTGTAACTGATTAATACAAAATTATATTACATTATTAATATTTTATGAATTTGACTATATACTTACTTTTACCAGTATGTTTTATATGTTTTACATTTTCATTTTATTAATTAATATCCTTTTATTTCAATTTGAAAAACTTATTTCAGCATTTCTTGTAAGGCAGGATGAATGGTGAAGAACTTCTTCATCTTTTGTTTGTTTGAGAAGTTTGTTTCTCCTTCATTGCTGAAAGAAAACTTCACCAAGTAAAATATTCTTGGTTGGCATTATTTTAAATTTAATACTTGGAATATATCATCCCACTCTTTCCTAGACTGTGAAGTTTCTGCTGAGAAGATATCACTTATGGGGTTCCCCCTATATATGAGGATTTTTATCTCTTCTTGCTTTTAAAGTTTTCTCTTTGTCTAATTGTAGACTGTTTTATTATAATGTATCTTAGAGAAGAACATTGGAGTTGAAATTTTGGGGTGACATACTAACTCCATGATCTTGGATGTCTAAACTTCTCCACAGATTTGGGAGGTTCTCAGCCATTGTTTTAAAATAAGCTTTTTGCTCCCTTTTTCCATGGGGGCTAACCTGGCAGAGGATGAGCCTGTAATCTGGGCCTTCAGAGGCCAGCCTGGGGTTTGGGTATTGGGGGGCCGTCTGGTGTTGAGGTGGGCTCACAGTCTGGGTCCATAGGGTTTACCTGGGACCACAGGCATTGGCCTGGTGTCAGGTTGGGTCAAAAGCCTTGGTTCCCAGTAATTGGCCTGTCACTGAACCCACCTGGGATCCTGGTTTATGACTGATGATCTGGTTTGTGGGTGTTGATTGGGAGCTGGAACCAACTGGGGCCTCTTGTGAACTGACTAACACTGGAACGGGCTGGATTCCTGGGTTCCTGGGAGCCTACCGGAAGCCGCCTACAGCTATGGGAGTAGCCCTGGTGCTGAGCAGGCCAGAGCTGGGGTTCACAGTGAGGTCTGGCACTCACTTTACTCCCATTTTCCCACAGAGAGGCTGTCTCTCTCCATGCTGAGCTGTCCAGGCTTGGGAGACAGGTGAGGGGGTACTGTGTCTTTTCTTATTTCTGTACTACGTCTAGTTGCTATAATCTCTTACCTGGGATTTTTGGCTCCTGCGAAGGTATTTTTTTTGTGCAGATAGTTTTTCAATTTGATGTTTTGGGGAGAAGACGAGCACTAGAAATTTATACACGGCCACTTTGATGATGTCACTCTCCTAGATAGTTCTGCTCCTACGTTAAAGATGGCAAAACTGGGTCCTTGAATGGATGACTATTTTACATGAGGTCAAACAAGTCACTAGAGCAGGCCAGGATAAGAACTCAAATTTGTCTGTCTCCAAGGCCCATGTTCTTTCCCTCACGAAAACCTTCTCTCCAAAAAGAAAAAGGCAGTGAAATAAAAATAATTACTTCTTTTAACAAAAAATTAATTATAGCAACATTTGTTTTCCCTGGGGTAAACTAATACATATCAATAGGAAGATATATTTTTATACTGCTCTCGTCCTTACAAACACATCCAGATATTGAATCATCTGAAAAGAAAAATTGTAGGGTCAAAGCTTCCACCAATTCTCTGAATGTCAAAAGTTGAAAACCCCAGATAAATGGCCCTTTGTTTAGAAGAAAACCATAATAACTTCTTAAAAATATCTTTAAAGATTGGCAGAGCTGAGAGTTTAGGTGAAAAATAAGTTATCCTATGTATTAAATGGAAAACTAAGAATTGGAGGTAAGAGCAGTCCAGGAAATGTGAGAGAGGAAGCGCATATGAGGAGAATAAGGGCCTGGCTAATACAACAGCCAGGAAATTCATAAAGAAGGCTCCAGCCAGCGAGGAGTGTGTCTGTAGAACTCTGGGAAGCTGAGAACTGACTAGTAATTTTCCACGCTTTTATGCATAGTATCAGCAAAAAAGAACTTTTCTCTCTCTCTGAATCTTGAATCAAAACAAGGAAAGAAGACTAGGTTCCACATTTGGGTTGACTCAAGCTAGGGAGAGAAGAGCCATGAGTCACAAGACACGAGTGAGATGAAGAGTCTAGGAAAAGAAATTGGGACAAGAGAAGAATAGGGGAAATGAGTGACCCTTCCCAACAGGAGCCCAAGAAAAAGTGCTGAGTGTTTTAGTGTACGCATCTGGCCCCTTGAGCATGTTTACTTCAATATCGAAGGCAAATGGTGATCGACCACCCTCACCTCCAGGATGAGGGAGACATTCAGATATCTGGGACTTGGATCACAAAGAGAATACTGAAGTCGTCCGGACCCTCTATCATGAGAAAAAATAGCTCTTTGCACAAAGCTCTTCCCAGCATTTTTGTTGCAGTTGTTACTTTCGCTTTGCCACACACCCGAGATTCCATCAACATCACGTGACTTGCCTTATGCAAATATAGTGTGATTGTTCAGACCACCATCTTTTTCTGTCCACAAGGATTCTACTTAGATGTCAATGTCATTTCCTTATAAAGACTGTTGGTCCTCTCCTGGTTCCTTCCTCCTTAATAGCATCTTACATCCATTTCTGCTGCACTTCCTGCCACTCTGGAATATCATTACTTGTGACAGGACTGTCTCTCCATCTGAACTGTAAACTCCTCCGATGCAGGCAAAAGCCACTCCTCCAGTCTTTGTTCAACAACCTAGCACAGTGCTGAAACAGAGATGTTCAATAAATCTTGAGTAGATATATGGTTACATGCGGAATGGGGTCTTCTTAGGCAACTTTGTTTAAAACTTTATGGGGAAGGCTCAAATAAGGTGACTGAATTTTCTCTGGATTCTCACCCCATGTCGGTCACCATCTGTGATGGAGAAGCAATAATTATATACTCTCTGTGAGGATTGTCAAGATGATAAAACCACAGTCTCAGCCAACAGTATTCAAAGACACCAGGCTCAAGTCCTTTGACCTCTTGATTTTGCAGTTCAATTTCTTTTCTCTCCTGAAGTATTGGTTTCGAATTTGATTGTTTCAATATTTTTATTATGAAATAACTTCAAACTTACAGAACATTTGTAAGAATAACAAAAACCTACATGCCCTTCATCCAGACTCAACAGTTGCTAAAATTGGTCATATTTGTTTTTGTCACATATATTATTTCCTTAAATGAGTGATAGTGAGGTGCAGACATCTTGCCCCTGTGTTGGTGTACTTGCTTATTCCTCAGAGCAAGGACATTCAATTCCATAACCATGAGATAATTGTGACAATCATGAAATTTTACATTGGGACAATATTATGAATTAGCCTATTTATCCCAATCAAATTTCACTAATAATACCTTTGACAACAATTTTTCCTGGTTCCATGTCTAATTCAGGACCACATGTTGCATCCAGATGCCATGTCTCTTGGTCTCCTTATTTGGAGACAGCTCCTCAGCCTTACTGCCTTGCATAACACTGACACTTTTGAAAAATCCTAGCCTTAGGTGCAGACAGCTCTTTGGGCTTGTGTCATGTTTTCTAATGATGTGGTTCAGTTTAAACATTTTGGGCAGGATGTCAGTGCAGCTCGTTAAGAGTTACATGGGGTCAGTTCATCCCATTTTTGCTTAGGTACACTTTATAGACTATTATTTTATATTTTCAAATGGAAAGAGAGTAACCTGACCACAAAGAAACCTGGCACACACATCTTAATCAAATGATCAAAGTTGATATCACCAATGGCTGATTTTTAAAAAAGGCTACTTCAATAAAAGGTTCAGCTATTTTAAGAACTGATTTGCCACCCACACGAATTATGCATTCTGATTTTTTTAATGCATGAAAAAATGTAACGTTGTTTGCCGCAATATTTACTGACTACCCAGTGCATAAGATCTGGAATAATTTTAATGATATTCAATGAACTCCAAGTCTTTAATAACAAGTTACTGCTAACACATCCACATATCTTTTTTAATCTTCCCATGACCTCATGTACAAGAGAGGTAACAACAGTAACTTGGCAAAGGTCACAAGCTCAGGTCATGTGAGCGCTTTTTTGTTTCTTTGCAAGTCCAGAGTTCTTCACTCCGCACATATTCAAAACCAGGAAAAATATGGGCGCTCAACATGTGGAAGGCCAGGTGCTAATTATATTGTCATATGATTGGATAGCACTCTGTAACTTCCTTATTAAAACACTAATTCAGAGAAAGAATGTGGAAGAAAGCCAGGGATGTGAGAGGGGAGTGATTGCAGGTGGAGGAAGCAAAAAGGATTCTATCCCCCCCCCCCCCCCCCAGGAGACACTTATCATGCCTATGGCCTCTAAAAGCCAGCCCATGCTGATCTGGATGCAGGTATGTCAGGTGAGCCACAGCTGGTGAGCTCAGTCATCTTCTTGGAGAAAGCAGGGGACTGTGTTTCCCTGCAGATAGGGAACTAAGGACTTGAAAGTAGCAACTCGTCGGCGGCGGCGGCAGCCGTCCATCTCGAGAGACGATGGTGTAGCTTCTTAAGAGTCTATCTGCACCGCCGAGAATGGCTGTGCAGTCCGACTCGGGAGTGACACGGTATCTGTCTCCTCCCGTGTTGAATCGACATCTTGCGATGACGCTGGAGTGTCCTCTCCAGTGAAGCTGAAGATACAGAGCCTGGGCAGGGTGATATGGAGGGTCTGCTGTTGCCCATGCAGCAGACCCCCCCCTCTCTTCGCAGCTGAAGGGTCCAAAGGAAAGACGGAGTCAATACAGCTTGGCTTCAGGTGCGCCGCAGGAGTTGCCGGTGTTGACTACAACGTCAAACCGCCTTAGGGACTCCAGCTCCGGATTTTCTGTCGGGGTTTACTCCCTTAGCCTTTCCCCTGAAGAGGTATGCCGCAAGGCAGCGGAGGTTTTTTGGAGTCAGAGTTTTCCTTCTCTGATGTGCCCTGACTGGAAGATCGAACCAGCGACACTTAGCTCGCAGGCCGACGCTCAATCCACTGAGCCAAACCAGCCAGGGTAAAAAGTAGCAACTGTATATATATATATATATATATATATATATATATATATATAGAGAGAGAGAGAGAGAGAGAGAGAGAGAGAGAGAGAGAGAGAGAGAGCACGAGAGCACTCTAGCTTAGAAAACCCCAAGACTCTCCAAAGAACCTCAAACTCTCTGTTTCAATCATCTTCAAGTTCTAGATAAGCCTCATTTACTGGCGGGAATCTCATGAAGCAGATACTTGGAAGAGATATCGTGCAATGGATGTCAGGGTGCACATGCCGTTTGCAAGGGAAGATGCGGAACAGGGCCAGACCGAGGGAAGGAGACTGCAAAGCTGTCTGCCTTTCCTCCTGAGCTGGGCAGAAGGGAGGGCTGCTTCTTCCATGTGGAGTCGACAGTGCAAACTCACCATAAAGCCAGCGAGAAGGGAAAGATGCTTTGCAATTTTCAACATCTGCAGCCACTGCGACAGACTAATGCACTAATTAACTTTTTGGAAATAGCCACTGGAATGCTACAGAGCACGGATGGGGCTAGAAGATTCCTCCAGAGGAGGAACGGCAAACACTGGAGAGGGAGTGCAGACCTTAAACACCAGGTCCCAGTCACCAGCAGGAATCCTCCCAGAGCGTCCCTCTTCATCGCCCTCTGCCCTTTTGTGAGGATGGGTGGGCTAGCGCATCGGAATAAGTTACTCAGTTCCCTTTCTTTTCAGTAGCAGCTGTCACATACTCTGTCTGAGAGCAGCTAGAGCAATTCTCCTTGCCTGGGTCACTTAGACACAGCTCTCTTCTCAAGGGATGCATTCCTTTATTACTGATCCCAGCAATTTGACCTGTTTTGTTCTTTTGTTCATTTTTTTTTTTTTTAGTCCCACCCTCAATTTCTCCATTAGCCATCTATCTGTTTGTTAGAGTAGAGCCCATCCCCTGCGGCCATCCTTTTCTTACTTCCCTTGAGGATGGGCACAGACAACCAAGAGTCTAAGACCTCAGAGCAACACAGGTGGCAGGCTCTGAAGTCAGACACACGTGCTTGTGAACAGGGTCTCTCCTGCTATGAAACTGTGTGATCTTAGCCAAGCCCGTGTGTCAGGCTCTTCATCTACAAAACCTGCACGGTAAGAGAGTTACTGCATGCACAGCTCTTGACACAGAGTAAGGACTCAGTCAGCCTTAGTGATTAGTATTGATACCATCATCATCGTGATCGTCACTGCCTTCTCTGATCACGATGACAAATTAGACAAGACATAAAAATCACGGGTTTGGAGACTTCTACTCATTTCAGCATCTTGCTGAATTCCCACTGTCATTTTTCTGCAGGAATGTGTCCCGATCCTTGTCCTAAAGTGGCATTTTCCCTGACTAGAAATGCCTGTTTGTCAAGAGAGGATGTGGATTGACCTGGAGGAAATGGTGAAGAGAAAGAAAAGGCCTTTGCTTGTCTTTACCCCCAGCACCGGCACAGCTGGGCCCGGGTGAGGACCTGAGCCGGGGAGAAGCCTCGAGGAGTCTCTCGGTTCCCCATGGCCCCGGGCCAGATGTAGAGTGCCCAGCACATAGGCTTCCCTCTGTCTGCCTCAGCGCCCGCACCCCGAGCTCATGGCCTGCTCTGCTGCCGGGCCCCATGAGCTGCCTCCCCGACCCGGTCTGCAGGCTCCTCTAGAACAGGGATCGCGTGTTATCCAGCCCCGCGTCCCTCAGCTCAGGCGCAGCGCCTGGCCTTCAGGAGAGGGCGTTCCTTCTTGTCACCTCTCTGTCTTGCTTTCTGTTCCTCTTCCTCAGTTCAGATTCACCTTAGAACAGAACCATCGATGTAAATCATCCTGCCACCCCCCTGAACACACCCACTCCAGGGAGGAAATGCGCTCCAAGGGGGAGTACCCCAGATCTGGGGTCTCCCAGCAGGTGAGCAGATGACAGCAAGGGGAGGACCGGAGCTGTCAAGTCTCCTGGTCCACATTCCCACACAGCCTCTGTGTGTAAGAGCTTGGAGACTCCACTGGGTGTTTGTGAACCGGGGAAACCCCAGACGAGTGACTCACAGCAGAAAACTGCCCTGTTTCCTCAGGAAGGATTACCTGCGCCCCGTCGCTCGTGCCCTTCTTGACTGAAAACTGCCCCTGAGAATCAGTGACCACATCTTCCTCCTGTCACTGACAGCTCACCAGGGTCTTCCCCTTCCTCCTCCCCCACCTCCACTTTCTTGCAAAACTGGGCTATTATGAGCATCAGCCGAATTCTTTTGTACTGCTGTGAGGGTGGATGCTCAAATGATCATGTCTGTATGCATTTTTAGAGGGTTTGAAAGGTCAGTGTCTCTAAGCAAAGAAGTAATTGGAAGTCCTGAGGCCGGGAGGGCAGACGTGAATGGGTGACATTGAGAGTATGTAGGGGTGGGGGCTGATGGGGGCGGGGGAGAAGGTCATGCTACTGGGCATGATGCAAACAGATGAGGCCTGTAAGTAAAACATACTGTCTGAACCAGACTCTAGAATCCTCCCCAACAGTGCCCAGTGTCTCCGTCACATTAGCTGCTCCCTCCACAGCCATAGAAATAACAGTCATGAAAGTAATTGTTATGCAAGCTGTCATTTGTCTACTGACTACTGAATGCAGGTGCTATGTGAACCTTAGCAACTCTTCAAGGAAGGGGTTAGTATGAAAAGCCACACTCAGAAATGGCTTTGAGCCCAAGGCTGCCTTACTCTGAAGCCTGTCCCTGTGTTTCCTATATGGTGGCCATGATCACGTGAATCTGTCCGGCAGTGATACAGGAGGGTATGGATTTAGGGATGGGGACACAGGGAGGGAGAAGAATGCCTGGAAAGGAGTCGCCTTTGCAAGGTGTCCCCTTTCCTTGTGTTTTCTTTGGGTCCCAAGGTGTTTGAAGGAGACTGTAACTAAGCAGAGCCCGTGGCTGCCGAGGCAAGTGCCTTGCTCCTTTGTTTTAAACCTGCCCTGGCTCACAAAATGATGCCACCCTTGGCAACTGGAGGCCTTTGAGAATTTAGAGCCCAGACTAGAACTCAGATGGAGTGAAGGGCGGTCCGGGATGTGATGGGAAGCTGGTCATTTACCGCCATGTCAGGCCCAGGGAAGTGCTAAGAAAAGAAGACGGAAACTCACTGTGTTGTCCTGCTTACATTCAACGGCGCCCTTCTCAGCACAGCCAGCCTCTCACTCTGACGTCCTAGCAGCCGCACAGCCTTGCTCTGAAGGTGGCCTGGGAGGACTCAGCACTCCCACTCTCCTTCTGTGAAGTATTTTGAGTGATCATGATAAAGCATGACCACACCATTGAGTGTACTGAGCAGATCTCCCTAGCAAGCTTCGTGCATTTAAAGTTGGAGACCTGTCATAGACCAAGTTCAAGCACGCTTCTCTCTCTGTGTTGGGATTCTCACCCACTCATGGCAGGGTGAATTGCTCTTCCTGCAAAGCCCAGTCCCTCCCATGTCCCTGGCCCATCCAGGTCTGACCCAGAACTGCCCAGCGGAACTTCCCTTCTCTCCTGAGCATGCTGCTTAACACTGAACTTATTTAGTCTCTACCCATAAGCTGCCCAGAGACAGTGAGCTGTCTGACCTCTCCGTCTCAGCTCCTTACTTGGCACATAGAAGGCAATTAATTAATGTTGTGAAATAAGTAATTGGGTCCTCTATTAAGCCAACAAAAGTACTGAATACCTCACAGTCCATCAATGAATCAATTCCCAGTGACGTGAGAATTAAATGATACATAACTCAGCCCTTCTTTGTGGCATATAATGTCCTTTCCGGGAAGAAGGAATACAAAGTGGAATAGCGCTGTGACCAAGGCCAGCATTCTAAGGACAAAAAGTGAGAAGCCAGGGACAGCTGAGGGCATGGGAACAGGCAGGAGCACGTTGCACTGTGAGTATTTATGCTCATTGGGAGTTCAGGCTGCATTCCATGGAAGAGGAAGAGCCAATGGAGGTTGGAAATGAGGGAACAGTCACGATTCTTTTACTTCTTCTTTACCGCCAAGGATCAAGTGAGTCTCAGGGTATATTAGTCACTGTGACATTTCCCCAATTTCAAGACAAGATAAGGTCGAGAACATGGAAGAGATGACAAAGAACCCACACCACTCCAGCAAATAACAAAGATATTTTTGTTTTTCCACAGATGAAACTTCTGAACCAAGCAGTTTTGTGATCATCGTTACCATTTACTGAACATTTATTCTGGGCTAATTAACAGTCTAAATGCTTTACATATACTGGCTCAGTTAATATTCCCTTTGACTTTCTGAAGCTACTCACAGATATGATTCCATCATACGTCACAAATGCTGTATCTGGTATGTTTAGAAGCATGCTTCCACCCTGTTCTGGATGTCATCTTATACACCCTGTTCTTTTTGCTTCTCGACTCAGCAATATCTGCTGACAATCTACCTTGTTCTTTCAAAGGTCAATTGCAGAGTAGCAGACATTCCTGGAGAACGTAGGCTTTGTTGTACTTGGGGTGGGATTGCTGTCCGAGTGATGGCTAGTCTATAAATAATACACTCCCAGAAAAATATGCAATCGAGACGGAGCCGACTGCCAATTGAGAAGATACAGGCAAAGTCCGTTTATCCGGAAATCGAAGCTGCTGTGGACGTGACTAGCACCTCCCTGTAGCCAGTGAGCACTGTTCTAGTGGGCTGAGGACAGACCCCCCTCTTTTAGGCCTCTGGGACAAGCACAAAACTATTCTAGCAGAAAAATGGCTGCACACCAACACACAGAACTCATTCTCCTCTCGGCAAGTGGGCACGAAACCTTTATTTCTTTTTTTGACATTTCAGTATGATGGTCCTAATGTAGGTATCTATTCCCTACAGAATTTTTAAAAGCAGTTCTTCTTAAAAACCAGCTAGAGGTTAAGTTTGTCTATTCTGTTCATTTATTTGGGGAAGGGAGTGTGCTTCTTGTACAATATGTTTGAAATCTTCCTTTCGATTGAGGAATGCTGCTAGATAGTTGAGCCATAGAAAATATTTTGGAATTACAGGTCCATCACATACTGGTTTTGCAGAAGTTACTCAAACTCTAAAATGGGAAGGGCTCAGTGATTATGTGACTTGTGATAATGCATTTAACATATCGATGAAACAAAGTACCTTAACAGATATTTGCAAGTTCCTTCCCTCTTTGCAGAGGCCTCTGTCAGTTTTTGCTCAGATTCCAGTGATAATCTCTTTTCTGATTATCTTTCTTTCTCTCTCAAAGTCAATTTTCAAATTCTGTCATCAAAGATTACTTTGGACATTTGACCGAGTTCCGCAGGCCAGTAAGAATGGTGCTGACAATCTGGGTCAAATTAAGAGGGAAGTGATCGAAATTAGGAACACACTCAGAACCATACCACAGCAGGAATGCTTTTTTAAGAAAAACTGGATTGTTTATCTTTGAGACAAGGATAGTTGCGTCACCATTTCCAAATATGGAAAGGACTGTTATGTGAAAAAGGAGTTATACTTTCTAATGAAGTCATGAAGTGGTAGAATTCAGAGCCTCTCGTGGAAAAGGCAGGGCAACATATTTTGGAACACCCAGAGAAAGAATTTTATAAAAGCCCACGGAAAGAAATTGGTTGGTTTGGGAGGCAGTGAGGGTTGATGGAGGTGTTCCCCCGCAGACGGGTGTTGGCCACATGGTGGGGATGTTGTAGAAGGTATTCAGGTATCATCCGTGGGGGTTGGTTTTCATGACCTTGACAGTCTTTGAACTCTGAGATTTTGTAAGCTGACAAATTCATACTTGTTTGTGTCTAGCCTCTGCTGGCTGTGAACTAGTGCAAGGCAGGTTGAGCTTTCAGAAAACTTCCTAAGAAACGATCCTTGATTTCAGACAATAGAATAACCAAATGTGGCAGGTGAAGTAAAGCTGAGAGAACACCTCATGCAACCCTCACTGTAAAAATGAACAGGAGAGTTAAATGACCTCCGCAAGATCACACAGCAAATTGTCAACTAGTCAGAGCTTAAAATTTCAAATGAGAGGTGAGGTACAAACATAATGGCTTTAAGGAATACTTTGAGGAAAGTCCTTTTTTAAAAAGAACACTGCAATGGATACTCTCTTCTCCCACACTCTTCATTACTTAGTAAATATAAAGCACACTTGCCTTTTTTATTAACCAAATGATCCATGTTTGGCATAGACAAGGAAATGAGAAACACAGTCCTGCTCCTAAATTTCAGAGAAAAATGGGCCTGAAATTGGAAATTTGCAAGGTTTCAGGGAAGCCGCAGGAAGATAATTCTTAATGTGGAACTACTGCACTAGGAGGCATCTCATACCAGATGGGGCTTCTAAGGGACTTGAGGAAGCCTATTGCAGGTCAAAGCTTTCCTCTCTGGCAAAAAATAAAGAAAGTTTACAAAGTAGTTCCCACATAGAAAAAGAAGGTGCATTGTAGCAGGTGTTTTACAGAATGGAGGTGGCGCCAGGGAAAGTCCTCACCTTCAGTACTTTTGCAGATTTGTAAAATAACAAAAAAAAGGAATCAAAGCAACTATGGATGGTAATTAATGGAACCAACTTTGAAGAGTGGCATAAACTGAGCAAATCGAACATATAGAGAGATAAACGTCTTTATGAAGAAAAGCATCTGTCTGGTGCAGGTCCCCTAGGTTTAGCAAGATCTCTAGATGCTGAGCTCAGACCAGCCTATGGTCGAATCATTTCTGTACCTCTAATGCCTCACACCGTCACTCATGCAGTAGAGGTACTCAATTCATGGACAACCTGCAGGGACAGAAGATTGCAACACAGAAATGGCCAAGACTGATGGCCCCAGGAATCGTGATGAAGATGGAGGCCAGTCCAAGGCGAAACGGAATCAACTACAGAATAGATATGCAATAAATCCATTTTAGTTACACTGAAGCAACACTGCTTTTTCCTGGTACTTCCTAGTGATAATAAGGACTTGCAAAATCATCCCAGGCCTTTGCTACAAATGCACCTGGGCATGAGGGCTCTGTGTGTGTGAGTGTGCATTGTATGGACAGTGATAACTTCAGGAATTTGGCATTGGAATCAGTAAGAAAAATGATTTCACTTCTCCAAGACTCAATAATTCCTCCAGCTATAGAGTGGAATGATTACACTTACCTCTAAATTTTCAGAACTGTAATGAGGATAAAAAATGCCTAGAACAATGTTTGCTCCCAAATTGTTGAATCAATAAAGTGAGTTTTTATGACCCACAAATTATTTATTTTTGCTTCTCTATTAAAACCTGAGTTAAGAAGTCACTTTTGCTAACTTGATGGTGTGAGATCTGAGGCAGCTGGAACCTCAGAGAATTCAGGCAGGATTCTGGTGCTGAGAGAGGACATGCCTGTTAACTACCCCGCACTATAGACCAGCACCTTAATAATCTGTCTTCCTGTTTGGACCTCTTCCCTGTAAAATATCATGAAATATAACTCTACGTTGTTTAACGGAATCTAACGCCCATTAACTTGGCGGGTAATCTTCATGGTGTGTGTAACATTTTCTGTCACTCTGTGTTTTTTTCAATTCAGCTTAATTCAGCCCACAGCTTTGTACTACTCCAGCTTCAGGGAGGGTTTTTCCGCAGCCTCTCTGTTCTGCTGAATTGCACCTTCGGGCCCGTTCAGAAAGGAGGATGGGAAATGAGGATGCTGTGATCGCGTTCCTTCCCATCTTCACTGTCTGTAGTAGATTTTTTTTTTTTTAAAGCTGAACACAGTATTTATTGGTCATATGACTAGTAAGATACTCTATAAAAGAGAAAATAAGGCTCAGAAGACACGAAAGTAAAGACCCCTCAGCTAAGAGAACTGTCAGCCTTAAATCGTCAGTGCTCTTCTCTCCGAGTCACCAGGTCTTCCTCTACCTGCCGAAGGAGGAGGGTAGGTGTGAGACCCTCCCAGGGGGCTCTGAGAGCATCGTATAAGCTTTTATCTCTGTGGACTTCTCTCACCCTCTCCTGCCACTGTCAGCTTTGAAATTTTAAACTATAATGGAGAAGCTAAAACTGCTAAATAATAATTTTAAAAGGTCAACAACAGAGCCCAATTTGAACTTGAAATATATCTTATTTTATTTTTGCTGCTGATGCCTTTCGTACACTGAATTTAAAGACACATGGAAAATTAGTTTATATTTTCTGAATACTCAATGGCCAGTGATGGGAAATTACCCAAGACACTAATGGAACAAAATTCTTAAAATTTTCTGGAAAATTCCTTTTTTTTTTTTTCCTGGCGTGAGTAGTGTTGAAAATCTTAAATTCAAATTTAGACAAAAGCATATGTAATACAAATAAATACTGTTTAAAACACTACAGTATATTTAAAATAAAAAATAAAAAATGTGAGCCAAGTGTCACTGGTTCAATTCCCAGTCAGGGCACTTGACTAGGTTGCACATCAGGTCCCCAGCTGGGGGCGCGAGTGAGAGGCAACCACACAGTGATGTTTCTCTCCCTCTCTTTCTCCTTTCCCCTCTCTCTGAAAATAAATAAACAAACAAACAAACAAGAAAATAAATAAATAAATTATATTAAAAAATAAAAAGCAAAAATAACCTTACTAACAAAGAATACAGTCTATGCATGGTCTCTGCTCAAGGCAGTTCCATAAATACGATATACCGCTGTCATTTTACAGTTTGCAAAAAAAACTGGAAACATCTGTTCTAAGAAGAGATAACAGGGCAAGAGGGGATGTGGAAAAACAATAGTAATAAGATGTGCAGTTGGTACATTATAGGTATTTTGAAATGGAGCTAGAAGAAAAGCCTGGGATCAGCCTTATTTTCTTATTTTATTTTTCAATCCCTGTTTACACTCAATATTATTCTGTATTCATTTCAGGTATACGGCACAGTGGCTAGACAGTCATGGACAAGCACTTCGCAAGGTGTTCCTGTCAATATCTCCAGTGCCCCCTGGCCCCACCCACGGTCATTACGGTATGATTGACGCTGTACCCTGTGCTGTGCTTTATGTCCCCGTGACTGTGGTGTTACTACCAGCTGTACTTACCAATCCCTGCACCTTTTCCACCCAGCCCCTCCACCCCCTGCCCTCTGGCAACCATCAGTCTGTTCTCTGTGTCTAGGAGTCTGTTTAAGGTTTGTTTGTTTCTTTATTTTGTTCTTTAGATTCTACATATAAGTGAGATCCTATGGCATTTGTCTTTCTCTGACTGACTCATTTCACTTAGCCTCATACCTTCCAGGCTCCTCCATGCTATCGCACATGGTAAGACTTTCTTTCTTTTTTTTTTTTTTTTTTTTTGTTATGGCTGAGTAATATTCTACTGTACATTTGTACCACAAGGGATCGGCTTTTTAAAACAGATTATACAATTGAACACAGATTAATGTAGAGCTCGAATGTTGGTAAAGCAAATCTAAAGTAATTGATCCAGGTCCGTATTGATCGCCCACTATGGCCAGCATAGCATTTGGGGGGAACAGATGGTACCATGACACCCTTGAAAGGAAGGTGGAGGAAAAGACAAAAACCTCTGATGGACATCTGCAGCTGGGAAATGTGATATAATATGATTTAGGGGAATGACTTTTTTTTTTTCAGAAAGAAATTATTAGTTGTCTGAGAATCAGGTACATAAAACCTCACGTTAGTGTTTGATGAATGGCGCAGGCTCTGGGGTTGCCTGAAGAAAGTTCTCAGGGAAGATCTCCCCGAGATAGACTCAGGATAAACAAGTAAAACGCAAGCTTCTTAGAAATAGTGGGCTCTGCACCCCCGAGGAGTCCACACTTAGGCATTATCTCTCCGTGATATAAGTTTGCAGTCAACCATATCTGAGAAATCTTCACATTAATTTTGTTCTTGCCTTTACAGAAAGCTTGGGTAGTGCTTTGAAAATAAGTGTGCTCCATGAATGTGAAAGTCAGCTTCAGCATTGCTGTTATCATGAAGGTTTTTCTGTTTGTGTTTGAAATGTAAGACCTCACATTTATGGATGACTTTCTTTGAGAAATCTTAAAGGTTTGTTGTTGACAAGTTACATGTGGCTAGGAATTTATATAGACAAAGAAACATAATAAAAATCCTCCAAAGAATTTCAGAAATAGCTCTTTCTGCAACTTATCTCGAGAGTTTATTGCTTTCGCTGAAATTATTTAAAGTTTATTTTTGTTTTAAACTTTGAGAAATTTTGAGAAAAGAAAGATTTACTAGTCTACTTATATTAAGATGATGTTTCTTACTATACCTGAAACTTCCTCCAAACTTGTATGCCTTCAACAGTTATTGATAATTCAACAGAAGAGGAAAACAAATGAACTAATATGTCTTAACTATCATTATTTGCATAGCATTGGGATAAAATTTTACCATCATTATTTGATGAAACTAGCCTTGAGGAGTAAATGTACACCCCTCCTCCCAAGAGCTTGTGACAGACAGTCACATAGCTTGAAAAAAAGATAAAGATGAGGTTTGAACAACTTCTGCAAATGTTTCAGGATTTCCCCTGGACCTGACCTCTTGCTCTACCAAGTAATAACCCTGCATGCTAAGTGTGCAAGGGATAGAGTTTCTGAGAATTCAGTGGTTGTAGGCAAAATAACTGAATGGAGGTCCTGAGCTGGGGAGAAGCTTGAAACATAGCAGGAACTGAAAGAAGGTCACCAAGTCAGAGAGGAGAGACGAAGTCAAGAATTCAACTGATTTCACACCGCACAGGACCCTGTGTACAGGGTGAAGGATTTTGGTCTTTGTGCTAAGAAATATGATCACTTGTAAGTGGTTTTCTCTATAATTTTTACATGAGCTTGTCCATGATTTCAGAAGACGATTCTGACTACCAAGTGGAGAATGGGTAAAAGAGAAAAGCCATTTAGTTCAGTGGCTTTGGCAGAAATTTAAGTAAAAATGATGGTGGTTTGGACCTCGCTATTGGATGTGGAGAAGTAAAAAGCAGACAGATTCAAGACTTAAGAAAAATCAGCATGGTGTGGCGATTTATTGACTGGAGCAAAGAAGAGGATATGAGCCACCAGTCTAGAGAGACAGCAGAATTTATGATGCCCTTTTGATTTAAAGTCTATTTTTTAGTTTCTAGGTCAATTAAAGGAGGATGCCACACTAAAGGATTCTAATTTAGTCAATCTAGTGTGAAGAATTTCTCAAAATATCAATGCCTTTTGCCAAATCTCTGTAGACAGCATATGTGTTTATTCCTATTACTCCAATATCTAACCTGGTCATCTGAAAAGTAAAAAGAACATTAAAAATGGTACTAACAATTTAGAACAAAATCTAGCTACACACACCTGAATAAATTCGTATCATTATTTGCTCTTTTGTTCAAACAAAGGTTGCACTGTAAACACGAAGAAAAATAGAAGAGAAGAAAATTGCAAGAAAAAAAACTATAAATACATTTGAGAAAGACTAAAAGTAAATGAAATAAACAACAAAGTTGAGAAATTGAACAAGTACCATTTGATAACCTTGTAATTTATGTTATAGAATGCAGAAAGTCTCAAAAGTCAGCAGCAACATGTGCCATTAACTGTGAGAGGAAATAAGAGACCCAAAATAAGGAGATTCATTGAGAGATTGGACTGGGGCTATTAGACTCCAATATAACCATGTTCTTACTTTCGACATCAGGCAAACTTTTTAGCTTCTCTGGTAAGAGATTTGTTCTTTGGATAAATTGAGCCAGAGGTACCTTAGAGTCAAGGATACTAGGCTCAGAAGAAGAAATAAAGAAGATGAAGTACAATGAAGAGACTGAATGAAGAACCTTTCAACACCTTCCCTTTGCTAGATTCCAGGAACATGTGTGAAATTTACCACCACCTCCTCCACCCCGTTCTCCACACTCTCAACAATGTCTTTCTCAAGCAGGAGAGTTTTAGTGTTCTTTGGAAAAACTAAATAGCCCCTGACAATAGACTTGCAACTACAGATATCCGGGTATACTTCAATAAAAAAATCTGTCCCCCACATGTCATCTCAATTAAAAAAGCCCCAGGTGACAAACCCAACCTATCACACAGAGCTTCTCATAAGCTTTATAGCACTTCACTCTCCAATATCAATAAGCAGGCAAGGATTATCGATAAATGAAGAAAGCTTTCAATTTGTTCACTATCATTGGACAGCCAAGAAGTATCAATAAATGAAGAGGACCTTTCAGTTTGGAACACAAAGACCGAAGAAATAGGAAAAAAGAAGCTTGGAGGAAACAGACAATACATATAACAGGAAAAAAGAACACTATTATTATTATTCTCAGGTATATAAATGAAAATGATAGATCCATGGAAAGAGAACAGGAAGCTATATAAAAGAACAACCAGCTAATGATGCTTTTCAATTAAAATTTCGATGGCTAAAAATAATTGATATTATATTTAGAAATTAAACTTGATGCAATCTCCCAAAAAGTAAACAGAGAGATACAAAAATGGAAAATGAGAACGATAAAGCCAGTTAATAAACTCAAGCTATCCAATATCAAGTAACCAGTTTCAGAAGAAGAAAAGAAACAAAACGGAAGAATGGAAATTATTCCTTTTAATAGATCAAGAAAATATGTCAGAATTGAAGAATGAGTGTCAAGACTAATAAATGAAGAAAGATGTATGCCAAAGCCCA
Source organism: Furipterus horrens (assembly GCF_987537825.1). NCBI lineage: Eukaryota > Metazoa > Chordata > Mammalia > Chiroptera > Furipteridae > Furipterus > Furipterus horrens. The sequence goes on from NW_028327177.1 coordinate 7,368,771, forward strand.
TCATTATGAAAGTTCAAAATAATGGTGAAAAGAGAAAAATAGGAGGCTCCATATTTAGATAAGAAGTAGGATGGCATTCGACCTCTCAAAAGTAACACTAGAGGCGAGAGCATGGTAGGTGAAGGTCTTCAAAATCTATTTAGAAGTCATTTTAATCTATAATTATTTACTCAGTGAAATCATAAATCAAGATATGAGTACTGAATAAAAACACACATTTACAAAACTATATATACCACATTAAATTCACAAAATTATCTATAAGCAGGCCATATAACCTAGAATAAAGAAATGGAGAAGTCCCAGGATAACCTGAAAACGACCATTCCGGAATTAGACAGTAAAAGGAGCTGTTCTGGAAAAATATATGTCTAAGTAAAATGGAAATGATAGAATATCGGATATGAATTTGCATGAGAAAAACAGTAAACAGAAAAGTTTTACATTACTTTCAAAGCTTTGAGAAGAATTACTGATAGAAGAAACATAAAGCTTAGCCATAGAAAAATAACTTCAAGGGGGAAATTTACTTAAAATTAAAAACTCATAATTTTGAACTAATAATAAATAATACTTAATGTAATCAGAAAAATTAAAAATAACAACAATTGAATAAAAATTATTATATTATGAAATTGTGATGATTGCAGTAAATAAAGGAGTTGGATAAGTGCTATAAATTTTTTTCACCAATAAGCAATATGTATAAAAATATAAAATTAATAAATCAAGAAGTGGTTTTGTAAGCAGAATAGTTAATATAAGTTAAACTAGCAGAAAAACACAAAGATAAGTGAAAATAGTGGTGTTTGCATGCAGAGACTCATCAGAAGAGATAAGACCGAAAACATGTTTAAAAAAATTATTGGACAATATTATACCATGGTTTTATATTATTAAACATGCAAAATGTTGTACATAAATACAAATATAAGAAGTAATTTATGAAAAATATTGGAAAAGATAGTTGAGAACCTTTCTAACTATGACTCAATTTTAAATAATAAAACCCTTTTTCTGTGTATTTGCACTTTGAAAACAACCTTTGCATGTTTTTTTGCACTTCACTCATCAAATCCAGAACGAATTGATATCACAGATAAACAACCACCAGAGCTAATTTTTCTGAAATAATCGTTAGTTGAGTTGTTTTTCTAATGAAATGATAATGGTTGAAGTGATTGTGTCTCAAATCAACCGTAGTCTAGACTTCCTGTGCGCAGTCTTTCCATCACACGGTAACCAAAGGCTCTATGTGTCACTGGGCCTGATGAGGGTCACGACATCCTGAACCAGGGTGTAGGCATCTGTGCTTAGGAAAGTCATTTACGAGTCACGCAAATATGTGTTCAGGGACCTGCCTCTGCAGTGGGAGCTTGAGTTGGGTGACGATAAATGACTATAATCATGGTCAATGAACTCTTTCAACTGTTTCAGAAAACCATTCAGCCCACAGTCCTACCTAATAATAATAAAGTCACAACAGCAAAACAAATAAATATCTTACTTAAAGCAGATGGTCAAACTGGAAAAATTGCCCTGGGAAGACCGAAGAGCAATGAGAATGAATAACTCTAGACTTAACTAATACTGATTCAATTCTCACTATGTACCAGGAACTGTATATAATAATTTGCAAACTTCCTCTCATTAAATTCCCAATTCACTGAGAAGAACTCTAACCAGAGAAGTTAAATAACTTGCTCATATCACACAGCTTTTTTTTTTATTAAGTACCAGGATTCAAACCCAACTCAGTATAAATCCAAAACCCATTCTCTTTCTATTGTGTCAGAAAAATTATTTTGCTGAAAGCTTCTACAGAGTTCCTTTTGAGAGGAAAAAATGAGGTGTTGTGACTACCTCTAAAGAAAGGCAATACAGAATTGTTTGGGTTGTGTCCCTGTAAGAAACAACTCAGTTTTGCATATATTGAGGTAAAAAGGAAGAAAGAGCTAGAAGGTGACCACGGTCTCTGCCTTAATGTTTGATTAGCCGGCTATAAAATGAGTACTAAACAAAAATAGACATGGATGCAGAGAGAAAATATAAAACGCAAAATAAAGAATAGTTAGTCCTGGGGTGATAAAGAAGAGGAGAAAACAAGGCAAGGTGGGACAAGAATAATGTGATCATAAAATGAGTAGTAACCTATAGATAACAACACTTACTACTTCCTTTGTACAAGCCCGTGTTTCCCAAATATTCTGTGAATTAAGAGCACTTCAAATGTTGTATGTTTTGATCCTACAGTTGGAATTATAAATTAAGCAGGCATTTAATAGGCAAGTTTTAGGAAATCGGACATATTTCTATCATAGTCACAGCCTCACTGGTCTCTTAAGTCCAGCCTAACATGACTGTCTGAATACAGTGGGAACTTGGTTCTCAAACTTAATTTGTTCCAGAAAACTGTTCGAGAAGTGATTTGTTTGTAAACTGAATATCCTTTGTCATCTGAGAGATACATGCCTGACCATACAGGTATTAGCATGAAAGGGTTTTCAGGTAGAGAATCAAGACCTGGAGTTTTGTTAGACCACTGGCACATTTTTTTTTTTTTTTCTGTGAACAGTCTGGTCAAGAACCAAGCTATTTGAGCACCAAGATGTTTGAGAAATGAGGTTTGACTCAAAAATTTCAAGGACCAGGATCCTATACTCAGTTATGGTCTTTTTTCTTTTTCTTTTTTTTTTTTTAAGTTCTTCACAGTCTTGGTTATCCCATGATCTTTTCTTGTCTGATAATAGTTGATGCTATGATTATTCTGTTTCCAAAATCTTTTCTTCCCTGAAGTTTCTTGGTAAAGTCACTACTACCATATATTGTCACTTTCCCTTACAGCCCATTGGACAAAGCTAATCTTCTCATTCAAACTTAACTGCTATAAATTTTTCTCAAGTGCCTAGGAATTAAAAGAAAAGTGTATGCACCAGCTGTAGTTATCTCTACACCATCAAATTTTATAAATTTGAGCTTCTTTTTAAATAGGATGAGCTACACTTAGTTCTGATTATTTAGAATGCTTCACTGAAATTCATCCTCAATAATCTTTAGTCAGAGATTGTTGTCTATAGTCCTTACCCTGGTTGTCAGCACAGGTGGGAATCACCGCATCCATGGGAAGAGCCAGGCTGCCTTAGACAGAGGCGCAGAGCAGTGGAAAGAACACAGCAGCTGGGTCAGAGTAACCTGATGTGAGTCCCAGCTCCTTCAGTCTCTATGATGCTGAGCAATCCACTTAAATTGTCTTAGCTCCAGTTTCAACAGCTGTTTACTGGGGTATTTTGGAGAATACATAAAACAATACCTTTATACAATGTTTGATAATGAGTAAAATCCCCAGAGTTCAAGAATAGTGTCTGTTTCATTTATTGTTCATCCCCAATAGAGTTCCTGGTACACAACCAGGTCATCAGAATTTTTGCTTATTTGAATAAGAAAATGGCCCATTATTATTTTAATGTAAAGGTGCAGGGAAAAAAACTTCTAGACCCAGGAAGGTAGAAATATAAACAAATATATCATGGCTTATTGCTAAAAAGTATATTAAATACACATGTGAACGCATGTACACACACATCATGACTCCTTGGGCTATGGGACATGTGATCCAGGCAGCGTCTCCGAAAAGAAAACACACACTCCTTTGGACTCTTCTGGTTTATTTCACTTTCCCAGAAAGTCCTCAGGCCAGAGTGTACCCCACTTTCCCCAAGCTTCACCCACCTTGCACTTCTGACCATATCTTCATTTGGAACTTGACTGAGACACAGGGAAATCTCACCTGTTGATTACAGATGGAGCATGTGCAATCATATGGGTCAGATAATGAGCCTAGGATTTGGTTATCTTCCTAATTTGTTCCTTCATATAATTTATTTTTTTCCTCATTGTGAAAACCAAACTAAAATATGGAAAGGTTTTTTTTAAAAATTATTTTTTATTCTTACTGCCTTAGTTATATCTGAGTACGGGGGAAATAAAGATACAGAATGTATTTATGTCTGCATCTCAGAATCATCCTGTGAATTGGTGGCGATGCTTCTATTAACACTCAAACTGTAGATGAAGCGGATTCATCTGAGTTTATATTGGTTCTCATAGCTATTCCTTAAAAGTTGAATTTGTTTATTTGTGCACAGATACAAACATATTGCATCTATCTGTCTATCTAAACCTGGCCTCTTTCATTATGAAAATAAAATGAGGAAAAGGTATCTGTATATTAGAGGGTTCTCACTACTATAGTGTATTTTGAGAAATCAATCCTGTGGCAACACGGCCCCAACAATTTCCGCTACTCCTAGTACCATCTTTGCTACAAGAACCTTGAGATTGTGTCAGACACAAGCAAATCCAAAAGAATTTGGACATGTAGCCCGTTTTTTTTCCATCTGAGAAAAATCCAAAGAAGACTTCGATGATAACGCACGTTGTAAATATTACTTAGAGCCTCTTCGGTTCCCAGGGAGAGAAATATGGTTCCTTCTATTCCCGTGCAGGTGAAGGCCTCTTCACATTCCTTCCGGTGAGAGCCAGAACCGGTCATAGGAATGGTCCCATTATGGCAAGTTGCCCAAGGGGGCTGGGAGATCATCTTCCAAGTTCATTGGTCCACAGTCCCTCAAAGTAGAGCTGGTTTTCTGAAGCGCAGTGCAGCTTTCTATTGTAAATATTTCCTCAAAAGGATCCGGAGGTTAACCTCAGAAAGTGCGTTATTAATGACTTTCGGACGACACTGAACGGCTCTCCGCCAGCAGAACGCGTTTGATTCGGAGGGAACAGGTCGGGACAGTTCGCTCTCCCCGCATTGCTGACCCCGTCCTTCAGCCGCGGCGGCTCTTTCCTCTTGGCTCCGCTCCAGGGAGAGAAGCCCTTTGATAGGCGGCCAAGGCCAAGTGCAGGTTTGCCATGGATGATTTAGTTTTGAAGTGCGGTTCACGAATGAAGCAGGGAAAAAAAAACAAAACAATGCTTCCACCTGATCTGCCTTTTTGGTCTATGAGTGGAAAGTTAAGCAAGAAGGAAACGAGCAATTAGAAATTTAATGGAAAGTACATATTTAGAAAGAATATAATGTTTCTAACAGAATTGCTTATTGTACCGAGGGGCCCCTCCCTCTCTCTCTCTCTGGCCTTCTTTATACCACGGGCAATCTGGAAAGTTATAGCCAATGGTCTAAAAACTATTTGCAGTTTCCTGGGTCAGCTGGGCTATTTAATACCTCTACGCCTTTACACAAACTCTTCTTTTACTGAATGAATGACCTTTTCCCCTCTTCCTTCAGGTCTGATTTCGGCTATGAAGCTTTTCCTTATTTCTTTTGCAAAACCAGACGAGAAGCGTCTTCCTTGTGCACCCTATTCTCTTTTGCTGGACTCATCCTTGCTTCTTGAGTCTCTGTACCCTTGTTGGCATAAGAATGTCCCAGGAATCATGTGAGAAAACTGGCAGCTTTTTCTTCATCAGTTTTCCTTGATGATTTTAAGAGGGGGTGGGGGAGCTGTAGGTTAAAACAAACAGATATACTATTGTGTAGAATGTTTTAATTTTTTTTTCTTAAAATCAAAAACAAAAGTTCTTTAAAAAAAATTTGCTCTTTTTGTTGTGAATCCTGACTTCAGTTTCTTTGACAGAGGCAATCATTTTTCTTTAATTTTGATGGAAAAAAATTTAACTCTATTTTACTGATTATGTTATTACAGTAGTCGCAGTTTTTTCCCTCTTTGCTCCCCTCTGCCTGGTACCCCTCTTCCCTATGGCAACACCCCCCCCCCTTAGTTTCTGTCCGTGGGACATGCATGTAAGTTCTTTGGCTTCTCCATTTATTTTACCATTCTTAATGTCACCTTATTTTGTACCCACCAGTTATGCTTCTTGATCCCTGCACCTTTCCCCCCATTCTCTTCCTTCCTCTTCCCCACTGATAACCCTCCATATGATCTCCATTCCTATGGTGCTGTTCCTGTTCTGGTTGTTTGCTTAGTTTATTTTAGTTTCCTTAGATTCACTTGGTGGTAGTACTGAGTTTGTTGGCATTTTACTGTTCATAGTTTTGATATTCTTCTTTTTCTTAAATAACTCCCTTTAACATTTCATATAATAAGGGCTTGGTGATGATGAACTGCTTTAGCTTTACCTAATCTGGGAAGAACTTTATCTGCCCTTCCATTCTAAATGATAGCTTTGCTGGATAGAGTAATCTTGGTTGTAGATCTTTGCTTTTTATCACTTTGAATACTTCTTCCCAGTCCCTTCTTGCCTGTAAAGTTTCTTTTGAGAAATCAGCTGATAGTCTTATAGGCACCCCTTTGTAGGTAACTCTCTTCTCTTGCTCCTTTTAAGATTCTCACTTTATCTATAACCTTTGGCATTTTAATTATGGTGTATCTTGGTGTGGACCTCTCTTGGTCTAGCTTGTTTGGGACTCCATGTTTCATGGACTTGTACATCTATTTCCTTCACCAAATTAGGGAAGTTTCCTTTATTGTTTTTTCAACTAAATTTTCAATTTCTCACTCTTCCTATTCTGCTTCTGGCACCGTTATGATTGGGATGTTGATACATTTAAAGTTGTCCCAGAGGTTCCTAGGCCTCTTCTCCATTTTTCAAATTCTTACTTCTTTATTCTGTACTGGTTAACTGTTTATTTCTTCTTTGTGTTCCAGATAGTTGATTTGAACCCTGGATTCCTTTCCTTCACCACTGGTTTCAGGTGGATTTTTCTTCATTTCACTTAGTATGGCCTTCACTTCTTTTCTCATGCATCTGCTGTACTCATTCATTTCTGTGAGCATCATTATCACCAGTTTTTTGAACTCTTCATCTATTAGGTTGGCTATTTCCTTATTTCTTAGTTCTTCTTCTGGAGTCTTGATCTGCTCCCTCTTCTGGGTCACATCTCTCTGCCTCCTCAACTTGACAGCCTCCCGTGTTTGCTTCTGTGTCTTAGGTAAAGCTGTCACACTTGTTACATTGTAAGGGGTGGAACCTTAGATATTAGTCAGTGCTGGCTATCAGTTTTACTGCCCTGGGGCACTGTATATGGGGGAGGGGTCAGAGAAGGAACAATGCCTCTTGCTTGGCACTTGCCCCTTTTCCAGTCCCTTCATCTACTTCCCATGTGTGACTGGCACCCCTCTAGCTGTTTTCCTAGTGATGGTTCCCAGAGTGGGTGGGTTTGTGACATTCTAGGACTGTGGGGGCCTCTAAACGGACTCTCTTGAGAGACTGACAGTTTCTTCCACTGCCCCAACCCCCACTGGTTTTCACAGCCAGTGGGGGTTGGGGCTTTATATTCCTGGCACTGGAACTGTGAGCTGCATGGTCTGGCCTGGGACTGGGATTGCTTTCCAGGTGTCCCCCCTGGCTTTTGTAATGTGTGACTGACCGCTCATTCCTCTGGCTGGCCACAGCCACCACCTTGCCACTGTTGCTATTGCTGCACCTTGTCCTCTCTACCTTGGCTCCCCATTTCTGCCCCTCCTACTCATCTGGATGAGAATTACCTCTTTATATCTTTGTTAGGCTTCCATGCAGTTTGATTTTCTGGTAGTTTTGGTTGCTTTTTGTTTTGAGGTAGATATAATCCTTTTTATGATTGTGGAAGGAGGCAAAGCATGTCTACCTATGCCTCCATCTTGGCTGGTTGGTGAAAAATTTTGAGGAATAGTGGTGGAAACTTCTGTGATTGTACACCTTACCCTATGTTTTATTCGTTAGTTTTCATGTCTGTGTTACTGAAAATGCTAGAGAACATATTTAATTAAGACACCAGTGTTATTCATCAGTGTGTCCTTAGCATTTTGCATACAGAACAGAACCTAGTGTCTCTCAAATTAAACCAAAATGAAGCAGATAATATTTTATCATGCATAGTAAAAAATAATGACATTAGATAACTTAGTTAATGAACCTGTTCTGTGAAGTGCTGTGGATACAGCGTAAGGATATGAACAGACAAAGCTGTTCTGTACAGTGTTCACCACACAAAAATCTCCATTAATCAATACTTCATTGACACTGGTCTTCATAATGTATACCAATGAATAATTTGTGAAGCATTGAGAAGGGGTCAGACTTGATTAGATCTTATTTATAAGCTTTCAGGAGTAAATGTGGAATTAGAAATCATCTGGTCTGTGGATGGTAAATGTGCATGTGTGTATGGCCACTCATTTTCTAAAACCCTGGCAGACATCATTAATCAATCATAAGACTCCTTTTCACTGAGCCTAGCTGCAGATGCAAAACACTTCTTAACCCATTATACCAGACAGCCAAAACTAGTCCATGTATCTTGCAAAGATGATAACGTCTATCTTTGATGAAATTCAATCCTAAAGTCAAAGAGTGGGCAAGACAAGGATATAGAAAAAGGATAGGGTAAATTCTAATATAGACACCATACTATTTTTTCCTGGTTTCAAAAACTAAAATAAAATTATTTCCTTGGTTTCTTTACTAGGATGAATTATCTTTCACGAGGTGCCTCAACCTTTCATGTGAAATGTCTCAGATAGTTCTGCTCCATCAATAAAGCAGACATGATCAGATGTAAAATACTATATGTAGACACACAGTAGTTTGAAGCTGGATGGATTCTTTGACCACAGAAATATGTACATAATATGGCTGAGACAATAAATAATTAAATAAGAGAGGCAATTGATTCTCTTAGGGGAAGAAGGAAAAGAGAAATAGAGAAGATGGCAATGAAGAAGTGATATTTTTATTAGATCCTGAAATATGAGTAAAACCTCATGAAGGCAATAAATAGTAAAAACCAGATCAAATTTCCATCCAGAGGAAGCCTAGGAGGCATAGAAGTGAGAACCCCCATCACAGTAGGAATGAATGTTTGTCAGGGCAGAACATACCAGGGGAGATGTGGCAAGAAAGGTGCTCTTAATACTCATGATTGAAAGGAAGGAAAAAGAGGAGGACAGGGAGGGAAAAGAGAGAGAGAGGAAGGACAGAAAGTCAACTGAGGCATTACCATAAAGTGCACCTGTGAGTATGACATTCTAATCTTTCTCTAGACCCAGACTCAGAGGGCGAATTGTCAGCCAAAGGTTGACCAGTTGGAAAGTGGTGATCCTGGGGGTCCACAGTGGTGATTCAATGCCAAAGACCATGCTTATTCCCTGTGACACTCTGTTGACAGCTGTGGTATAAGTGGACATCTTTGCAAGAGCATGGTCTGGTGAGAACTTGGCTTTCTGATATTGTTAAGTTCTGACATACTTGCTCACAGATATTGTTAAATTTTGATATATTTGCCTTGTTCTTTTGTCTTTAAATTTCAGCTGTTTGAATGATATTTACCTTTTCAATTTGGAATTTTTTTCTTCTGCTCTAAAAGCACCTGAAAGGGCGTATGCAAGAAGAAATAACTCAAGAGCTGTTTACTAATGCCCAGCTCTGACTCTAGTTCAGAACTATGCTCTTGGAAAAACATATACGATTTGTTTTTCTAGGTTTTCCATTTGAAAATGTATTTAAGGAGAACCAATGTTGAATAGTTTAGAAGGAGCAAATACCGGGGTATTAAAAAGATGTGGGTTTAAATCCCCACTCTGTCACTTTTAACTTGCATAATCTTTATTAGGTGAATTAACTGCCTGGCACCAAGTTCATCATTGATAAAATGAAGACAATCACACATCTTAGTTATGAGAAATAAATATGATCACATATGTAATGTTCCAATCGCCATCTCTACAATGGGATTTTTATAAGCAGAAGGCATCTTTACTTTTCATCTTCACTGAACAGCTCTGAAAGAAAAATGGTTCATACACTCACAGACCTCAGTCATGAAACAGGTAGGAAGAGACTGGGCAGCTTTGGAAAATTTCCCAGGATTGTTGGGGTAGAGATGGGAAACCCCCTTCGCTGCATGTCTGGGTATAAGATCTCAATTCAGAGAAGTTCCCCGGGGCTTTGGGCAAATATATTATTTCCATTGTTTCCCTGTACTCATCTTAAATTGCTCTACCCATCCTACCAACTATGCCAGAGGTCTCTGTCTATCCACACTTGGGTCGTTGGAGGGAAAGAAGGCAGAATCTTCACCCAATGACAAATCTAGGCTCTAACATCATCACCAGGCTGAGCTAGGCTGATGCACAAAGGCTCTTCCCAGGTTTAAGGGTCAGGGGTGAAAGTCGACAGATACAGCATGGTCATTGATTAGTCAGAATTGGTGCCAGCTGAAAATATTGATAAAGATGGTTATGCCACTTTGAACAGGTTAGTTATCCATCATGATTAGAATAGAGATGTAGATTTAGAAAGTTTTCTTAGCTTCCATTTAATATTGAACTGGCAATCAAACAGTAGAAATGAAGACATCAGCGGACAGACCTACAACTTCCAAGGCCACTCTGGTTCCTCAGAGATGTGCCTCGACTTCATGACTGAGCCATCCACACTGACTGAGGGATCGTTCATGTGTGAATCTGAGAACCCTCACTCATTCTCTTCTGGTGGAGGCAGCCTCAATTCTCAAAGATCCTTCCTGTTGATACAATAAGAAAATCTGACCTGATTTAAGGTTATATACTTTTTAACATAATTCTTCCATTACCAGGAGACCCAGCATTCTGGTGGGACAGGCCTGACCAAGGCCTTCTGCAAGTGCCATCTTAGCAGATTTCATTTCTCCCAACTACACTTGGTATTATCTGGTGGTGGCCTCTATAGTCAGATAACTTAAGTTCAAGATCCCAACTCAACTACGTGAAGCTGAACTTAGGCAAGTCACTTAAATTATAGAAATGAACTCTAAAGAGAGAGAAAAAAAAAAAATATATATATATATATATATCTTCCAGAAATTAACCTTGCCTCTCCACTTTAAAAATAGTTTCCTCTTGTGGGGGAGAGGGTGGCAGAATAAAAAATTTTGACCTGGCCTGTGGGACTGACACACTGTAGGCCTTCCTGGCCCCTCCAGTCTGATTTTGCCTATGCACTTCTCCTGCCTCACAGGCCCCTACAACTTTGCATACATACATCCTCTGTGGAGAATGCTTTTCCCCCGTATTCCTTTATTAACTCCATTTCACTTTCAGATACTGGGTTTAGAGTTCTCCTAGGAAACTTTCCCTGCATCCCTCCATTTAGAATATGTTTTTGTATATTGAGTTTTGTTTTTACTTTCACTGTCTGTTATAGCACTAAAATATATATATATATAATAGACATTATATACCATATTTGTTTCTGTTTCAGAAGAAGTCATCAAGGGAAAATGTGGCTTACAGTTTATCATTGACTTAATTTTCCCCATAAAGAGGATAAAACTTAAAAATAAAAAGTCAATGAGCTGGCATAGATTTCCCTCTTAAATATTACCTCTTTACGTTTTCTGATTTTTTTTTTTTTTAAATCTAGGGAAAATGAAGACCTGATTGAACAGCCTAGTACTTTTTGCTCTTTTGTTTGTCTGAAGTGTTTACAGTCTATATGACTCATTTGGCATGGGTAAGATTGGTCTGGTATTTTTTCCTGCAGGTATTTTTTGACAACTGTGTAAGGTATAATTTACATACTATAAATTCACTCATCTAAAGTACACAATGTAATAATTTTTAGTAAGCTTACAGAGTTGTTTAATCACCACCATAATCTAATTTTTAAATAGTTTCATCATCACCCCTTCCCCCCCAAAAAAATCCTCATGGCCTATGTTCTTAAAAATATATATTTTCTTGCACAGTCATGTTTCTTTTTTATAGAGCATTGTTCTCATTTGTAAATCCATACTAATTAATGTTAGTATTCAATTAATATCTGTTTCTTACATTAGAGCATAAGCAATAGGCCACAGACTGTGCCTGAGTCACCTTTCTGTCACTAACGCCTAGCAGAGTATTTAGCATATAGTCGTCGGCAGCCGTCCGTCTCGAGAGACGATGGTGTAGCTTCTTAAGAGTCTATCTGCACCGCCGAGAATGGCTGTGCAGTCCGACTCGGGAGTGACACGGTATCTGTCTCCTCCCGTGTTGAATCGACATCTTGCGATGACGCTGGAGTGTCCTCTCCAGTGAAGCTGAAGCTACAGAGCCTGGGCAGGGTAATATGGAGGGTCTGCTGTTGCCCATGCAGCAGACCCCCCCTCTCTTCGCAGCTGAAGGGTCCAAGGGAAAGACGGAGTCGATACAGCTTGGGTTCAGGTGCGCCGCAGGAGTTGCCGGTGTTGACTACAACGTCAAACCGCCTTAGGGACTCCGGCTCCGGATTTTCTGTCGGGGTTTACTCCCTTAGCCTTTCCCCTGAAGAGGTATGCCGCAAGGCAACGGAGGTTTAGCATATAGTAGAAGCTTGATAAATGTTAAAATATTAGACTCAATGAGCTTCAGTGGAGAAATAAAAATGTATACCACACAAGGATGCTTTGAGAATCAAATATTGTAATGCGTGGGAGAACAACATGTAAACGGAAATGTCATGCAAATCTTAGCTATTACTTAATATCTATTTTTAATTCAGGGAAAAATCTAAGTTAGAGATACATGAATTTGAGAGTATAAAAGCAAGTAACTAGATGTTCCCTAATCTCTCTTCCTTTTTCCCCAAATAGGGGATAATTACATTTCCTAGAATTCTTTTTGGCCCATGGGATGTGAACAGAAGTGATAATGTACCTCTTCCAAGCCCAGGCCTTAAAATCATCTCAAGGTCCTCAACTCATGCTCTCTCTCTGTCCACAGGGCCAAAACAAAAGGACCTGGAGATGGCAGTCACATGGAAAAAGAAACTAGATCCCTCTCTTTGAGGAAAACCTAGGAAAGTCACCCAATCTGCAACAAGCTCTGACATTAACAAGAATTCAACTGTTTTGTGTGCTAAGTCATGGGATTTTAGGACTGACTGTTGGTTATGTAACTTTATACAGAAATCAGTACTTTGAAGTGGGTCACAGCCATAGCAATAAGCTAAAATAACTTGAGAGATAGGCATCAAGAAAGCTAATACAGAAGGCTGGAAGGGTAGCCCTCCAGATTATGCAGTTACAAAAACTTTGGTTTAATTCCTGCCGGTGGTTAGTTGGGAGTCAGATCACATGTCTTGTCAACCAGCAGCTCTACAGAAAAGCTTGGAAAGCAGAACCTTAGTAGTGCGTGTTGACTACCAATAGCTGCCTTTAGCAGGATGTTATAAAATATGAGCTCACAGGAGAATTAGGTACTTTGAAGGCAGAAATGAATGAGAATAGAATGTAGAAATTCAAGGTCTTTACAGAGTTGGAAAAGTTAACAGATTCTAGCCCCCGGGAAAGTAAGACAGGAGCTTTTTAAATACTTTGAAATGCAAACTCTTAGAAAAACTTCTCAGTTGGATGAAGTGATTCAGGGCAATGATCAATTCTGATTCAATCACTGCAATTCAATCTTGATAGCCTCAAGTAATTTTATTTTACAGAGAGGAGGGGGTGAAACTGTAAAGAAATAGAGGAGGCCTGAGAACTTTGACTAGGAAAGGATTTAGGGTGTGGTGACTGGACCTGGAGCTAATTGAGAGGTTAGAGATTAAAACCTATTCAGCTGTTGAAAGAATGGTGTTGCCAGAGGACGTACAAACTCTTTCAAAAAGCCTTTTGACTTTAAGACTTGAGACAATCTTTTGGACCCTAACTAATCACAAGCAGAAGGCAAGTCTCAAAGCCTGTTAGAATGGTTCACTCTCCCATACCCACTTCATATGTCCTCAAAGAGATTACAGGACAAAGAGAAGGTCCCCCAAGGGTGGAGCCAAGGTCACCAGCAACAAAGAACAAGGGAGTTTCATCACTACAGAACAAAGTCAGAGACTAAAAAGGAACTCTCTTCACCTACACAGGTTAGGGGAATTCTTCAATCTCTGTCCTGAAAAATCTCCCATAAGAACCTTCATCTGCCCTCTTCATGGGGTGGAAAGTCAAAGACCCCCAAGTTGATGGAGCCAGAAGCTATGAGGAGTTTGACTTCTTAAGTTAATTTTTGTAGGACAGGCACCCAACCCACATTGGATTGTAATGAGAGGAAGAAAGAAATTTTTGTTGCATTCAGTCACTGAGATTGGGGATTGTGTGTTAGCTGGAGGTAGGAATAATTAACTCAACTCATGCAGAAAACATAGCTTTACACGTGGTCCTGAAGTTAGGAGAGCAGGTAATACCCAGAGGAGACACAAAAGACAAAGCCTTTTCAGTTTCAAGGACAATATTGAATTGAAAGTGAGGAGATCAATACAGTGTCTGAAAATGATTCTTCCACAGAAGTGTATGATGAAGTAAGAAACATAAGAATTAGCATCTTTTTAGGCATTAAATGCCAGGATAAGAGTTCAGATATTTAACCTACAGATCACTTTCCCAAACAGGACTTCTTGGAAAACCAGAGTTTCCAGAGGGCTTGTTAGGGTCTTTGATATGCTAATGTGCATTGCTCATCCTTGGCCCACAACCAGACTCCCCTGAGACCATATACAGTCTTTTCTTTCTTCCTTTCTTTCTTCCTTTCTTTCTTTCTTTCCAGACAAGAAAATTATCCTTTCCCAAGCATATATACATTTCTGAAATCTCATATGCATGAACATCTTTTGAAAAACAACATGGAAAAACATCTTCATAAACTGTAAAGTTGTTTTGATTGCCTCTATCACCCGAGAAGGAATATAAAGGCAAATGGGCGTGGGAGCGTTAAGCTAGAAAGCTTTCCCATTCTCTCCAAAGGGAGCCTTATTAACATGAGGAGCTAGGAGCCTTGCCCTGAGAGAGAACGTCGCCTCTTTCCTGAACTGTACCAACTCCCCATTATGGACGGTGATCAGAGCAACCAATCAAATCTCCCGTCCTCCAGGGAAGTGGCAGGTTCCCCCGGACACAGGCTTCCTAAGTACTGCACAGCCAGGAGTCACATGTCACATACACGTGCTTGAATTTTAATATTTTAAAGACCAAAACAGGTGTTTAAAATGAACACTTTCGCTCAAAGGCCTGGGAACAGAAGACGGGCTCTGTTTCTCTGCTTTGAACAATCAATTGCTCAGAAGGGAGAAAAATGGCAGATTAAAATTTGATGCCATCATTGTACAATTGATCATTAGTGCCACAGAGGGCATAGTGCACAGTTATTTTCCAACCATTGGGAAGAAAGATGTGTCTTGAAAGGGGGTATTTTTAGCATCGTAAGTGACTGTGCTGTTATATATAGATTTTGTTTTACTTTCTTCCAACTGTGAGTGTGATTGTGTTCATATGCTTGGGGAATTTGCATATAATGTGTGCTATTTGTATCTTAGCCAAATCACTTCAATTCCAGTTCAAACTGCTCCCTGAAATGGGACTAAGGCCCACTGAGATAAATGTACTTTCATTTTTTAAAGCCCAGTTCCAGGGTAATGTCTTCCCTTCTTCTCCAACTTGTCCATCTGGCAAACCTGCCAACAATTATCAAGTTCTCACTGGCAGGAAAGCCGGCAATTGGAGGAAGCATCAAAAATTGTGGTTGGCAGCCCAGGAGAAAAGACTGAACCAGCAATTTTTTTTTTTAAAACGGAGAGTGAAATTCAGTAAAATAATCATAATAATATATAAAATATTTAAAAATTTATTTGTGAGAATTTATAAAATGTCAGTCCTAGAAAAGTCCTTCCTATATTTATTAATGGAAGTATAATGCACATACCATAACATTCACAATTGTATCGTATACAGTCAGTTGTTTTCAGTATGTTCACACAATTGTGCCCCAATACCACTAACAACAGAACGTTTTGATCCCCCTATAAAGTCTGTCCCCATTAGTAGTCACTTATCTCCTCTCCCCTCAGCCTTTGGCAAGAACAAACCTATTTCTATTTGTATGAGTCTGTCTTTGTGGTTATTGCATATAAGTGGTGCGGTAGTGTATGTGTGAGCCCTGGCTGGTTTGGCTCAGTGGATTGAGCGTCGGCCTGCGAGCTAAGTGTCGCTGGTTCGATCTTCCAGTCAGGGCACATCAGAGAAGGAAAACTCTGACTCCAAAAAACCTCCGCTGCCTTGCGGCATACCTCTTCAGGGGAAAGGCTAAGGGAGTAAACCCCGACAGAAAATCCGGAGCCGGAGTTCCTAAGGCGGTTTGACGTTGTAGTCAACACTGGCAACTCCTGCGGCGCACCTGAAGCCAAGCTGTATTGACTCTGTCTTTCCCTTGGATCCTTCAGCTGCGAAGAGAGGGGGGGTCTGCTGCATGGGCAACAGCAGACCCTCCATATCACCCTGCCCAGGCTCTGTAGCTTCAGCTTCACTGGAGAGAACACTCCAGCGTCATCGCAAGATGTCGATTCAACATGGGAGGAGACAGATACCGTGTCACTCCCGAGTCGGACTGCACAGCCATTCTCGGCGGTGCAGATAGACTCTTAAGAAGCTACACCATCGTCTCTCGAGGCTCTGTAGCTTCAGCTTCACTGGAGAGGACACTCGAGCGTCATCGCAAGATGTCGATTCAACATGGGAGGAGACAGATACCGTGTCACTCCCGAGTCGGACTGCACAACCATTCTCGGCGGTGCAGATAGACTCTTAAGAAGCTACACCATCGTCTCTCGAGACGGACGGCTGCTGACGACGGAGTGTATGTGTCCTTTTGTGTCTGGCTTCTATCAGAGGTCTCACTTTAAGGAGAAGGCTGCTGGGCTGTGCAAGGGATGCCAGTTGTCTAAGTCACATGGGCTTTTCGGAACATATCAACAGCCAGAACCTGCCCTGATCAGAGCTTTATTTACCTGCTGAGCACTTGCCGGGAGCTCCAAGCTCAAGGGAGCATTGAATCTCATCGGAAATGTCACCAATAGAGAGAACTGTATTCATTATCTCTGTTCTCTGAGGATGCTATACCAGGTTGGAAAGAAGAATTTAGTAAGCCTCATGGGGTATAAGAGGAATTCTGAACTTACGGGACAGCATGTACAAATAACAGAAGATGCTGTATAAACTGTTCTGGGATGAGGATGGATTGGCGAAGCCAAGGCACTGGTACGTAAGACTGGGGTCAGTCTCTCATCACCAACTTGGAGCAAATATGCCACAAATGTATTTCTGAAGAAGTACCCAAGTATTAGCCTGCCCAAGTCACCTGAATTTTCACATATCTCTTAAAGCCAGGCCCTGGCTCCAATAGCAGCCCCCCTTCAGGTGACATTTGGGATATTGAGTTGGGATTTGGTGGAAACCCATTTCTCTTGGCATGCACCTCCCCCATGGACCCAAAATATGCAAGGATCTCATGCTCCCGTCCCAGGAAATCAGCTCATCTCCGTGTTTATACACTTAAAATCTTTTTTTTTCCCTCAGTTCTTGTTCCACCTCAGTGAACCCACAATATCCATTCTGCTGTAACCCATAATTGGGTTTCAAGTCAAGCCAGTCAAGTAGCATGTCTTCCAAAAGTCCTGGGGCATCAAGCTCATGCTCTGCCTCCCAGCTCATTACCCACTCAGGGCCCAGTGTATACTCTTAGAACTCTTCAGGGCTTTGGGGGTGGGGGGATGGATTCCACTTTTTATCTGTGATGCTTTTACCTATATAATCCCTTAGGGACCCCAGGACCCCAGCCTATCTGTCCTCACTGGAATTCTAGAGACTTTGAGATCTCAGTCCTCCATACCCCTAACTAAGCCAAGACACTTTCTAACAGCACATTATTAGTCACAGATTATTTCCTAAATTTCCAAATTCTAAGCTCAATTGCAACAAGAGCATAAAAATGGCAGGGTAGGGCTTTGGATGTAAATATTCTGACTCTCTAGCCGAGGTTTCACTATTTAGTAGCTAAGGTCATAAGTCTTCACTTCTCGGGGCCTCAATTTATTCCCCTTTAAAATGGGAACAATAGTAATCCATACTTCTTAATGTTGTTCTGGAGACTAAATGGCTTTATATACATGAAGTGCTTACATAAGTACTTGTAACACAGACATTGTATATATGAGAATAATGTTTATTTTTACTTTCTCTAACACAAGTAGCCTGTATGCAACATTTTTACAGAAATGCAGGATTTTTGTTTGTTTGTTTTTCAGAACATCTTAAAATAACAACTAGAAAAAAGTACTACATTGGGAAATAGGATATCTAGAATTTAGTTCTGGCTCTATCACTAAATTATTATTAAATATAGTGAATTTTCATATGAAGGTTAAATATTTTCCTAAGTCCATGGGTACAATGTATATGTTTTTGAATGCTGTGTTTACAGAGAGTAAAGATATAAAAGTCTAAGTGATCACAGATGCCAAATTAGTGGTTTTCTAATGAAGGAGATGTTCCTAAGTGATTCTTCTCCCTAAGGTTGAATAATTCTTTAGCTCAGTAGCATACATTCATCTTCCTGTGTTGTCTTTGCTATTAAAAAAAAAAAAAAAATCAGCCAGTCATTAAATGGTCATAGAAGATGATGGCTTACAAAAATCAGAATATTAGAAAAGCAGGCCAGATGGGGACTGTGTCAACCCTCCCTTTGGTTGTGCTATTTATGCCTTTTTAAGTGTCTCTGGCTGGACTGTTCCCTATTAGGCACTGCTCCCTCTAAAGGAGGTCACTTCATTCCAACCTGCTTTCCAAGTACTATGACCCAGTGGTCTAGGGAAGATAAGAACTGTCTTACGGTTTATCTAGGACATGAAATGCATAACCTAGCCTGCCTACCTTTATTTTCCTACAGACCCTGTGGTCGTCTCTATTTTAATTACCCGCTCACTCTGTTTCCCCTCTCCTGTGCCCAGAGTGGGTGTTCTGAGAGGAGGGGCTGGGTTTGTGCTTTTTAAATGGATAGTACTCAGACTGTAACCAGTGCATAGAAAATCGTTTGCCTTTTGTGAATACATGTGATGAGTCAGGTCAAATGCTTCTTCCTCCAAGGTACGCGTTGGTCCTTCTTATATTCTGCCCCTTCTGCCTGGAATGACTCCCCCTTTCTGTGCATTTAATGAGTCATTCTTTATAATCCAACTTAGAGTTCGCTTCCTCTGAAGTGTTATGCTCCCCCTCTCAGATTTTCCCTTCTCTGTGCCACCACGGTATGTTTTTTACAGACATCAGAGATTTCTTCTATGGCCTTGTCTATATTCTTTGAAATGATCATATGGAATGTTTTTTCTTTTTTTACTTTTAAGTAATTTATTTATTTACAAGTCTTGTTTGCTCAGAGGATGTGAACTACTCAAAGGTGACGGAAGTACCTCCTTAATCAGTCTCCCTACAGCCTAGCTCAGACCCTGTCACATGACAGGCACTCAGTGATATTTGTTGATTGCAACTGCATGGAACTAATTTGAATTGCATTGAGTTCAGGTTCATAAAAGAAACTCATCTTACTTTGAAGGGTTGACAATTGATATGGTTAAATGAAATGGGCAAATTACTAAAGGTATAGAGTTAACTTTTTACTTTGGAGAATTTTATAAATGATCTTGACCAGTTTTAAAGAGTTTTTTGAAAGATCTTGTTGGGAGTTTCCTCCTCCTGGTCTTTTCTTCCTCTCTGCACAATTAGCAGTATCCATTTGTCCCCAGAAAGATCAAGAAAATAGAAGGGAGAAGGAAAACAGTCAATGTTCAACTTCCAATGTCCAGAATAGGATATAAAGATTAAAGGAAGACAACAATCTTGCAAGAAAGTTTTATGGTGTCAGAAAAAGAGATTTTCATGTTGAAGTATCTCCCTTTATATAGCAAAAGTAAGTCTTGGAGGTTTGTTTATAAAGAATCATTATAAGCAGCCCCAGCTGCCATGGCTCAGTGGATTGAGCCCTGGCTGCCATGGCTCAGTGGATTGAGCCCTGGCTGCCATGGCTCAGTGGATTGAGCCCTGGCCTGCAAACCAAAGGGTCGCAGTTCGATTCCCAGTCAGAGCACAGGCCTGGGTTGTGAGCCAGGTCCTTAGTTGGGGGCGTGTGAGAGGCAACCACACAGTGATGTTTCTCTCCCTCTCTTTCTCCCTACCTTCCCCTCTCTCTAAAAATGGAGGAGTAAAAAATTTTTTAAAAACTTAAAGACAAGAAAATAATTACTATAAATAGTGGTTAGAGAGAACTTAGCTAAGGACATTTCGTCACAAAAGAGACTTCATGCGAGAAGAGAAATATATACTTAATAGAAAATTTGAGCTTTGAATCTATACAGAGTATTTGCCCAAATAAGAGAAAGGCAACAAAGCAGGAGGCAGTTTTAAATGAGAAGAAAATGGTAAATTTAAGTGCCAACTTCCATTTCCTTTTGTCATCAGCAGAAATAGGGGCCTAGAGCAAGATAGAATCTGTTTCAAAGAATATTGCTATTTTATTTATCTTTACCTTTTGTATAACGTCTGAATGTTGGCTCCACTGCCCATTGTTTGGGCTAACACAACAGCTTTCGAGATAAAAGGATTGCCTAGACCAGATGGAAGGTCTCCACAGTCCTGCTGCCTGCCCTTTGTATGCAAACCATAGTTAAATCGTCAAAAAGGCTTCATGAAGGGCCCAGGAGCCCATACACAGTCCAGATGATAAAAGGTCAAGAATATAGGCTGTTGAGATAAAACTGAAATCTGGCTGATGAATCACTATAGTAATATACTGACATCAGATTTTGGGTGAGAAATTGGTCACCCCAGATGCTATATAAACAATTAAGACCACCTTGACCACCAAGTCCTTTCCAATAGAAGTGTGTGATAAATGTTGGACTCTTGACTATTATGGCCTCTTCTTCTTTCTTCTTTTTTTTTAAATCTTGGCTTCCTGAATATCTTAAGGAAATCAAGGCAATTAAACAAGGATTTACTTAAGAATCTGGAAATAGGTGTGTTCTAGTAGGCGGAGCATTCCATTTAATATATACCACTGATAAGGCTTATGGGTTACCCAAGAATTAAAAGTGCTATGTATTAGTTAGGGTTGTCCTGAGAAACGGAACCAATAAAGAGATTTACTAGAAGGAATTGTCTCACATGATGACGGAGGTCAAGAAGTCCCATAGTCTGATGTCTCTGTTTTGTAAAGTCAGGAAAGCTAGGGGGTTGAGGGGGTTGAGCGCGGTAGCGCCAGTCCAAGTCTGAAGGCCTGAGAACCAGGAGAACCAATGACGTGAATTCCAGGCAGATGGCAGAAGAACAGCGATTCATCTCAGCTGTCAGGCAGGAAGAAACCTCCCTTCCTCTGTCTTTTCGTTCTATCCAGGCCCTCAGCAGATTGATGCACACCTGCCCTGGCCAGGGAGATCTGCTTTGCTCAGTCTTCCCATTCAAATGCTAATCTCTTCCTGAAATTCCATCACAGGCATACCCAGAAATTATGTTTAGCTAGATATAGGCACCCTGTGGCTCAGTCAAATTGCCACATAAAATTAACCATCCCATGCTATGTGCTAATTCTTCGAAAATGATTAACTCCACGAACCTAAATATGAGAAAGCCTGGTCATGCTGTCTGCCTTCAAATTGCTCTCAGGTCTAATAATTTATTGTCACCGCGAGTGGACCAGCCTCCAGAAAGGGATGTTTTCCTCCAAAATTACCTGATATATTAATTTGGTGACAGCTCTCAGATTCTTGTTGCCAATGACAGTCTCAGAGGATGCAGAATTACTTTGCTGTCAGATTGACATAAGACTTGTGTCTTCTATAGATGAAACAACAGCTTCCGATGCCAACTCAGCGCACATTTCTAATCTGTTTGCTGCCTTGCACTGTGAGAGCAGAGGCTTCGTCCACCCAGCATGGTTCCCAAGAATGCTGGTTTTCTCACAGATAAAGATGCCACTCTACCTCAGCAAAGCACGCAGGCCTAGAGTCGGAGACCCAAATAACAGCCTTGTCTTTGCCATTTACTTTGAACACAATCCTGACCCTTATTTTTCTCATCAGAAATATTGGAAGATAGCCAACATCATATCTAAAGCTTCTTACACGCTCTAAAAAAAATCAATTAAGTAGGTGCCATAATTATAGTGGTTGTTGTTTTAGGGGAAAAAATGAGCACACCTCTGGTGGCACTGGATGAAGAGTACGGGGAAAATAAGATAAAGGGCTTGCTACTGTCTTAGACTCTAGTAGGGAAGTTGGGTATTTAAACCATTAACCACAGTATCCTGTGATGAATGCTAATTAAGGGATATATTTGATCTAACATTTTCACACCATCTTATTAGCAAACCCAGGTGACTGCAAAATAAGTATCTGAGGTTAGGGGCTCTTTTAAGAACACAGATAACTCGTTCCCCTCAAAGAGATCCATGACCTCTGCTCAAGTTTCTAACTCCCTGCACTAAATAGCATCTCTCAGAAAACACAGGAGAACAGAAGAGAAGAAGAAAAGCAAGACTTATAAGGAAGTGAAGGGCCTCAGTGCCAAAGGTCATGCATTAATTTTTCTGTACTCTTATTACCTGACACAGAAGCTGGCACATTACAGGTATTCATGTATAAGTTTGTTCATTCATTCACTTCTTCAACCAGCACCTGGGCCAAATGTTTTGTTGGATTTTGGGACAAAATGGTGAATGAAGCATGCAAAGTCCTTGTCTTCAAAATAAGGGAGGGTGAACAATAGCCTAGTAAGAGGGCAGGCAGCCTAGTTTTTGATAAATCATCTGGAAGGAATGAATGGCGATGTGATGAAGAGTATGAAGAGTTGGAGTGCATGAGATAGAGCGCTTGAGGACATCTCTCTGTGAGGCCTGAAGAGAAGACAATGTGAAGGCCCTGGTGGGGACTTTCTTGGTGCATAAGAAGGGGCAAGGAGTCCAGACTGGCAAGGTCACATCTCTGCGGAAGGGCACGATGGTTCAACAGGTGTTTGCAGGTGGGAGGTAGTGGGAGGTGAAGCGTATGTTGTCAGGTCACAGCCTGATAACATGAGATGATTTCAGAATTTCTTATAATAAGGCTGCAAGGGATAAGGAAAAAGGAGGTATCGATGATTCTGCCTAATTTAGTTAAAATGACAAGGAAAGAAGGAAGGAAGGAAGGGAGGGAGGGAGGGAGGGAAGGAGAGGGAGGGAGGAAGGAAGGAAGGAAGGAAGGAAGGAAGGAAGGAAGGAAGGAAGGAAGGAAGGAAGGAAGGAAGAAGGACGGAAGGAAGGAAAGAGAAATGATGGGTTCATTTAAGTGCTGACCTGTATTTCTGCACGGGACACAGGAAAATGTGCCTGTTTTTCTGTAGACTGCAGCCTAAAATGTTACACAGAATTTGAAGAGAAATCCAAGTGGAGCAAAAGAGAAAAATACCCAATTCGAATATAGGCTCTAAAAGAAATGGCAGCCCATTTTGACAGCAATAGAGGTCTGGATAATGCGGGCAGTTAATCATTCTCTGTCCGGTTCCACAGGGATTGCAAGGGAAGATTTATCTTGAAAGATGAGTATGATTCACCAGATGACAAAGTAGAGAAGCACCTTTCAGACAAGGAGAACAGCATGTGCTAATGACATGAACAGCCTGGTACATACAGTGTCTCTAAGCAGTTAAGCAAAACTGCAGGACAGGGTTAAGAAGAAGTGTTGAGTGATTGAACGGGGAAGTTGGGCTGCCTCTCATCAAGCCGTGTTTTATATGCTGAAAAAGTGCTCGCCCCATTTTTATTTGAGATGTTTCTGCAGCTAGCTGGAAATTATTTTCACTGGTTTTATGCCTGCTTCCCTTATCCCAGGCACAGCTTGAATATCATGATAGAAGAAGCTTCCGAATTAAAAGAGCAACGTGACCTCCCACTTCATACTCCTCTTGTCCTGCCTCTGCCTACCTCAATAAAATACAGAATTCTTAGAGGCAATATGAATGAAGATTACTAAGAATTCACCAATTGTCTTATCAAAGTTGAGGAAAATACTAAGTAATACCCTGAAATACCAATTTTGAGTACTAGCTTCTCCGTCTCTCTCAAAAATCTGTAGTCAATTTTAGTTTTTCCTTCTAAGCAGCTGAGAAAAGGAGACATATTAGATCTCTATTCCAACTAGTTTACTAAATGTTGTGCAGTTTATGGTCTGAGACCCACTGCTGTGCTAAATGAGGGTTAGGATCTAAAAGACTTTTGAAGGCTCATGAAAATGGTCTAGAAGAAGCTACTTCTATTTGTACTTGTATTGGCCATTCACCAACACTCTTCTCTTCTCACTGCGCAGCCCCCCAGCCTCTATTCCTTAATAATGTGACATTACACTGGGAAATGAAGTGCAGATTATGATAGTTGCAATGTGGTTCGACACTGTAGGCTAATAGGTTGAAAAGAGCTTGAATAAACCTTTGGGGATCCAGGGATCAGCCATGCACAGCCATGTGCTAACCCTTACTCTTTTGATCTTAGCTAGAAAGGATGTGTTACTGCAAATCCCCAGTGAACAATAGGCCGATGTGTCAGATGTCCCAATGTGTTTTGGTCCTGCACAAAGGGCTGATGGACACATTTGGTCTATGGAAATGCGGGTCTTAATCTGAGTACCATTATTTAAACAATGCTTTAGAGATCACAAAGCATTTTCACTCTTCAGGTGAAAATTGGGGAGTGCTGACCTACTATGTGCCAAGGTCAACTGTGTAGGAAGATGGATGGAGTGCAGAAAGCTAAGGTTCAACTTTCCAGCCCATAATCAGGCATATCGGCGGGAAATTCCAGTCTTCCTGACTTTGAGCTTTGTAACTATGGGTAAGTTAACTTTCATGGCCTCATTTTTGTATATGAAAATTAGTGATAATACTAAACTATACTTCATAGGATTTTGTGAGCATTTAAGGAGACAGAATAAATAGAGTGCTTAACATAGTAAAGTTTATATATTTTCATTATTTAATTATATTAAGGGGTAATGATGGTGATTCTCATTTCATGTATCAAGAAATGGTGTCAGTGAAGCTAAGTGACTTGGCTGAAGTTGTAAAAGTCCTGAAGCCTTGGGTCCAATTTCCAAGCTCCAAACTTTATCTTGTTTCCAGCCTCTTGGGGCTTGGTGAGGGGGTTGGGGCAGGGTGTTCCCATGGAAGGAAACCTGTCAGTGCCCATAAGAATTTCCCTTACAGAACGTTTTTAAAGTGAATCTGAGGAGAAAGAGATTCTAACTCTTTCACTTCCATTTTTGTCCTGGTGGAAAGGCAAGTGTGTGTTACAATCCTGACTTACAAGGGTTTGACAGGAGGAACCCCTTTACTATTTGCGTTACTAATGGGATAGCAAACAGCTCCTGTAATTTACTTTGTAGTTTGATAATGTCTTGGCTCCAAGAGTCACACAGACCTTTCCAAATATTAACTTATTTCCCCCACCTAATGCTTCTAAGGGGTCAGAGAAGGGTGGCAGTCCCTTTGTGGTATGGGTGAGAAAATCGGGATCTCAGAAGGTTACGTGTCCTACCAAGGTCACCCCACAAGAACATGTGCTGCCCAGTCCACTGTTCCCAGCTACGGACACTTTAAAAACCCACAGGGGGAAATTTGACCAGGATGTTTCCCATGCTGGCTTGGAACTGCCACAACATTTCATTTGGGTTCTTTTTCTGTCCATCTCAAGCCAAGAAAATATATTGCCTTCTGGATTCTTCAGGATTGTGAAGCTAATAGAGGCAAGTGAATAGAGGCCTGCTTACATGAAAAATGTATTCGTTGCATGCAAATATGACTTATCACATGAAGAGGGAGTGGTAGAGGTTGATCTATTTGTTTTAAAGGTTAGCCAGAACACTGTCGGGAGAATGTATACACATGAGAACCAGATTTCAGGACCTCACCTGTACCCCAGAACAGTTGGATTCATCTGGTTAGGAACCAACATTTACCAAGCTCCAGACACTGGCTCAGAAGCTTTCACCTGTGTGCCCTCATTTAGTCACCTTGCCACCCTCGCTTTCTGTGCAATATCACACTCATTTTTAGAATGGAGGAGCCTGAATGAATAGGTTGTTTCTTTCACACCCTTATTCAAAGTCACCTTCCCAATAAGATCTTCTCTTCCAGGCTACCTTATCTAAAACCATAGTCTTTTTTATACTCATGTTTCTTTTCCTGCTTACCAATGAACTAATTACCAGTTAATCATATTGTTTATTATTTATCTCCTTCCACGAGAAGGCCATCTCCATCACGACAGGAAGCTTAGGCTAATTTGCTCATTGCTGCAGCCCTCATGCCTAGAAGACAGTGCCAAACGCACAATAGAGCTCAACACATAATTACTGAATGGGTTAATGAATTAATGAATTAATGCATTCATGTCCTCTTGACAGCTCATAGTTCTTTTACCAGCATACAATTACAGTTGCAATTTTACATTTATTTTTCAATCCCAACCCTTTTTTTTAATGCACATTTTCATTACTTCATCTAGACATTATAGATTACAACTTGGGTTACTTCCTTTTAACTGGTCTCTTCACCTCCACATTTATGTTCCCTATAATGAGATTGAAAATAGGGTTGAAAAATAATTATTGAATTAATGAATGAAAGCATTCATGTTTATATATATATGTGTGTGTGTGTATATATATATATATACTCAACATGTGTAAGTATATGTAAACATATATACACATATACTCACACATGTATAGAATGCGAACAAATAAGTATAAGCATTAATACTTAAAAGTACATACTCATTATGAACGTACTTATTTGCTCATTGTCCACACTTCCAACTAGGACGTAGGGGCTATGAGAACAGGAGTTTTGCTGCTTGGTTTGATAGGGAGAATAATCGCTGTGTTCTGTCTCTGTAACCGTGCTTGTATGTTTGCATCAGAAAAAGGCATGATCGCCATGTTCCGTTTCTGTAACTGCTTGTATTTGCATCAGAAAAAACTTTCTGAACAGCTTGCCCCAGAACAATCCGCCAATGGACAACAGTTTGCCTGCGAACCATCAGCCACTGAGCACTGGGTCCCACCGTTTTTGGCAAAATGTCGTAAAGGCTCATGAGATGCGTAGCAGCTCGGGGCTCAGACCTTCGCAGGCGACTCCTCTGGGCCCGCGAGCGTAAGTTTGTCCCTCCACCTCTCTGAGCGCTGCTTGCGTTTCTCGCTACCGGTAATTTCCCGCAACGGGTTCACTGCTGTATTCCCTAGACCTGAAACAGCGTCTGGTACATCGTCTCTCAATACTTATTTGCCGAAGAAATGAAAAGAAAAAGTGAGGGAGGAAGCGAGGTCAAACCCTTGTACCCACTGCAGCGTACATTTTTACATCTGCTTTCCATGCGCAATGCTCTCTTTCTCTGAGGTTTCTGAAAGGTGTTCAATAGTTACGTATTGAGTGTCCCGAGTTCCTCACCCTGGAAGAAGGAGAGGAAAACCAGCCATACAAAAGGATAAGACACATAGTAGGTCAGGTGGTATTATCTACAGAATGCGATCACCGCCTTCTCAACCTCTTACCCCCCATTTTGGTGTGACAAAAATGGGCTGTTGCTGAGTACCAGCTTCAATGGCCACGAGACAGTTCCCTCTATTCATCTGCAGCCTATGAGCCTCTCTAATCCATCTTCTCTGGTCGGCTTCTGCTGTCATCTGAGTTTGAGATCCCGGTTAGAGTGCTTTGTTCTTATTCCGTTGAGGCTAACTTTATAGATGCCCGCCCCTTTCATTAGCCCACAGGCTACTGGCGTCTGTCATGTCCGTTTCCCCCAAAATTAGCATATACTTGGGATGGAGTAGATAGTCTCCACATATTTTGAAAGTAAAAAAATTAAGGCTTGATAATCTTGATTTTACTTTTATTGTATGTTATTATTTTTTGCCATCGCAGACAGGAGCCAGCAGAAGGTTCTTTTCCAAGTTTATGTGAATTGTCAAAGCAATGTGTAATTGCAGAGAGGAGCGGAACAGAAATTCATAAGAAGGGGTGGGGGCAGAAGGAGAAGGAGAATTAATAAACAACAGTCGGGGCCAGCGCGCGTGGAGCAGATAAACAACTTATGATGACCTGTGTTGACCCTGAAACCGCTCTATGGTCTAATTGACGGTGATGATGAGCATGTTCGCCCATCAAGGCGAGATTTAATTTACTTGATGGTTCTTACATCATAGCTTCATTAGGTCAGGAAGTATGTAACATATATTAGGGAAACTAATACATACAATAATAAAACACTATATCTTGAGCACTTCAGGTACTGAATACAAAGTTATTAACATGATTTGGCCCTACAGACTCCTTTATTTCTAGAAAACTGCTTTTTTACTCTAAATTTGGAATATTTGAAAACTTGACAACTATTCATATTTCTAATTGCTTGCTATAATTCTTTAAGAACTGAGAATCTTTTTCTCTGAATTTTAACACCATTTATGAGAACTTACTGAGTGTTGGAATTTTTTTTTTTTAACATCTTTTTCTGAAAGGGTCTAGTTCATGTCAGGGGAAAATGAAAGCCCTTAGCAGATAGCAAATACTTAGAAATTGTCTGGCAGTACCAAGTATTTGCACAACAGCTCTCCAGGTCTCTGTCTGGTTTTATTCTCTCACTTTCTCCTATTTCTCGTTTATCCTTCTTTACCAGGCTTTCTGCTCCCTCTCTTTAAATTTGCATATCAAGAATGAAGCAAATTTCTACTCCACTACATCTTGCCTTGTAGTTGAAACATGAAGAGCTCTTTCCTGTGAGTCCGCAGACATACTGTTAGAACCAAACACAGCTACGGGAGCCATTCTGGTACCCTTGATTCACCTCCAGACAGGAGGTGATAGAATCACATTCGCCGCACTCTCCCATCCAACTCCGCCTAGCTTTATGCTGATGATTCTGAAGGTCTGATACCGCTCACTGATAACGCTGTACACCCTGAAATCCAGTTTATCGTGATAACTAGGGAACCTTGCCTGTAAAGGGGCTCAGAGATTATGTTCAAGTCTTCATTGTAGCTTTTATCAGAATTGTCAGACAAGGCTTGGGCCTTTGAAATGTGAATCTGATTGAAATGCAAAGATGGGGGTGGAATAAATTCCAGAGGTAATTTGCATACAGCCTGTAGTTTCACTCATTTGTTCCACTCCATGGAAACACCTTCAAGAATATTTGAAAATTTGAGGTGAGTTTGAAGATGGGTGGCAGAGATGAAATTAGAGGAGGCAAGGGACAGGAAGTTAAAGTAGCAATATTAAAAATATAATAACAATAATAATAATGTTCATTTATTATATTCTGAGAATGGTACAGACATAATGCCAAGAGCTGTAGATGCATTTTCTCATCAATCATCTCAACAGCCCTATGTGGCAAGGGGTATTATCATTCCCATTTTATAGACAATGGAGCTAAGTCTTAGGTAAGCTTAGTATTTGATTAGATTTGTCAACTATTAAATGACAGAGCCTGAAAATGAACTCGTGCCTTTCCAGCTCTGGATTCTCATTCTTAACCATGATAAACCAGCTCTGTGGCTTTTACCAGGCCACCAGTGAGAGACCAGAAAATCAGATGCTCAAGACAGACCCAACACCTTTCTCCAAACATCCATCCAAGTCCATCATCCTCTAGGCTACTGCTGTGAGAATAAGACCTAAGTAAGAGGAACTGAATCTCCATGTGGCCTTTTTCAATCACTTTATGGACTTTGGGGGGCACAAAAATAACTTTCCTCCCACCTTCTAAGTTGTTCTAGCTGAGCTACTAATCAAATTAGCCTGGGATTGATTAACCAGAGAAAATGTCCAAAATTTATTACAGATGTACATGCAGGAGTGCCCTAAGATAGGAGGCCCAAAGACACATTGAAAAGGCGAAGTTTGTATGTCATTCTGCACTAAGAAGCAGGGGTACCAGGGGAAAGCAGGTAATTTACAGGTAGGTGAGAAAGAGCAAAGATGTGGAAAACAAATTCTTGCTTGGGCAACCCAGAAATAGTGGGACACAGAGGGAAACCTAGAAAACATATTTGTTTCTTGGATCCTCACATCTGCTACACTTAATTCAAACAGGCTGAGGTGGATAATGAAATGTGAATATGCTAAGTTTCCCTTTCTGAAGCCGGTCCTTCTCTTTGACTGCCTTTAGACGGGTAAGGCCAAAGGTTCCTTCTGAGTCTGTTGTTTTGTTTAATAACCAGCTTAAATCAGTATTCCAAAAGACATATCTTGGGGTGATGAAACTTTGGTCCCCTCAGGACCTACTGAATATCGGTGTAGTTTCCACTTTCTCCTTCACAGAATGTGTAGAGAGTTGATGAAGTCAACCTTTCCTTAGGCATTAGAAAACTGGAAGACTGAATGAGTCATCTGCTTGGAGGTCTTCAAAAATGAAAACAAAAATTACTGAGCACCCATCTGGTTGACCACTCTGCGAGAGACAGCGCTAGATAGAGGATAGGTAGGTGGATGGATGGATATAGATGACAGACGTGTGTATGGGTGTGTTTTATTACAAACTGCACGCACGCCGATGCTGAAGGTGTTGATTTCCTTTCAGAAGAAAATGCTGAATCTCAGATGTTAGGAAACTCACTCAAGGATACAGACTCACTGAGTGACCCGCCTTGTGGCTTGGGGGTCTGTCCTAGAACCTTTCTTACCTTTAGCTAACCCCTCTGAAAAATGAGGATGGCACCACCTGCCACCATGAATCATGAAATTATGTACACAAGGCTTTCCCGGAGCCTGGCACAAAGTAGTGCTCATTGCCTTCATGTTGAAATAACTCTGGCCTGACCAACTTCCCAGTGCCATCTTCATGTGGACGGGCACTGGAAAGGTTGAAGAGTGATGTTCTGCTATCCCCTGTGTAATTTGAGAGCCGCTGTAGGCGCTATTGGGACGAGTCATCTTTGACACAGTAAAAGCCAAAATACAGCATGCCACCTTAGTTCTGCTTTCCTTGACCTACAGTCTATATCACCATTTGGCACAGCCCCTTTGAAGTTCAGACGTCACCACCCTACCTCATGAGAATGTGCGCCGTTACCATGAGCATAATTGTTCGAGCAGCTGACATCTTCCCAGCAGCAGATATTCCAGCAGGCAGTGAAGATAATTAGGAGAAGATTTTGATCTTGCTGACTTACGGTGAAAAGCAGAGTATCAAGGGAGATATG
Source organism: Furipterus horrens (assembly GCF_987537825.1). NCBI lineage: Eukaryota > Metazoa > Chordata > Mammalia > Chiroptera > Furipteridae > Furipterus > Furipterus horrens. The sequence continues at coordinate 7,399,800 of NW_028327177.1, forward strand.
AATACAGAGTCAATCAAGCCCTATTAAAGTTCACCGTGAAAGCTCCTTTCAATAGAAGAGACCCAAAACAGTAAGAACAAAGCTATTTTCAATATGAAGAGAAAAAGTGCTATCCTTTGATCCCTGATGTAATATGACAGGTAAACAAAGCACTTAGATAAATTATCCTGTATGGTAATTTTCTTTCTGGTTTGAAATTTTGTATGTGACAGCCACATTGTTGTTCCTTTAAAAAGTTCATTCACTTTGTACATTCACCAAACATTTACTAAGTGCCTAACACACACCAAGAACTATGTTAGGCTCATGGACCTCGGCACTCAACTGTTTGCAGTGTACTGGGGAAGACGGAAATGTTTTTTCTGATAATTACAGCACAGTGTGTTAAGCATCAAACAAGGTAAGCAAAGGTGCCTTTGAAGCAAGAAAAGAGAGCACTATAATAGACTCAAAGGGGATGCATGATGAGGTCAGAGGTGGCTTCCTAGAGGAGGAGGCATTTGATCAGATGATCAGATAGGATCCAGTTGTGCTAAAGGGCAAAGAACTTACAGAAAGGCACAGAAGCATAAGGAAGCTCAGGATTCAATTCACCGCTATCTTACTGTAGGTGGTAGTGTGACAAATGACCATCAATGGGGCCAGAATAGTGATGTATGCTCGCTGAAGGTTTGTTCGTTAGCCTAAAGAAAAGGAGAAAACTTTGAGTGGATTTGTAGAATCAAATTTGTATCTTTAAAGATCACCAGATTGGATAATGATTGGATTGAATAAGGATGACTATGAAGGCAGGTGGTCAGCTAGAAGCTGTTGTAATCACCAGAAGGGAATTCCTAAGAGTCTTGACTAAGATAGTGGCAACACCAGTGGAAATGAAAGATGAGGCTAGAGAAATATCTATCTTCTTAGAGGCTAAATTCAGAGTAGAATTAACCGATACCTAAAATTATATTTCAAGAACAAATAAAGGATTTTATTTAATAGGAATAGTAAATGAGACCACATTGGCTTAACCTACAGGACATATGTGTTCTTGAAAAAATTCTTTATGTAGATTAGATTTTCATAAAGTAAAGAACATTTGAATATGTCAAAGGAGCTTATTATTTAAAATACTCTTATTCTGACTGATTAGATTTTAATAACAGCTCTCTAACTTACTGAATTTTCATTTTCATTTTTTGGGTTAGCTAAAGCATGTTTTGTATGCCTTTGCCACCAATTCAATTTTGTGTGGTCAAATGATATACTTAAGTATATAAAAACATGTAGATCTCTTTCATCCACTACTGTAGTGTTTATCTTCATTGCAATCAGTTTTAACAACATTTTTGTCAGTTTTAGTTGCTTACCTGTAACGTCAAATTAACATGAATGATCAATTCACTATTAAGAGATCTTTTTGTGAATGGCACGAAAAATGATTTTGATGGATTTATGGGTGGATGGATGCATAAACAAAAAATAAATAGTGATTAAGTAGATAAATACATAGATATAGAATTTGTAGACTATTAAACTTACAATAAATTCAAAAATTTAATGTCATGTAAAGAAACTGAGGCTCAGAACTGAATAACTGAGTCACAGAAACTGGCCATAAATGAATCGGAATTCATATTACCTTATAAACATGTTTACACCTTTTAACCCACATCATACTGATAGTAGATAGATAATAAAGATACTAAAATAAAGACACATCTATAGAAAACCAAGGTATTAGCCAAAGAAAGGTTAAATGAAGAGAATGGTTGTTCCATCCATATTCCATTAAAAAAGGCTGATTTTAAAATTTAAAAAGAAAATGGCTTCACATTAAAAAAATAAGAGATCATCAGGGACTGCACATACCTTGTTTTACAATCTTCACAATCAACCTAACATGTAGATATTATCATCTCCCTTTTACATATGAGAAAACGGAGATTTAAAGAACTTAAATGGCAAGCCTAGCATCACCTGCTTTTCAAAGTTGTGCGAAGGAGTAAACCCGAAGTCTTCACAATTCCTCTGGCCATTTCTGAAGCTGAGACTCCGCAGGGCAGCTATTGGTACTCTGGTCTGCAGACTCCTCATGAATGCCTTCTGATTGCCTTTCATGGAATCAGTTTGAACTGCTCTCCATGGAGTGATTGGGTGAGTCACTGGAGGAGTTTCTTGTTTACTACTTTGTAGAGAACAGATGTTTTTTCCTAATAATTCCAAACACCATGTTTTAAAGAGCTAAAAGTCCTGCATGGACATTGGTTGCAGTCTCTCAACTGCTTCCTCATGACCCCATGAACGAGTACAAGAAGAAGACACACCAGGTCAGATCGGTGGTCCATGTGGCCCAGTGCACAGCACTAATGCTGCCAGAAAAGGATCATTTGTCGTTTGCACTTGGTGACGTTAACTTCAAAGAATTCCACAACTGCCCGAGCCGGTCAAGCTTGCCCTAATTACAAATTGTACGTCAACCATTCATCACTGTAGCACGATCCTTTAGAGTGTATTGGTATAGATTTATGCAGATTATAGTCACTTAGGCACCTGCTAACTCAAAAACATTTATTGAGTGCCTTTTGTGTGTCAGGCAACTTCCATGATAGAATGGATCCAGAGGTGATTAAGAACTATCGCTCTTCAAAAGCTCAGGTAAACAGATGACTGCTACGAAATTATAGAGTTTATGAGAGAATAGTAGGGAACACTATAGAGAATTACAGTATAGGGGTTGTGTTTCCCTTCTGGGGGTGGATTGTTTCAGATACCATGATCCCTTTATCCCAGGGACCAGAACAAACACTCAGAAAACAGATATATACTGAATTTACTTTTGGAGCCAAGCCCAGCAGATCCACAGCCTAAAATAGAGTCACCTTGCAAAGCCTGGTCTAGAGCTGCCAAATGTATTCAAGTCCCATGACTGACTATGAAAATAAATGCTTATTGTTCAGAATGTTTGTTTGTTTGTTTGTTTGTTTTGGGGGGGGTTGCTTCTACATAACATTTTTACAATAATCAACTAATGTCAAAAATATGGTCCTAGCATGTGAAAGATTGCTCAAAAAAAATGGTAGATCTAACTCTCTTTGCCCTTTTTCTCCTAGTATCAAAGATCCATGGAAAATGGAATGCATGTTTCAGTGAATATGTCTAACCATATTTAAACATAATATTCCACTGTTTCATCACCAAAGAGAATTTACCTCCACGCTACAGGAAAGGAAACTAAGGCATAGAAATTCACTATGGTGCCTAAAATCTACTAATTAAATATTAAATTAAATATGTAAGACATACAGGATCAAGTGTCATTTGTAAAGACTACTTCCTAACATGAAAGGAAAACTCAATAAAGATTTTAGTTTTCTCTCAAAGGAGAGTGAATACTGGGAAGATACAAAGTGTTGGCTTTTCTTTAGAGGCAGGTCTAAGTGTCAGGCTTGAGAACACAGGTAAAAATAGGCCCCGATGATTCTTAGGAGAACCTTCACAACTACTACCAGGACAGGTAACTAACCTAGTTTCTATTTAAAGAAGCTATAAAGAGATGATTCTTACAGCCCTCTCTAAGAGATAAAAAAAGAGCCTGATGTGATTGCTGGGCTTCTTTTTACTTTTAATATGGGGAAAAATGCAAACGTATTACAAGCTAACTCTACCAAAATTGAACTCTGAGTTTTATTTACAGAGTCCATATGAGATGGTCTGCTATTTGAGCACTTTGATTTTTATGTGTTATCACATTATAGGCTTAAATAAAAGGACACACGAAGACACGTGAACACCGATAAAGCAGTCACTCCCCATTCCCCATAGTCCAGATCCCCTGACAACCACTCATCTGCTTTCTATCTCTGTGGATTTACTTATTCTGGATATTCCATTTAAATGGACATTTACGCTTTTCACTCATGCAACAAGTAGGTGCTAACCATTTATTCTGTGGCAGCAAAAGACTTAACACATGGTCCACGTTATGAGAAAAAAGGGAAGGGAAATTAGCCTTCATTGATGGTCAACTGTGACATTTCTTTTCTAAACATTACTGTTAATCTTCACAACACCCCTCTAGGGTAAGTAGTATCTTTTACATTTTAAAAACTGAGAAGATTTAGTCTTGGAATGATGCGTTAGGTTAGGTTTCCTGGAAATAAGACTGTCACAGGGTTTTGCATGCAGGTCTTTTAGGAAGTACACATGGGAACCACATGTGTAGGGAAGAGATGGGAACAGACTAATGGTGAAGTTGATGCTGTGACCTCAACTGATCCTACAAGGAGTCTAAAATTTTCTCAGATTGAGACAAGGGGCTGGGATAAATGCAGATAACTATATTGGTAGAATTAGTTTGTTCATTCCTTACTATAAATGATCAAGTAGGAAGAATGAACTCACTGATTTCCTTTACTTGCTCATTCATTGATTCATTCATTCACAAACACAGAAACCCTACTAAGTGCCAGAATTTACTCTAGGTGCTGTGTAAATTCTGAATATTGCTTAAGGGTACATTTTTCCCTCTGAGGATCTTGCAGTCCAGCCTTGTCAATGGCTAAATACACAAGGTCTTTGAAAAACCACACACACACACACACACACACACACACACACACACACACACACACACACACTATAAAACTGATACCAAATTAAAACAAGGAAAGACCTAATCTGCAAACAACTTTTCCCTCATGGCTATATGAAATCCCTGAGGGACAAGAAGACACTTGTATAGACCCAAGTATTCCCTTCTCCCTTGAAAACCACTTTTTTGTGGGTAGACTCTAATTAAAGAGTATACTTTCCTTTTTCATCTCTCTGATGGATTTGGCTCTGTACAGAGGACAGTGTCTGGCTGGGATTGCTTCTGAAGTTGCCTTTGAATCAACTATAATCTCTAGACTCTTCTCCCTGCCACATGGGGGGGAAATGTTTTTAGTATGAATAATAACTCCTTAAATGAAGTGATTAAAGAAAATAGGTTGGAAAATACTGAGCTAAATAAAAATGTCATCATAGGTAAGAAGTCCTGCCAGTATTTTTCCAATGGGACCCTTAGCCCACTATCCATCGATATTTTGGGCTTAAAGTAGACAATGTAATTAGAATGACAGCATTTGCTGAGACCTCCGTGGACATAAAGGAGCATAGTCTGGCTTCAGAGCAGCCTTGTCAGCAGAATAATGTGAACCCCGTACCAGCAACTAAAATTAAACACAAGGTGAGGTTTCTTTTCCAAGTCAACTGATTTGAAACAGATATAATGCACAAACGGCGTGTCAACCTCTGAATCTATTGTTATATTCCAAGGAGAAACACGTGGAATCTACTGCTACATATTCTGTACTGTCTTGTAAAAGGACAGTAAAAAATTTACAACTTTGGGTTAAGAGAAAAGAGGTAGTTGACATTTAAAGTGCGTCAAACTGAGGTCAAGTTATGCTTAACTGATTTCTTAGAAACACTCAAATCAACAAACCCATTGCTAAAAGAGTCAAAAAAATGCCCTCTGAAAACTAGAACTAGCTCATTCCTGAACTCATTGGTTTGTTTGTATCGAGCATAATATGTTGAGCACTTATTATATGCCAGCCACTTTCTAGGAACTGGGGAGAAAGAAAAAATACCAAAAAAAAAAAAAAAAAAAGTTTTAATATTTTTGAAACTTTTTCAAATAGAGAAGGAAATATAATTATCATGTGTAAAAATAAATAATGCTAATATAATACTGAAGACTGATAAGCGCTATGAAAAAAGTGAAGCATAGTCATAATACAGAGCAGCAAATTTCAGCCTTTTTAATCTCATGGCACACATAAAGTAATTACTAAAATTCAGAAGCACTCCCCCCCAATTTTTTTTTTTTTTTGCTGATCTGACAAAAATACAGACATAATTTTGATTTATTCAATCTGGGTGACTATTGTGTTGGCTGTTGTCATTTTTTTAATTTGACCATCTAAGGGAAGAGAGGATGGTGCCCTTGACTAAATAGCAAGGTAGTGCATGTTTTAAAAATTCGTGTGGTGCCCTGGTTCAAAATCACTGATAAAGAGGATAATAGCAGGATTAAGGATTCCAGATGGAGTGGTAGCTACTGGCTTCTCAGAACGGAACAAGTTGAAGGAAGAAAGGGAGCCTTCTAGGGGAATATATGGAGATCAGGTTCTCTAAGAAGATGTAACAGTACAAAAGCCCTGAGGTGGAAAACAGGTTTGACATGAGAATATTCTTGCAAGTCAGCTTAGGGTCTATCATGAGGCTGTGTGCCCGGTGTATGGCCTCTTGGTTGCCTGTCCTTAATTTGCCCAGAAACACTGGATGCAACCCTGGGAGGCGCAGCAGTTTAGCGAGCAAGGCGGGGAATGGCAGGAGATGTGATTGGTAAAGCTAAACCGTGTAATTGAAAACGCAATGCACCCAGAGTCAGACATCCTGGTTTCTGATACTGCCACTCAGGACAGAGCGATCGGTAGCCAGTCCCTGTCTCGGTACCTTCTCTACAAAACAAAGGCACTAAGTTCGAGGCCCCATAACACCTCTTTCCCTCCCACTCTACAACATCCTGTGATCCTACTATTTAGCATGCAGTTTAAATTGGGTGCTTTAGAACTTTAGACCTTGGAGATATCAGCAGCTAATGCCATTGTGTGATGTTTTGCTTTGTTTGTTTAGATGAAAATAGTTAAATCCAATATCTTTTACACAATAGCCAGCAAGCAATCTTTTTTTAAAGTGAAATGAGTAAAGGAATTTGGAGACCGAACATGACGGAGAAGTGGATGTGGGTCTTCGGCCGTGGGTAAAGAGCATCGGACCTTGTTTGCAGGTGGTGGCTGACCACATGAACTTTCTAGATTTTAAATATTGAGCATATTATTCTTAAGGACTAATTACATATTGTTAGAAATATTAATTAATTAACTAATTATTAAATTTACTGGGGTGACATTAGTTAATAAGATGATATAGGTTTCAAGTGTAGCTTCCTATTAATACATGATCTGTATATTACATTGTGTGCCCACCAGGAATGTTTAAATAAGGCAGATAATTGAATCAGAGGTAGTCAGACCATGCATTGAATGCTGAACTTGTCAACATTTTCAGAGCACGAAAGAAACATGTTTGCATTTAACTTAACTACCTCAATTAAATGGAGGGTAACCTCATCATTCTATAAATGAGTAAGCAGAAGTCCAAAAGAGCTAAAAATTGCTTAAAATTTTGATTTCCAGCAAAACCAAGACTAGAGTTCAGGTTTCCTGATGTAATGTCTTTACTTTGAGATGTGTGTAATTAAGTGATATTATAAATATGTTTAATTTAATATTTAGGCCTGATTTCTTTTGTACCATGCAGGCTTCTCTAACACAACTTGTCTTTTGAGTCAATTGGTGAAAATGAATAAGTAAAGCAGCCCCTAGATCTTCGTTAAAAGACCTCAGTTGGTTATGCAGCCCCTCTGCACCCCATCCTGACAGCCTTAGCTGTGCAGTGTACAGACTGCACAGCTGTACGTAACAGACCTGATACTGACTCACCAACTACTGTTTGGCCCTTTAAACACATTTGGATGTTATCATTTTTGACAAAATAGCAAGAGAAAAAATTATAATAAATATTACTTATGTTTGCTTTGTGCTTGTTAGTGAACTAAATGATATTATAATATTTTGGTTGATAGAAGGGACAATATTGTGAGACAGCACAGACAAAGAAAGGATCGGTGCCCCTGGTTAGCAAGTGACAACCAAAGAGATAACATGACCCTTCCATGTGTACCCAGTCAGTAATTTCAGAAAATGGATTTTAATCCCAGAATTTCTGTTGCCAAATACAACTATTTCCCCATTTCATTTCAATGCAGAAACTTAAGCCTGATTATTACTTTTTTTCTGAATCATTAAAGTTTCTGGACAAGTGTTAAGTGCATGAGGTCTTAGGAAAGGAGCTAAAGTGTGAGCTGCAGGAGCGTAACGCTCGGATCTATGGATTTCATTTTTCCGAGGAGTCCTTGTGTTCTATTAGGTTGGACCGGTTAGACTAAGGCTGACTGCAGGGAACTATTCCATACATCAGAATCAGCCGCATGCTCATTCTTGTCTGTTTGGGGCTTTGATTTGTCTAAGTGCAGAGAAAAGGACCATATTACTTATGAAACACATACATGTAATTGAAAAGCAAAATCAATTATGTTAATTAAAAGAATTGCTCAGATTTTGGAACACAGTGAAAGGAATTTGAAAGTCTTAATAATATGCTTCATGTTAGTTAGGTTGATAAAACTTTCTGTTGCAAACGGAAGTTCTGATAAAGTCACACTCTTCTTTCCTACTCTAGGTCATCACACTTGTGGTTAAGGTCTATCACCATGTGCAGCCAAGCCACCCCACTGCAGTCCATTGGCCTCTGACTTTGAGGGCAAGCAATAATGTTGAGCAATTTTTGATTTTTATTTTTTTTTTGATAATTGATCTGCCAATATAAATACATAAATTGCAGGCCAGTAGCTTTGACTGGTAAGTTCATCAACTTAATGACAGTCCATCAACCAAAGTAGACACTGAACTGCAAAACCACTACATTCCCGGGATCAAACCTCATCCCTTGGGAAGTAGATTGTCATAGCATATCATGGACAAAAGAATCAAAGTAAATAAATAAATAAAAATAAATGAACTTCTGTATTAGATCCAGTGACAATACAGCTGTTTTTCTGAACAGAATGAATAAGGCCAGAACAATTTTACACAACAGATGCAAACAGCATGCGTGTATGTTTAACCTCAGCATAATGACTGAGGGAACCAAGCTGTAATCAGCCTACCTGGGCTCAAATCCTGATCTTGCCCCCACTGAACTGCATGATGCTGGGCAGAGTATGCTGTGAGCCTCTGTTTCTCCATCTGTAAGAGGAGAGCTAGAACTTGTCATAGGCTTTTTACAGAGATGAGAGATCATATATGCAAAGTTTCTAGCACCATTTCTATCATTTAATCATGTTATATATATATATTTAATCTTAGAAGAACAAAGATCTCCATGCTGAAGTAATTCAAGAAAATTGTCAAGAATGCAATATATCTGAAGAACACTAGGAACTCTGGTTGATAAAACCCATGTCAGAGATCCCAGAAAGAAGAAAAAAACGCCCTGGTTTTACTATCAGAAGACCTGCATTTATATCTTTCCCCGTGTGCTCTTAAGCAAGCTGTTTATTCTCTCCATCTCTACAGCATGGCAATGACCACGCCTACCTCAGGTGTTGCAATAGACTCACGAGAGCATGTCTGCAAATTATTTAACATAGGGCCTCTAAGGAACAAAGGAAGTGCCAAGTGAATGTGAGTCTCACCCTCTTTTTCCTTCCTGGACTCTGATTTCATAGTTTATAATTTGTCTGAATTGTAGACTGGAGCAATGACGTTTCTCAGTGAAGTTTTGTGTCAAGACCATGCGCACCTGATTTAAGTGCTTAGGTTTTTGTATCGATTGGACAGATGTTCCTCACCAAGTGGCTTCAAGCACCTGTGTGGAGGACGTCCTCTTTCAGATTGGGTTCAGCTTCCTGCTTAGGTGTGTTTCATGGATGTAACATGGCGCTTGGCTGCTGGCAACAACGGCGACTCTCACAGTTCACATTCATGGCCTTGAAGTAAAGTGTCTGAGGCAGTCTGCACATCTGAGTCACCTTCTCTGGACTCCAGACCTGCCTGGAGGAAATGTCACCCCCTTTTTATTGGAAATGCCTGAAGGTGTAAGTTGTTACTGAGTTGAGTTTCTCACCCACTGAATCCAGACTCTTGATTCAGACTGTTCTCAGGAACCTAACTGACAATTTCTAGTCAAATTAAGTGGACCAACCAGAGATTTTATTTTACCCACTGTCTCGCTAGATTTTAATAAGGTTGGCTGGTGACTAATGTGTTCCAGTTTCAGGCAAGGACAAGATAACTCTTCCCAGAAAGCTGGTTCACATTTTTTCAGACAGAATTGTGCAGTACAGTTGAAAGTTCAGTTAGGGATTTCCATTCTGGTCGGAAGTCTGGTAAGTGTATGCTAATTTTCAAATACAGGGTTGACTTGGACTTCCCTAGTCTAAGGAGAATCTGTTTAGAAGTCAGTGGAAAAATTAATTCCCTGCTGGTGAAAAAATAACGCATTCACTTATTTTAAAAGTGAAAGAGGAGTGGAAGTCAAACTTCCTTTTCAGTTTGAACCTGTCAGGCCACAAGTGCTTTCTGAGCAAAATGGTTTTTTTTGTTTTTTGTTTTTTTTTCTCTATCACACACACATAAAATAAATGTTCGGCATATGACCAGGCCCATCGTTAATGTTGTAATGGAGTATCATGACATTTCTATTCAGCATGTAGAAAACAATTTGCGTCTCTCAGGAAAGTATTTGAATAGCTTTTTAGCACTCCACTTCCTGGATGCTGTTCCTCAAGGAAGGTCAGTGCAAATGTCTGGCTTTCAATCTACCTTACTAAGCTAGCTTTACAATAAGACTGAAAGCATTCAAGGACATGTGCCAAGTTACTTAAGCATTTCTACTGTATACACCTGCTACAGAGAATTAGATGGTATAGTGATATGTGATATCTTGGGTGTGTGTGTGTGTGTGTGTGTGTGTGTGTGTGTGTGTGTGTGTGTGATGTGTGATGTCTATCAAAGCCAGCCACAAGAGTCTACACCATTATGGGCTATGTCTTTTGTTTGTGTATTTTTATTTTTATTCCTTCAGTGCAATGATTCAGATTCGGGTTTAGTTAATGTTTGTAGGCTTTAACTCTGTGCCAAACACCGTGATTGACATTTCACTGATGTGACCTTTTTTAAGCCTTGCAATGATTGTTGAGGCATGCATTACTCTTTCCATGACCTTGGAGGTTAAGGTGACTTGCCCAAGCTCACTCAACTCAAAGTGGCTAGGGCGGTAATCTAGAAAATGACAGAGGCAGGATTTGAATCCAGATCTTCCTAAGCTAGGCCCCAATTGTACTTTGCCAAAGCAGCGTGCAGTAAAACACACTCCTATTGTAGGAATAAACTGAAAACAACTCAAGGACCCTATGGTTAAAGAGATTTGGAAAGCACAGCATAAAGCAAAGTTAACTGGTTTCTTAAACATAAGATTTTCTTAGAACCAAAAATGAGATTTTATATTATTCAGGAAGAGCCTGTGGTTGGATTATGTCCCAAACGTTTTACCAGTGGAATCCTATCTTTAAGTGGCCACTTACGGGCCTAAACACACACTGAGAAATGTTGCCTGATAGCACTCTGAGCCTATCATTGTGTGCTATTTTATGAGCTTTTTATAGTACCTCAAAGAATGGCAGAGCTCCTTTTGGTTTATAACACAGTCCTATTGTTTAAGTCTTTAAAGGTATAACTAGGAAAACATGCTCCACATCCATAAAGCCATTAAGAAGCTACAGAGCACACATCTTGCTGAGTTTATTTCAGGCTCTTCTGCTTATCCCAAAACATCATTAGGATCCTTTACCTAAAGTCACATATTTGGAAATATTTTATGTAGTGAGCTGCAGACTACATCTTCTAAGAACACAGGTTCTAAGAGCCACAAAGGGAGTTTTTATGTTCCATTTTGTGATTCTCTGCTAGAACTTTATAGAAATCAAAATTCTGGAAAATAACAAAGTCCCGTGATTACAAGAACAAAAGACCATGAGGATCTTTTTAAAAATATGTATCTGAAGGAAAAGGAATCCTTTATGAGCTCATTCACTCCCAAATCAACTGGGAAGAAATCAAGAAAAGGGAGGTTGTAGAAGAAGCAGATTTCAAATGTGAAATGCTGATGAAACCCATTGAACTGAAGCAAAGCTTCCTGACTCTTACATGTCCTGCATTTGGGGCTAGTGGATGTGGATTTGCAGATGTGATGGGAACTGGAAGTCATGGGGGAGGTACTATCCTTTCATCCGTTAACCGTTATTAACAGCAGATGAACAATGTGAGACAAAGAAGGTGACGAATGACTAATTCCCTTCCTCTAGGTTATTGTCCTCCCTCTCTGAAGATGTCATTGCAGCTGCACTGTTTCCCATGTGCGAATGTGGCTTGAGTTCTCGACATGCAACGGCAGCTTCCTCCATACCAAGGGCACATTAAGTCTGTCCTCTGTTGATGGTTGATGTCTGCACGAGGGATGGGCAACTCTTCAGTCATGATGGCTATTGGTCTCCAGCCCCACTCGCTGTCAACGCTCTGCAGCTGTCAGCTCACACCATCACCTCTTCCCTTCCATTAATCACCTCTATGCCCAGAGCACACTATTTAAAATCACATCCCTCTTTGTCCTGGAAAAGGTGACCACCATCTCTGACAGCTGACTGCCAACCTCAGGATTTTTGTCTTTGATATTTTTTTAAGTCTTGGGAAATTCATATAGGCACATACACATGTAGTCATTTGCAATTACATGCCAATATATACATCTTAACATATGTTAGTATAATACATGTTAATCTATGTGAATAGCTAGTTAGGCAACTTCATTTATTCATCGTCCTAAGTAAACTAGAAAGTTGGTATAAACAATAGAATTGTCTTGGCCGTACCATCCCACTAAACATGTGGCTTCTGGCAAGAAACGTAACTTAACCATGAGGTCAATCCTTCATTTGGGAAAGTGGGGCTCATAATAAACACCTCACTGTATCATTATGAATTTTAATTGTGCATTAAAAACATCCTGCAAATTCTGACAAGGTATCAAGTGTTGCTATTCTACTCATGAGTTAATTTAGCAAAACTATGTTATGGATCTTCTATGTGAGAACACTAGACAGGGTCTGGGGCCCAAATATAAAGAAAGACCTATGTACCCACAAGGCCGTAATATCTCTGCTATAAGCACAGAGTGCAACAATGCCTCTGTGACCTCTTAGTAGCATTTAATCATAGCCTCCTTCTTAAAACCCATTTCTCTTGTGTTCCAAGCAACTGTGGTCAAGCTGTTCCCTGTCTCTTTCCCTTTCTTCCTCCTCAGTGTCTCAGGTATTCACCTCAAGCCAATTTCTGATCTGTACTCTCTCCTATACAACCTTACTTGTTGCCTTTAAGTTTCATCTCTATGTCAAGCCTCTGAAATCTGTATCTCTAGCTAGAAGTGTGGACATCTTGACCTGCTTTTGTAAGTCTGTGAATGCCCTTGTTTTTCTTACCACACTAAATGTTACTTCCGTCACCTCATCTGGCAGGACAAAAACCTGGACATTGTTAGTTATACCTTCATCAACACATCCTTTGAAAGCATATTATGAATCTCTAGATCTCTATGGCAACCATCCTAGTGCAAGTCACCGGCATCTCTTACCTGAACCTTGGCAATGACCTTCTAACTCACCCTACAGACTCATATTTCTTTAAAAAAAAAATGTACTTTTGACTGAAAACCCTTCGATACCTTTCCATTGCATTTGGCAAAACAAACAAAAAAAAGAATCCTTCACCTGGTGTACTTGTCTAGGAGGACCTGGCTTCTCCCTCACTTACCAGCCCACCGGGGTCTGCTGCATGGGCAACAGCAGACCCTCCATATCACCCTGCCCAGGCTCTGTAGCTTCAGCTCTTAAGAAGCTACACCATCGTCTCTCGAGACGGATGGCTGCCGACGACGACCAGCCCACCGTGCGCCCGCCCCTTGCTGCCCTCCAATAACCTTCACCTTCTTTTGGGTCCTCAGACCCACGATCAATCTCCTGCCTCAAAATCTTGCATTTGCCCCAATCTGTCTTAAAGCCTTGCTATACCCATTTTATCTTCATTCACCTAAGACCTACTCATGTTTCTAGGCTTAGCTTAATGCCACTTTTTTAGCAATGCTGCACTGACTCACCCATCTAATGGAAAGTCCCCTGTCATTCTTTCTCATGGGAGCCTGTATTTTCCTTCATGGCACGTATACTGATTTTACATCTCTATTTGTTTCCTTACTGTTCCACACTTGAGGATAAACCCCATGAGCGAAGAGACGAGATGATTTACGGCTCTTACTGCTAAGCCCTAGTACAGTGCCTTGCAAACAGTAGACATTTAGGACATATTTGTAGAATGAATTGATGAAAGAATGACATTTTTTGGTCATTTATATAATTGAAACTTAAGCCTTTAAAGCACAGTTTTTAATTAAAACATTCTGAATAATAATTTTTATTAATAATTTATCTAACTTCTTATATCAAAGTAATAAAACATAACATCTTTTTCTTGATAATCTAGGTAACCAAGGAACAAAGTATACAAAATTAAATCTAGGCAAGACTTACATTTAAGGTGAAAAACCAAGAGTACTAGCATAAGTTACAGAACCGTGGCTTTTAACAGTTAATATAAACACAACTCAGGGGTTTTAGTTTGACTATAACTTCAAAATGAGTCAATAGGGGAATATGGCTGATAGAACAGTAATATAGGCACCAGATACATTAGCCGAACGATAGATGGTGAAATAAGAGAGGTGAAAGCTCAGCTCTGTCTGGACTTAAAATATCCATGTCTTTCAGGACAGCAGCAGTGAAAAACCACATTCCAAACGGCTGAAGGCAAAGGGGTTATCTCATTGTCTCTCTGGGCTTCCTCAACCCTCTGGTACTGGTGTTCTTTCAGACTCTGAGTTCAGTCAGCATCCTTTGTTTGCCCATCCTTTGGGCAAACAATTACACTCTCACAGCCCCAGTGACTTGGTGTCAGCCACTGATTTCCCAAATCCAAACTGCTTCCTCAGACATTTCCATGTCCTGATGCCTGCTGGGTAGTTCTCTCCCTTCTGTCTTATAGGTCCCTCACACTCACGCCAACACCTCTGCCTAATGGGATGAGCCATTCGCGGCAGCCCCTTCCACCTGCCCCCAAATGAAAAACCTAAGAGAGAGCTTAGTCTAACTTTCCTCAGTTCTCAAACCTTTAACGTGATGAACAACACATCACTGACACACATCAAGATGGGAGTGGTCCACCACACTCCAGGGACATTTCAGAAACCATTCTTGCTCTAGGTGAGGGATTGGGTTCTTTTTTTATTATTATTATTATTTTGAGGGATTGGGTTCTTAATCGGCTCCTTGTCTACTCTAACAAATTGCCAAAGCCTGGGTCATTCAAACAACAGACATTTATTTCTCACCGTCCTAGAGGCTAGGAAGTCCAAGATCTGGATACTAGTACGGTCACGTTCTTGGTCACTGACCTTTGCCTAGCACTACATGGCATTCTGGATCCAGCTCCAATGTATATGTGGCAAGGGGTGGAGGTTGGTTCCCCACACCAGCAAGCAATTTTCAGGACACCGTCTGAGTATCCTACATTTCAACTTAATTCTGACACTGTCTACTGAGAATAGCTAGGGTCAGGTCCCACAGCTACCTAAGACTGCTGCCCCGCAACTCATTATACCATTCCTAAGCCCAAAATATTACTTGTGTTTTTCATTAACCAGCTATAGATTGGGGTTTCAATGACCTCCTCTTTGGGTTTCAGATGGCAGCTGCAAACTCATGTTGTTACCTGTACTTCTGACTAACCAGCTACAAATTGGAGGTTCCAACAATGCCCTCCAACTCAGGATGCCAACTGCAAGTCCAAGTCGTTACCTGTCATTCTGACTGATTGGCAGAATTATAAGTCAGGGGTTCTCATGACTTCATTCTCAAATTCAACTAATTTGCTAGAGTAGCTCACACAACTCAACAAGCATTATACTTACTAGACCACTGGTTTATTATTAAAGGTATAACTCAGAAACAGCAAGATGGAAGACATGCACAGGGCAAGGTATAGGGAAAGGGGGTGGAGCTTCCATGACTCTCCAGGTGCCACTGTCCCTGAATCTCCACATGTTCACCAACCTGGAAGCTCTCTGACTTTGTCCACTTAGGATTTTATGAGGCTTCATTATGTAGTCATGACTGATTAAATCATTGACCATCGGGCATTGATTCAACCTTCGGGCCCCCTGAGCTTCCTGGAGGCCCTCTAATTATGTGCTTGGTTCTCCTTGAAATCAGCCCTCACCCGTGGGTGGAGTACAAAAGTCCTCATTCACATCAAAAGAGACACTTTTGTCACTTTCAACACTTAGGAAATTCCAAGGATTTGGAGAGCTGTGAGGTAAGATCTATTGGATGCAGAGCAGCTATATATGAAAAATATATTTTGGTCATCTGAGTGACCAAATGTATAAGTTTTTCATACATCACAATATTGTAGCTGCCTTCTTGCTGTGTTTTAACATGGGGGGGAGAGAGAGAGAGAGAGAGAGAGAGAGAGAGAGAGAGAGAGAGAGAGAGAGAGAGAGAGAGAGAGAGAGAGACAGGGAGAGAGAGAGAGAGACAGAGAGAGAGAGAGAGAGAGAAAGAAACCACCATAGTCTCTTCCTGTTCTTTTAAGGACTCTAATTCAATCATGGAGGTCCCAACCTCTCGATCTAATCCAAACTTAAACATTCAGTTTAACAAACTTAAACAGGTGATCATTATGATACTGTTTAGTGAAGCAGTAATTCTGCATTTCCTTAGTTTGTTCCTGTCCGTACTATGTGGCCACAGTCTGCTATTATTTAAAATGTTTATATCTGATTTTATGATTTTTTTTTCACTTTCTTTAGGAATACTTGTCTCTCTTATCACCTTCACTCCCTCACCTACCATTTGCTGAGACTCAGGAAAGCAGAGAATATAGTTGCCTACATTTTCTAGAAAATGGCCAGTGATTAGGATGTGAATGAGGCTTACTGGGTGCTCCCATGGATGTACAGTGCAGGCTTAAACACTGAACCTAGTTATGTTTTTGTTTTTTGTTTTTTTTTAAACTTATTTTTATTTATTTATTTATTTATTTTTAGAGAGAGGGGATAGGAGAAAGAGAAGGAGAGAAACATCTCTGTGTGGTTGCCTGTCACTCACGCCCTCAACTGGGGACCTGATGTGCAACCTAGTAATATGCCCTGACTGGGAATCGAACCAGCGACACTTGGCTCGCAGGCCGACGCTCAGTCCAGTGAGCCACAGCAGTCAGGGCTTTAGTTATGTTTATTTTACCTGCCTAAATAGGGTTTCCAGCACACGCAGCTATTTTAAATCATGACTTTCCTTATGCTGTCCATTCTACCTGTAATACCTTCCCCCAAACGCCCTACAAATTCTCTTTGCCTGGAAAGTTACCACTCATCCTTTAAATCTCATCCAAGGCCATTGTTCCAGGGATGTCTTCTCTAAAGGTCGAGGCTGGGCTTAGCTTTCCTCATTCGTGACTGCCCAGCTCTGTGGGTCTGCCCTTGTCATAGCACACGTTAAGCTGTGTTATAATATTTTTATAACCTGGATGTCTCCAGAATGCCTTTCCCTTAGCATAGGATCAAAGGTCATAAATAAGGGCTCCAAGTTCTGATGAAATTCTAATGCTTTCTCAATATTTCTAAGGATTCTGGGAAGGTCAGGGAAGGTATTATATTTACTTGTCCCAGCTCACCCTAAACTTCTACTCTCTTGGATGCTCAATTCACAATTTCCCAAATCATCTGACATTAGATATATGCTGTCCTCACTGAAGTGCTTTCCTTCACAAAGATGCTTAATATATGAGGTCCGTCCAGAAAGAATCCAGCCATGTACTATGAAAACTAGAGACATTTATTGAAGAAGATACAAGAAACATTGTACATAGAACAATGACACCTCAGTCTCTTTCAAAGTAGGTGCCTTGGGACCTCACACAGCTCTCTCAGTCTCCATCAGCTGTCCCATTGTATTTCCCTGAATCTCATCAGCAGTCTGAAATCTCTTCCCTTTCAAAAGTGACTTTAGTTTTGGGAAAAGCCAGAAGTCACAGGGCACCAAATCTGGGCTGTAGGGGAGTTGAGTCACCTGAGTGATTTGATGTTTCACCAAAGTCTGCATGAGACATAATGTATGAGCCGGCATATTGTCCTGACGAAGCTGCCAGTCACCAGTTGCTTATAACTGCGGCCTTCTGAGTCATCCAAATAGTTTTCTCAGAGGGATGTTCAAGCTTAATGCAAAATCTGATGCAGATTCATTTCTCTGCTCACTCATTTTAAATGTGAAGGCCACACAGCACACGTCCTCACTCAACGGCATCTACTGGCCCACTAACTAGTACAGTGAAGTCGTCATTGTTCACACACATGCATTCCAGTCCACTCTCCTTGGCTGCCAGGTTACATAAATGTGGTGCAAACCATTCTCATTATATTAATCATGGCTGGACGTTTTCTGGACAAGCCTTGTTGTTACTATCAATATAATGATTGGGTAGAAGTCTTTCAATAATAGTTTCTTTAACTTATTTCAGGTCAGAATTTTCATCTGGCACCGTAACTTTTATATAAGTAGGATATGTGTTTTCTCCGAAGGCAAAGCAAACTCCAGAGGCTGAATTTTTCTCTACCTCCCTCCCTCTTCTCAATTACTCTCACCTTCTTCTTTTTTCTTTCTTCTTTCCCTTTATGGTTTTCCATTACTCTGCTCTTCTTTCATTTTTCTACTTCTACTGCTTGTGGAATTGTGTGACTTGTCTTTTCTGCTAAAATTTAAATTCCTTGAGAGTAAGAGTTATGACTTACTCATCAAGGAAGACGATAGGCTGTCACTCAGTAGGTCTTGATTAAATCTTCCATTACTGAAACATAGAAGCTTTATTTTGACTGACTTCCATCTTCATATATGTAGTCTTCAGATATATATTATTTTGTGCTTATTTGTGTGTGTGCTTATGTACGTTACAGAGTACCAACAACTAGCACTATTAGGGAAACTATACATATATTATTTCATTTAGGTATTATAAAATCTCTGTGTGGTGTGTATTATAATTATCTAAATTTTATAGATAAGAAAAATGAGGTTGATTATTGATTAATATAGTAATCCATTTAGTGTCACTATGAGGAATTAAACCAAGACAATTCAACTTTGAAGGCTATGGTTTAACTCTTACACTGTACAAATAAATATATATGCTCATTTTATCATAGAAAATGACTACAAAAAAACTGACAAAGTCTGTTCATGTTTCTAAGGAAACTACTGAAAAGATCATTTAGCCCATATCCATCACACGATGAGTTATTAAAACAAAAAAGAAAACTATAATTAAAATGTAACATATTTTCTAGGAAACTAATCATTGCTCTTAATCATTCTCTGAAAAAATAATTACTGAATTAAACATCATAGTCAGGCTCAGAAAAAAAAAAAAGAAAATTGCTCAAAAAATGGTATTTTGCCAAATTTTTGCTTAGACACATGAAACTGCCTTGACAAGGTGATTAGCAATGGGGAAAAGAGACAGGTAACCAGAAATCTTCTTACTTCACCTGTTCATTTGCTGAAGAGGCAGCAATATTTTAGCCTTTTGATGATTGAATAGGTTTAACAATGAGCCAGTTTCTAAAATCCGAGTGGTAGTAAGCAGATGATAGAATGAATTGGCAACCTCTGGTAATGTGCTTTGGAAATTAACTCCAGTAAGAGGCCAGGGACAAGAGAAGATGAGTAGAAGCCTATAAAATGCAAAAAGTAGGCCAAGTTCTTGACTTTGGTCATGCATGCTACATAGTAAGATTTAATGGGTCTGCTGAGGAAAATAAAAAGCCTCAAAATTCTTGGATGAGAAGTCAGCATACTAAAAGAAGAAGGGGACATAGATTTTGTGAGTTACACAAATAAAGAGAAGAAGTGATGCACTTTCTGTCCTTAGACCTATCTCTGGAGAGTATTATTCATTTTCCAAAAAGACATAAATGCACCTTGAAGATCATCTACACCAATACATGCCCTTCTTCCTCCCCCTACCGAAGATTCAAGATGGCACCCATTCAAAGGCTTCACACTGGAGTAACTCTTAGCTCTACCATGGACTGCCCCTCTGGCATGTAGAAATGACTTCTCTGAGCCTCCTCCTATTGCAAGGATTAAGTGGAACATATAGGAGATTTATATTAAACACCACGGGTAATATTTCCCTCCCTGACCACTATGGGTTAAAAGACTAAGACCACTGTGGGAGCCTTTCCTTACCTCTTTACCATCTAAAAATCTATGTTTTCTTCTAGTCGCAGATCAAGTCTAGAGTAGAGCCTTGGCATGGCCCACAAACTCTTAAAGATATTTTTTCTAATAACTACCACCTGTCATAGGTAACTTTGATGTGTGTTTATGACAAAAGAAACCCCGACTTCAATAAGAGTTATATATCAGAGAAGAACAAAGACTGTTCCAAACAAAAAGTTCCTGCCTAATTTCTGACAAAACAACAAATTCCTTTCTGCCATACGTCGGGGAAGTGACAGATAAAGAGGCTTAAGGGGGAAGAAGTGTTCACAAATCTGGAAGTCAACACACAGTTTCAACCTCCACACCCAAGTCCTGAAGATTCTACTTCATTCATTCCTTATTTCTTCTTTTCTTTCCACATTACTTATAGTGCTGCCTTATTTGCGGCCTTATGCTTCCCTATGCTATGTATCTTATTTAGATGACTTCTTCCTAGACTTCATAGCACAATGTGGCCTCTTTATCCTGTACCTATCCAAATATACCATAATGGGTTATTCTGGTGTTTCTTCCTTATGCAACTGTGAGCTTCCTGAGTCGAGGAACCATATCCTGAGTTTTTTAGATTATTAACATACTGCTTTTGCACCTAACACAAGCACAATAACCATGTTTCCATTCTGACTGGGCAGATACTTACTAAAGAGAATTACCATATTTCATAGCTGAGGATAATAATTTTACCCAAATCTATTACAGCGCAACTTTGGTATGTTTTGAGAAATTCTTTAGCTGCAAATCTCCAAAGACAATGGCCTAAGTGTCATGCTAGGACCTATGTCATTCTTTGAGCTGATGATTTATAAAATTGGAAATATAATTGGCTAAGAAAGATATGAAAAAATACTAAACCTCATGAGTAATCAAACAACAACTATGTTAAAGCAGTTAAATAGAACTTTTTCTTATTTTTTAAATAAAATGAGAATAATGTTGGCAAGAGTGTGGGCACCGAGTCAACCTCATTCATTTGGGCTCCAACTATAAATTCTTAAAACATCTTTTAAAGCAATTCAGCGGTAAGGAATAGGACACTTGAAAAACAACTAATATCAACAATGAAATTTGGCCTGTTGTGAATTATAAAAAGTAATTTTGAAGTATCACAACTAGTCGTCTTCGTTTTCCACTTTTTCTTCATTTTCTTTCCTTCTATTGCTGGTGGCATGACCAGGTGCCAAGAAGGTGGCAGAACATGAAAGTGGAAGAACTGAGAAGATGACAGAAAACCCAAGGAATAAATCTTAATGCTAATCCTCAAGAATCAGGAAATTAATCTAACTAAGCCAATATCAGTCACAGGTTCAGGACTACTTAGTGTCGTAAGCCCTTTAAACAAAAAGTCATCAGAAGAAACCACGGGGGATAGAGGTTAATTAAATACATAATTAGAATTTGACTTTTTTAAATGTCCGAGGGAGAGACAAGAATAAAACTTTTTATTTGAGTTAGGTATTGTAATGCCCTAAAACTTATCTTTTAAAACCCAACATGAAGACCATTATCAAAATAAAATAATCATTCTTACTCTTGACTAATTGCTGGAAACTGTTCAGATTCTTTATCAAGTTTTACGTAATTATGTATTGTCAGCTACTCCATCGGTGAGGCTCTTGATTTGATTAAACTTGGCTAGTGTGCATGGACTCCCTCCCATGTGCCAGGCATTGTGCTAGATAACAAGCATATAGAAATAAGTGTGACACCATGCCTTTCCTTACAGAGCCCATGGACATGCACATATAGAAATGTAACCGTGAAATGGGAGATGCATGAGAAATGGTGTTGGTACCATGTACTAGCACAAGAGCACAGAGGAAGAAGCAAGATAGTGCCACCTAGAATATCCTTCACAAAAAACTGATGCCTGAGCTCGACATTGAAGGAATAGCAGATTACCAAGCAAAATGGACAAGGGAAGTGGAGTCCAAACCCAGGTAATGGGATGCACAGAGAAATCTGGAAAAGGCCGTGGAGAATTCAAGAACCGGCAAGAGGTTTGGACCTGCTGCAATTGGCTGGGAGCGAGTGTGGATTTGAGGACCTGAGATGAAATTAATGAGTTCCGTGACTCTCCCTGGCATTATAAAGGTCACAGGGAGGATGAGGAGGCTCGACTGTATCCAAAAAGACCTGTAAAATATTGGCAGTGAATGTGGAGGGTGACTTGGAGCAGAGACACAGGAGCAGAGATATCAGTCAAGAGAGGGCTAGAAAGGTTTAAAGGGTTACGGAAAAAGGATGTGGCCTCCCTTGACCCACTTCGCCCTCTTTCCCCTCTGGTAACCACCTGTTACCTGTATCTATGTTCTCGTTTACTTGTTTGCTTTTTGTTTTATATCTTATATAAGTGAAATTATAAGGTTCTTCTGTCTTTTCTATTTGAATTATTTTACTTAGTATAATACTCTGAAGATTCATCATGTTGTCTCCAACGGCAACATTCCAACTGTTACACAGCTGAGTTGTATTCCAATGTGTATATAGCTACCACGTCTTCCCTATTCAGTCATCCATCAGTAGACACTCAGGTTGTCTCCATGCGTTGGCCATCGTAAATAAGGCTGCAATGAACGTTAACAGAAAGAAACTAGACTTCCGGTGGGGAGCATGCAATAGAGTACATAGATGTCGAATTATAATCTTATACACCTGGAAATTACATAATACTATTAACAAGGTTATCCCCAATCAATTGAATAAAAATGAAAGAAAAGAGGGTGTGAGCCAGAACACAGCCTCGCGTGTAGTACTGACAGGAATTTGCCTGCATGGAGAAATCTCAGGATTCACCGCTCTCAGCGGGCGCTTCGGGCACTTGGGTGGAATTTCATACACAGTGTGCATGGGTCCTTCTCTCTCCCCCCAGCAAACACGAAGAGCCATGGACAGAGCTGATAGCGCTAGAGCCAGGCAGCTTTGGATTGGGAACGGAAAGGATGTGGAAGGTGAAGACCTGCAGGTAACGAAGCTCTCTGGATTTGGAACGCTGTGCAGCCAGGTTGGCTTCCCAGGGCAGATTCTAACTTAGCAAGTGCCTGGCAGAACCTGTGTTTAACTTCCGTGTCTAGAGTCGTGTCTCCAGTGGAAAGACTTTCATAGGAAGCTACTGGGGCCAATGATCGATCAGCCATGAGCGTTGGGGCATCAGTGTCAGGCATATGGGGACCTCACTCCTGCTTCTGTCCTCACTTGCTCTGTCATCTCAGGCATATTTACATCAATCCAGTGCCATTATTGAAAGGACAAATGTATAGCATTTGTAAAGCCCTTCACTCAACACCTGTCATGTGGTACACAATAAATATCACTTGGTTGAACAAATATTATAGTTCATGACACTTTGAAAGATGATGTTTCACTTAGCATGTTACTCTCCAGTTCCATCCATGCTGTCACAAATGGTAGGAGTTCTGTCTTCCTTTCTGCTGTGTGGTACTCCATTGTGTAAATACACCACAGTGTTTTGATCCACTCACCTACTGATGGGCACTTAGGCTGTTTCCAGCACTTGGGTATTGTAAATAGCACTGCTATGAACATAGGGGTGCATAGGTTCTTTTGAACAGGCAGCGAAAGACAAATACCATGCAATTTCACCTATATGAGGAACCTAATAAACAAAACAAACAAGCAAGCAAAATAGAACCAGAGGCATCGAAACAAGGGACAGACTGACAGCGACCAGAGGGAATGCAGTATTCTAGGTCCTAAAGATGGAGGCTGAAATAGCCCATAGTTCTCCCCTTAGTGTTTACCCTCCCTCTCTTCTGGGAGGGGAAAGTAGTTTGTTTATACAACTCTCTTAGTGGAAACTAGGAGAGAGCCTGGCATGAAGGAAAAGCCCAGTCAGTGACCTGTGAGTGAAATCTCTGTTGAATGGATATGTCTGACACATTATATCCATGACGCCTGTCCCAAGAATCATGGAACCTGAGAAGAAAGAAATACCCGTACCTGGCTCTGCAAAACCAGAGGTATGCGGTAATTCCTGGGCTTTGAAGTCCAGTCTTCCAGTTCTAAATCTCAGTTCTGTGTGACTTTGGGCAGCTCCCTGAACCTCTCTGAGTTTCAGTGTCTTTACCTGGAAAGTGCAGCCAACAATACTTGCCTTCAGGACTTTTTTGAACATGAAAGAAGAGGGCCTTTTTAAGACACCTGGTAAGGCATAATGCCACATAAGAGGTGCTCACTCAATGGTAGCAGTTATTACTGAGGCAAGGCAGCAGGGAGGGGGGCATTGATTAGAGCTTTATGAGCTTGGGAGGTATGCAGCAAGACCATCTCCAACCAGAATCACGGCCAGACGATTCCACCGAGTCAAGCCACACTCTGTTTGAACACAGGGTTCTTTCTCAGCCTGTGAGTCCCTTTGAGGCCCTTCCCTTTCCCACTGTCATGGGAGGTAGGACCAAGCCCTGGCCTTGCAGGGCTGCTAAGTTTCTCTCCGGGGCTGAGTCACACTGACTCACACTAGTATGGCTTGTGCCAGTATCATTAAGGTGCAGAGGTCTGCAGGCGCCACAAAAGTGAGTCTGGCTTTTTATTCCCCTGGCTACAAAGGCCAGAGTCGCACACATAGGGCAGAAATGTAAACACACACCCCAAGCCTCTGTTTGCTCTCAAATTGGCTGGTGTGTCTAGCCCCACCGCCCCCAGACTCCCACCTTCTATGTCAAGTCTCAAAGACTGGAAGTGCAAATGAGTAAAATCGCCCGTGTTTAGTGATTCAAAGGGAAGCCTTGAGCTTGCAACCCAGGGTTCCTTAGATTATGGATGGCTTTTTTAGTAAAAACTTGGAAAATTCATTCTCTGCCTAGTTTTGACAAGTATGTAAATGTTGATACAATAACTGAACCTAGAAATGTAAAAGAACTAAAGCCTAGAAATCCAATAAATACAAAATGGAAACAAACTTCTCTATGGAATTGCAATACTCATTCTTTATTTATCTATTATGCATATTTGCATTTATACAATAAATGCTTTTTGTCATTTATATTCAAAAATGTTTTAAAAATGAAATAGATAACTTAGATAACTTTCAATCACTGTTGCCTTCGAAAGAGTGGTAAGACAGATAAATTCAACAAGAACTTAGTTAATAAGCACTTATCCCTCATAAAGATCCAACTGTCTTTATGGACGTGAGATGGTTAGAGATGGGTGAAAACCTGTTAACTCAGGGGATGTCTTAGTTGCCAAGTATTTGGAGAACAATGTTATATAGAAGAAAAACAAAATTGATTCTTGAGTTAGGAAATCAATGCGTTAATAGTAACTCTGTCACTAAATGGCTATTAAACTTGACTAGTTTATTTCCTTTCTCTATTTTTCAGGTTTTTCACTTGTAAAATGAGGGGAAATCATTCCTTCACTCATTCCTTTATTCTACTATGGACCAGGTCCTATTGTAGACACCGGGGACAGAGCAGTGGGCAAAAGATGTGGCTTCTGCCCTCAGGGAACTCCTGTCTTGGTGGAGAAGACAAACCATAGACTACTAATCAAGGAAACGTGGGGTGGGCAAAAGCAGGTTAGTAATTAACACAAGCATAAACTCTTTGTTCTGGGTACCCACAACTGTAAACCTACTTTTGCCCACCTTTATATGCAAAATGGAATCAGATGCTGTAAAGAAAAAAAAAATGCAGGGCAAGGAGAAAGAGCGCAGTCCTAAAGGTCTCTAAGAAGCTGATTTATAAGGAGATAACTGTGTGAAATGTAGGAGCAAGCCATGCTATTATCTAGGGGGGACAAGTGTCTGGACAGAGGGAACAGCACGTGCAATAGCCCTGAGTCAGGAGAGTGACCGGAACAGAGAGACCAGGAGAAAGTAATGGAAACAAGTCAGTGCTTTTCCACTACGGTTGAACCAAATAAAGGCCACCAGGCGACTGCTGGCCAACTCACAACGCTCCCAGCGCGCTTGAGATTCAAAGTCCAAGGCCTTCGCAGGCGCGGGGAGCTGTTACAGAAACTTCACCCGCGCTGCGGAGGGCCTTTGAAGGCCCGCTGTGCAACTATTAGCTGATCCCACTCAACAAACAGTGACGCAGTCCCTGGCGTGTTTGTGCCCAAGCAGGTGAGGATTTTCTCTCCGCTGACTCCAGTCAAGGACTTTCCACTTCCAGATTTCAGGCTCCAGGTGACGTTGGGCCCAGAGGGTCAGGCGGCGAGTGGAAAGGTCACAGGCCCACCAGCTGACATGATCTGGACTCGGCTCAAATTTCAAAGAGCCCACTTTTCCGCCTGTGTGTCCAACAGTTAGTTTGAATGCTGCACGCAGAGTACGGTGATTCATCAATTTCCAAACCCTTGGGAAAGGAACCTATTGTTTAGATTTTTAAATATGTTTTCCTAACCCCTACAGAGATAGCTATAACTCAGGAAGATAAACTCGGATGATGGTAAGGGGAAAAAAAAAAAAGCAATTACTGTCATCCACAACTATAAGCCTTATCATTTATTGTGCACTAATATTTGCATTTCCAAGCAGACATTAATTAGTGAAATAACAAGGCAATTTGCATTCACCCAGATTCAGAAATATGCAAACGACTTCAACAGATCCAACATAGGAAACTCAGCCTTAAAACGTTTTGTCATTTTAATAGATGGGGAAACTGAGAAAGCGAAAATAGATGGATAATGCAAAGAAGTGAGTTAATCAAAGCTTCTTAGAAGTCAGATTGTCACCGAGGATAACAGTGCATTGAGACAATTTGTAGAGAGGTGTTAGAGCAGAAAGACACGTGGAGGCAGAGAGATAGGGCTAACCTCTCAGGAGCAACACCAGCTTTGATAGGGGACCGTGTCTGTAAGAGCCTGTTTCCCTAGCCATGCAATGGGGCTGTCCGTCCCTGCCTGCTGTGACTGTCCTGCAGAATAAATGAGGAATGTGTGTGCCTACAAAGCAGGCTCGGTTTGCAAGATGAACGGGTGCCGTCCAGATCCCAAAGAAGTGCCATTTAAGGAGCGGAAGGAAGCTCTGCATTAACCTACAGAGTTTGGGTTTCAATGTTTCTGGAAGAGAAGCTGTGGCCACACCACCAGAAGGAAATCCATTAAAAAAAAAAAAATTCAGAAGTCAAGTTGGGTTTCCAGTCTGAGGCCTGAGGAAGGATCCCAGCAGGTCCACTGTCAATAAAAATGATACAGCCAGGAGAGCGGGTTGCGCAGGGACCATCCAGTGACTTGGTTCTGGAATGAGTCTGCTTGATGAGAGCGCACGTGAGACTACTTTTGTGTGATGCTGGCTTTGTGACCCGGAGAAGTCATCACGGCCAAAGCGGCCAGTTCTGTACAATCAGAACTTGTGACACATATATGAAGACTGACATTCCCAATGTTATGACTCCTTTATGCACATTAGGGAAATGCATGTGACGAGAGTTTTTCTTTTTCATGTTAGACTTTTTCCTATTTTTTTTAAAATAGGGATCAACGGAAACAAAACAGAAAAGAAAAATATTATACTAAAATATACCTTTGAGACTCTGCTTCTAAAACGAAAGGACCAGAATCTCTGAGAGAGAGTCACTGTCCCCAGATTACAGAGCGTTTACAGTGTTTAGTCTGAACCCAGAGCAGGTCTCCTCTGACCTGGCGTACCACGGCTCCTCGTGGGTGCACCTTCCTACGTCCCTGCACCTTGGAGGGCCAGAGGACTGTCCCTGCTGAGTGCTTAGTTCTGGCCACCCGAGAGCCTCACCCCCCCCGAGAGAAAGAAATGAAAGGCGATATGGGGAAGCAAAGGCAACACTATATCTGGACACAAGGACCTGATTTTAAGTTCCTCATCTGTACGTTTCGGTTGTGATCTCAGATAAATCAGTCAACTTCACTGAGCATCAGTTTCCTCGTCTGTTAAACGTGGATAATAGCGGCTACTTCACTGGCTCCTTTGAGCATCAAGTTTAAAGGGAAGATTGTATATGAAAGACGCAGATAAACAGCAAAAGATATATAGCTCCTGTTCTTCTTTTACTTCATCTTTTGCCATGCTAGGATCGTTCTTCTTATCACTCTCATTGTCATTCAGTGGCAAGAAAATAGCCTCTCATTTCATCTCGTTCTTCATCACACATATCTGATTAGATTTCCTTTATTGGATTTTAGGGGGATGAAGGCAGTCTTTATATTGGCGTTATCTTCCTTCAAGCAGCATTCATCTTCCGGAACAACCGGAATGATGGCAGGAAGCAGGATGGCGAGAAGTTCTACATCTCCCCTTATTTATCAATTACTAAAAATAACCTCAAGGATTCTACTCTTTCCATACCCGCCACTTGCCATAAACTGTAATATTGTATTCTATTGCCTTGAATGACTTCTGATAAGAAGGGAGTGTTTGTTAAATATTATCCAGCCAGTAATACACTTATTTGTATAGGACACCTGTTATCCAACGGTTTCATTTTACCCGACAAGCATCTCAGTGCCTAAAAAACACACCTTCCTGCCATCCAAAACCCAATCTTCTTCACAGCCTCAGTTTCCAAATGAAGCAAGACTCGGGTGGTTTTGCTCAGGCCATTCTGAGCAAACACACTGTGTCACAGTCAGAAAGGAGATTTTATATTTCTGGTGAGACTAAAGAGACAAGTGTTGGGCTGGAGACAGGAGAGCCAGGCTTTCATGGTGACTGTCATGATCGTTATGATGATGATAAGACACTTGATCCCCTACGACATGTCTGGCAGTTTCTAAGTCTTCACTGACCGAATCCTAACGAAAATGCTGGGTGTGATGTTTTTGACAGAGGTAACAAAAGAAGCAACTGCAAGTGGTATAAACAGGATAAAACATGATTTTCTCACCTAGGACAGTTCTGGTAGTAGGATGCTTCCAGGATTGGCCCCACACCCACGGGTTCTATCTTTTCTAACCTGTCAGCTTTCACCATCAGATTTTTCACTCAGTGAGCACAAGGTGGCTGCTGTAGTTCCAGGCATCACATCCTCACATAATAACGTACACAATTAGAAAAGAGAAATAAATATCACATTCAAGTTCCTTTTTAGGAACGAGAAAAATGTCCCAGAGGACTGCCCTGCATGTCTCACTAATCTATGCCCATCACTGAGCCATTGGCAGGTTGGGGGAGGGGGGAGGGGGGTTACTACAAGGGGATTAAACTGTCCAGTGCAAACATGCTGTGCACGCACGCACACACACCATTCCATGGCTAGAGCTGAGGATGGACTCAGAGTCCCTTAAAACAAAAGTGTGCCAATTAACCTGTCATAATTAAGGTCCCATTAGCAAAAAAAAAAGGAAAGACTAATTGTTAGGTAAGTGGCTATTCCTAGCTCTATTTTTAAAATGAAAAAGAAGAGGTTCAAAGTAGTTACTAAGAGCATTAGTCAGGATATATTCTCCACTGTGACAAAGGACTTTAAAATATCAGTAATAACATTTTATTTCTCACTCACATCATAGTTTAATGACAGTCATTGGCAGGAGACAGGATGATTCCATCATTGAGGGAATGAAGCACCTTCTGTTAGTGAATCACCTGCATCCACACCCTTGAACTCTTCTTGTTTAGCTTGGGATAGAGAAAGAATTGTCCATGGAAAATTATCACGGGCCAGGCCTGAAAGTGGTCCTTATCACTCGACTCACATTCCATTGGCTATAACTTGCTCACCTGGTCACCCCTAACTGCAAGGGAAGTTGGAAGGATGACAGTGTGCTGAGAAAGAAAAGGTAGGCCTCTCCCACAGTCACGGAGAGGTGGCCCAGCATGTCAGCCAGGCTGAGCAGGTCTGAATGCGTGGGTGGAGCCACGCTGCCTCTTATCCTGAGAATATTCTCCATGGAAAAGACCATTTGGCTCAATGGCTCCATTCTGACCTCCATCCTGTGTTCTGCACAATTTACACTGTTGCTCTAGGCCTCTCATCTGGCCACCAGGTAGAAATACAGATGTTAACATTATTACTATGACTACTCATTTATATTTATACTGCCATTATTATCACCCCTACACATGTCTTAGTATATGTCAGCCATTTCTGTAAGCACTTGGTTAAATTACTTTTAATCCTCACAAGAACCCTAAGGGTCAGTGTTATCCTCCCCTTTTATTTCAGATAAGAAAGATAAGATTTGGGAGAAAAATAAAATGCTGTTATGTGACAGGAGTTCACAATTAGATAGTCCAACTTTAAGGCCAAAACTGCCCGTGAGTGAAGTTGCCTGAAAAGCTACATGACTTTGAAAGCTATGCATCGTAAGTTCCCTTCAAGCATCCCTGGGTTGGGTACAGAGCTAAGCACACAGTAATTATAAACATGTGCTAAAATTAAATTAGGATATATATATATATATGAATCCCAATCCCCATTTTCTCTTGAAAACATTAATGTGTAAATGGATTTGCGCACTCGTATTTCTTATGGCACTGGTAAGCTGTGTCTGGCTCTTCCTCCAAATCTGCCTCTTGGCCCACAGGCTGAATATATATGATGCCCAGTCAGTTCTGCTCAACGTGGATTCTGCCAACTGTTGGTTTTGATCCTGCCTACCAGCTCTTCATTGCATGTTTCACACCACATCGATTCAATAAATATTTGCTAAACACCTCCATGTGTCTGGCACTGAACTGGGCTCTGTCTATACAATGGTGAGCACTACAGATATGGCACCTGAATTTTAGGTAGGAAAGAAGAAATAATTAAGTGTGAAAAGGGTAAGCTTGGGATGTACACGTGGTATTTGTATTTCTTAGTTTACAAAATAAAAGCAAGGAGGAGTGCATCAAATAAAAGTCTTGACTCTTGGCTCATTGGATTTCATTAAGCCCTGTGGTTCTTCTGTGCGCAGGTGGAAGAATTTCTACCCATGTACTTGTAATACATATAATTTAGTATGGAGCCACATGTTCCACCCATAGGGTGAGGCCAACTTTCCTAACATATATGACCTGCCTGAGAGGGGAGTCACGTGATAGGCATTGAGTGCGCTCTTCAGATTTATGGTGTAAATTGTGGTGCACATTAGATTTTAATCTAAACTGTCCGCAGCAAATGAGAGTTCCCATTTTTAAACATCTTCAGCAACACGGTTTAACTAACACACAGGTTAAAACTCATGTTAACCATAAAAGATGTAAAATGAAATCTTATTACTGGCCGTTCTTGTTTCCTTTTTCATAAGTTGCCAGTTGAAGCAGCTTGCCTGTTGTATAACTAGGTTGCTTTTGGTTGTTTTTCTTCTGCATATTTATTTTTTGGAAACCAACTCTTTCTCAAAGATGTGTCTTGCTTCTCATTTTTATGAGTCTGTGTCTTTCCATTTTGATGTTGGTCCACGCGTATGACAACCCTTTGAACTTGAAGGTGTCCAGAGATAATCAGTCTTTTCTTTTATGGTTTTGTCTTTTTGTGTCTCATTGAAAAACCTCCTTTTCTAGCCAAAGACAGTAAAAACAATTCCTTGTATTTTATTCTAAGTTTTAAACTTGTTGTTCTCCCTTAGGCCCTTAACTACCTGGAATTTGTTTTTGTGGATGGTGTGAGGTAAGGACCTTATTTTATTTATTTCATGTTAGATGGTCAATTTTTAAAAATTGAATGTATTGAGGTGACATTGGTTCATCTGCTGGTCCATTTATTCCTGAGGATTTTTCATGTACGAGTTCCCATGTACAAATGAGTCTAAGCCAGGCCTCTGTATTTCATCCATTTATGTTATTTTGTGCTTCTAAAGTCCTTCCTTCTCTTTTCTTATTTTCCCCCTTCCTTGCCTCCTGTCTTGATTCCAACTCTTTTCTTCATGCTCCGCTGATTTAAAAGTTCTTACTTCTATGATGTTCTCTAGAGATTATCCTTAATATCTTCACATTCAAATTTGAATTAGCAACTTCAAAGTTTTCAATACGTTTGCCTACCTCTCTCAAGATGTAAGCATTTTAACACAGGTAAACTCCAGTTACCCCCTGTTGCCTTTCATGATACGGATAACTAGTGTGTTACCTCCATCCTGCTCGCAGCTCCTCCATGAGGAATCATCTTGGTGTTTTCTACAGTAGTCTTATTTAGATTTATCTACATCATTTTCAATTTACTTACTCATTATTACTCCTTGCCTTCCTCTTGTTTATCCACTTTGCAAAAATTAGTTCACTGGTTTTCAGCATCCGTTGCCACAGCCAGTCTAACAGTTGTATGTTCATAGGTACCAGTCTTTTTTCTCTGCTTGCTTTTAAAATCATCTCTCTGTTTGGTGTTCTGTATTCCTCCATTGCATGTCTACCTGAGGTTTGCATTTTGTTTCATCCTTAGAATGCTGTGTGCTTCTTTATTCTGAGGATTCATATCTTTCTTTTAGTTGGGATACTTCTAAGCCGTGATCTTTTGAAATATTACTTTCTCCCCTCCTCTATATTCTGTACTTTTTACATAGCCTATTAGATATATTGGACGAAATTATTTTACCCTTCATATCTCTTAGCTTTTCTTGCATATTTTCGGTGTCTTTATTTTTGCTGAATCACATTTTGTGTAGTTTCTCTAGATCTATATCCACTAATTCTCCCTTCTTCTGTGTCTGATTTGCTGTTTAACCCTTCCATTGAGTGTTTTGCCCTACAGGTACGTATTTTCCATCCTGCGAAATTTCTTTGTGGTTGTGTGTTTTATAAAATGTACCTGTCCTTTTGTTCATAGTATATTGTTCTTTCATTTGGATTATATTTTATCTTTACTCCTTTTTAATATATTCAGGGTTTTTGTATTTTATAGCACCTCTCAGACTATTTTATTATATTGAATTTTTAATATGCTCTCTCCCCACTGGTAATATTTGCTGAATTTCCCTCATGGTATAGCTTTCCTCAAATGGGTTATAATTGGTAATTGTGAGCTTATCTTTGGTGGAGGTTGTTTCTTTCATTGTTGGAATCATGCAGGTCAAGTTGTAAACATTTTATATTTTCTTCCATAACATCTACTTTGTTCATGGGTCTGTAACTAATTGTTATATCAGTAGCTCTATTTGGCATTCCTATGCCACTTGAGAACTGTAAACTCAAACCCCATAACCTCAAGTAGTATAACTTTAGGTGTTTATTTCTTATGGAAGACACTTTTTATCTACTCAAGACCCTGTTAATATAAATGGACACCCTTAAAAGATCCTACAAGATATGTTTTACCTCTGAATTTTACTCACATAGGAGGCATTCAGACCTCAGTCTTGAACCATAAAAGCCTATTCTACATCCAGTATCCATTCACAATTTGCTGCAATATCAACTCAGGTATTTCCTGCCATCACGAATTCAAGTTTCTTCTTTATTTGGGTATTGAATTGAGCGTTTGTCTTTGACAGTGTTATTAAAAGTTAAATCTCAAAAAACATCTCTCTTATTTACTTAGATATCTACCTAGATAGCTCTATCACCTGGGTGAGTTCTTTATGGGCTTGGATTTCAGCTTTATACTTAATTTGATAATGAACACAAATAGAGATGAGTTATAGCAATCTCACAATTAGGTATACTTGTAAATAAGAAATATTCTGAGCTCCATTTCTCTCATCTAAAAATGGTAATACCAATATCTCCCTCTTAGAAATGTTATGCAGATGAAATTAAAAAAACAAACAAACCTCAACACCATGTCTGATGTGTAACAACAACAAAGCAGAAAACAAAAGCAGAGGGGAAGCATCCTCAACAAATGCCAGGAGCATTCTCAGGAAATTTGCTAAGTAAGTATATGAAAAAAATGAAGAAAAAAACCTCAGCAATTCACACCTTGAGGCTATGCATTGCAGATTCTGCAAGGCAGAGTCCTCTCAATATGGAAATAATGGCATTTTATTCTATCACCAAAGGCACGTGCCCCCCCCCCCCCCCCCCCAGTGTCTAGGCCCTAGAGAAGGTCCACAGCAGGTTGCCTGACCTTGGGATCCAGGTGGGCTAGATTTACAACGACAATATTTCTCCACCTTCGGGAGTATTGTTACTGCCATGTAATGGGCCCTACCGCTTGCACTTTCCTCAGATCGGCAGCGAAAGAACAATTTGGGTTAAAGGTTTCCGGGTAGAGAACTCTAACTGAGGAGTAAAAGCAGGTTAATACCATATTAAGACTCAAGATTTGAATGAGGCAGCTCTTCTGAAGAGATCTGAAAAACCACTTCCCATCACAAATGTGTGGCGCTCGGGGCGGGGGGGGGGGGGGGGTGCGCTCTAAGTGTTACTGGTTCATCAGATATTCCACTCTGGGAAATGGAAATGAGGCTAGGTGACCAGGGGGTGGGGAAGTGAGGGCCCAGAATAGACCTGCGACTTTCTCCTTTTGGTTTCTCCCACAGTGACCTTGGCAGAGGTTCCATGTGACCTCTCTTCAAAGGTTGAAAGGAAGACGGAAGACGGGGGTACTGGTACCATGTAGCCTTAAGAAAGAGATTGGGCCAGACACAACAGATAGCCTCTCGTGTCGATATGGTGCTTGGGAGGAAATAGACTTTATCAGAGGTGTGCCCGAGGCTCAACGTATGTGCTACCGATGTTACGACATTGCTGTGGAACACCTGTCCTGTCCTAGGCTCTGTCACAGTGAAGGAAATGCTAGTGAAGATTCCCTGCAAGTGACTCTGACATGCCTAGTGAACAAGGTGTTTTGTTTCCATTATCTCAATTATTGCAGTACTGCAAAATCGTTTAATCTCATGTCCTTAGGAGCTTCATTATATTGCTTCCTAGCTGCTGGAAAGCAGAATTTCTCTAAACAAGGAAGGCTCTGTGATTTAATCGACAACAAACAGATTTTGTATATGCATAAACCTAAGCTTATTTCCCAACTCTGCCACTTCCTAACTCTGTTAGTGTGATCGACTTAATTCACATTCTCTGAGACTCAATCTGTTCACACCATAAAATGGGTTAATAGTAACTACCTCGTAGGCTACTCATAAAAATAAGATGAGATGTATTTACATAAAGCATATTCGAAGTTAACATTTATTGAGCCCCTCTTTTTATACCATTTTATTTAATCTTCACAACATCCCCTCTAAATAAAGAACTTCAATGTATTTTAAAGAAACTAAGGTTTATAAAGATTAGATTTTTGCCTGTGGCCACACAACAGCTAGGAGTCCTGGTTGGCATTCCAAGTCAGCTGCCTTACTCTCCCACCTGCGTTCTCAGCATTGGGTAGAAATGATTAGGATGGCCTGACAAATAGTGGTTGATACTAACCATTTTTAGAGGTTTAGACAGATGCTGATTTTGAAATGGTTTCTGCACCGTAAAAGCGGTTAGAGAGGTAGTTTCTTAAGTCCCTTCCACCTCTAAATCTTGTTTCTATGAAACAGATTTCCCAAACCACTAGGAAAAAAATAAGCTTGCGTTGCCCACATCTGGCCTCAGGATGAATCATAACCACAGCTTCCTGCATTTCCCATGATGGACGCCTCCTTCTGCTCAATCTTCATAAAAGAAAACATGTTGGTCCACCCTTGGACCTCGTTCCTTCGCCTTTTGCTCTTTGGATTTGTCTGGGTCCCCTTCGCATTTCATTCACTCGCTCACCATGAATCTCTGCCCACGCTTTTAACATCAACTTCTAGAACCTTCCACCATGCTCAACACTTGGTGCCCAATTTCTCTGCAGCTAGAGGTCCTCCCTGGCCCTGGCCACTGCCGCTTCCAAAGCCGCGTCCCTGAGGTACAATGAACTTGGTCTCGTTCACTCACGTTGTTTTTCCTTCCCCATCCAGGCATCCTCATTCCCTCACACACACCCACGTCGCTCGTGTAGGAGGTACTGAAAACCAAACCTGCAGAGTGAACTCAACCCCCACCTCCACTCAAGAAATACATTCCAGGAAAACCTCCTTGCCACAAAACAACTTCCTTTCAGGGCTGCAGGCTTCCCTAACGGTGGGTGCCCCTAGAAACTGTATTACAGGTATCCCGCCTGATAGCTCTGTCAGACTGGACTTGGCCTCAGAAGAAGCAAAGGTCTTTAAACATAAGCGAATGACAGAACAAGAGGAAACAGACCATCTCCCTTCACACAGGGCAGATTTGATGTGAAGAGCTGGGAGGGACATTGGGAATGCTGATTCTAAACTTTTCTTTTTGTAGCTGTTGAAACTGAGGACCAGAGGGAGTGATGCGTTTGTCTGTGTATCTTACCCTTAATATTCTACTTATTTCATTTGTTTTTTTTTTTTCTCTGTGCTCTGCACATATTCACACACACATACACTGTTGCTGAAATTATTTCATCTAAAAATTCATTGGGATAAGTAAACCTTGGGTCTTAAAAAGATGACTATTTCATGGAGGATTAAACTGCACACCAGACTTTTTATTTTAATTAGATGGATTTTCTCATCGAGCACAACAGCGTGGAAAGAAAAGAAACTTTTGAGTTTACTTGACTGGTTTGAAATGACTTTCTTATTCATTCACTACGTGACCTTGAGTGACTTATTTTACTCTTTGGGTTTTATTTTTCTCTTTTAAAGAGGAAGGATTCTCTCCTCCTCACAGGCCTGCTGAGAAGATTAAACATGTTTCTGAAAGTTCCTATCCTCTGGCTGGCACATAGTAGGGTCTTCAGTAAATAGGAGTGTCTTTCTCTGAACAGCGTGAGGCTCAGGAACTGTGAAGCGAAGAGGATTTGGTAAGGGCTGCGGTGAGGGGAAATGAAGTAAACAGGCAAGATGCCAACAAACCCTCAGCAACAGACCCGAATTCGGGCTAACCACACCCAAGTTCAGAGTAAGACACGCAAAGGAATGAAAACAGAACCTGACCTCCAGGTGATGGAGATCTTTCTAGAATCCCAAATAGTAGGCTTTCTAGATTCCTCACCATGCGCAAGTATCCCTGGTGGAGGAGTACGGAATACAGTGGCCAAGGCCCCTGCCAGCTTTGCAGTGCTGGTCTCTGTGGGACAGGCAGGCCACAGAGAGTGTCCCTTAGGCTGAGAAGACGCAGGAGCCCCACTGCCTCTTGTGGGGCCTGGGAATGCTAGCCTTTGCCCCCAGGGAGGCCCTGGGCAGCCTTGGCCAGGGTGACCTGAGCTGGGATGAGCCATGATATCTAGTTCCAGTAAAACCCACAGAATGTTCTAAACTTGTGACTAAGTCTTAGCTAAATAAACAACCCTTACCATCTACCTCATGAAGGATAGTGATGTGTGATATGTGTGATGTGGCCTAGTATCTCTTTTCTTAAAAAAAAAAAAAAAAAAAGAAAAAGAAAGAAATCAAAGTTTCAAAAGCCTATACTTTTCAGTTTTCAACATGTTAAAAATGATTCCATGTTCAATGTCTATTTCATGTCAATCATTGTATTAAGAGATCTGTTGACTAGAAATGCTCTGAACTGTGTTTTTTGAAGCCCAGGGCCCTTCAGGGATGCTAGTGGGGTAAGGCTGGGCCTCAGTGGACCGTGCCTGCCTGCTGTTCCCTGGGATCAACCCGAAGAGCTTCCCTCTCATCTATTTTATTTTATTGGCCTTATAATATTTTATTGAAAATATAAAATCTTTAAAAGTCTTGTACTCATTGTAACTATGGAACCAGAATCTAGGGCAATGATATTATGTTAAGGGGATGATGGACATATTATTTAGAGAGAGAGAGTGAGAGAGAGAGAAAGAGAGGCAGCTGATATTTGTTGTTTATTGTGTACCAGACATTTTTTCAATCAGTCATCACATGACCTTAGACATGAGCACTGTCAGCCCAATCTTATGTCTTTCATCTCTGAAATCTATGAAATTGAAAACATCCCACAACTGATCTGGTTTCCCTTGGATTCCCAGGGGCAAACCAGACCGTCCTGACTGTTGTCAGGAAACTGGAATGATCTATTATGTTTCTTGTTTGCTTCCTGGGTTCCGGTTCAAATACAATTCTTCATGCCTTTCACATCAGAGAATAACAGTGGGCGCCTTGACCAATGAGTACTGATATTTACAATGGACAATTACTTCACTCTCTTATCTGGGTCTCTGAGGGTCGTTCTGGATTGGTGAGCTTCTTGACTAAGCTCAAGGAATGCCATCAGTCCTTGCACTCGCCCTCAGTGAATGGGAAATACATGACATGTGTCGAGGTTGTCTCGGAGACTTCTGTTCCAAGTCCACCTTGGAGAATGGGGTGGTTTTGTTCCTGTTCCATGGGAAGGGTCACTGTTTCTGCTGACAAGCTAATTTATTGGAAGAGGAGAGGCTGCTGCCAAGGATTGTGCAGTCTTAGAAAGTCATATTGCTGACCTGATGTGAAAGTTCTGTGTCCTCAACCATCGCTACCTTAGCCATCATTTTCAAAACAACTGATATTTTACCTTTGTTCTATATTCAAAACTATTAATACATAACCATAGAGACTTTTCTAAGAGATCAGCAGAGGCTGGTAGACTAGCAAACACATCTCACTCATAAAATATGGATTATCTAGGGGAGGGGGGTGCTGGGTGGAGGGGAACAAGGGGGAGAAAATTGGAACTGTTGTAACAATATAATCAATAAAAAACATTAAAATAAATAAATAAATAAAATATGGATTATCTGAAAATTCATGTCCCACCTTTCATTTGATATTTTTTAAAAAAATGAATGATATATAACAGTTCTTGGTTTTCAGATTATTTCACATACAGTATTTGATTGTCACAAAAGTTGCTTTGAACTAATATTATCTCAGACATTGTTACAACCCCATTTTTTATATGTGGAAGCTGTGTCTCAGAATGCCCTTATAACTGACTGAAACTCACAGATTAAAGCCTAGATCTTCCGATTCAACTCCTTGGCTCAGAGTTGAAGAAAGCAAAGGAGATTGGAAAAGAACCTTGGTGGAAATTCTTATATAGGGCAACAGAAGAGACAATACTGTTTACAACTTCCCAAGTTTTGTACCCCCATAGGGGACACAGAAAATCTCTAGGGAAAGAGAAAGGATGGAGTAACTAGCAACCCACCTGCATAAGTACCAGTAAAGTAAGAGCTGAGCTGCTTTCTGGCCCCATGGAAATTCAACAGATTGGGGACGGAGGGAGGCAAGAGAGGAGCGGGGAAGACTGAAGACACCTGCTCAGGAGTCTTAGCTGGACTTAGGGGGAGGCTCAGCTCGGCCATCTGACTGCTGTGTGACTTAAGGCAAATGGTTTCCTCTCTCTGTACCTCATTTTCTTCATGGATAAATAAGAATGGCTCCCTCAAAGATCCTTTATAAGGATCAAATATAGTAATGCACTGAAAGTGTAAGGTGCAGTCCCTGAAACAGGACAGTAGTAACTACACTTATGTGTGATAGCGAACAGATTACTCCATCTCATTGGGCCTCCATTTCTTTATGTTATGAAATAAGGTGGTTGGGCTAGAGACACCCTAATTTTTTTCTTCAAGCTCTTTATAGTACTTAACTTACGACGTGTTCAATGGAAGAGAGAGAGAGATGGGATGGTAAAGAGTTTATAGGATGACATGTCACTGACATATGTTAAGATGGGTAGCAGGATGTTATAAGTAAATAGAAGGTGGCTGTGGTTGATAATATGAACAATATTTTTAAAAGCTATTTTTTTTTTTTACTGAGCACTTGTTAAAATATATATTATTTTATTAACTCCCCATGGAAACCCTATAGAGCAGGTAATGTCAGTTCATTTGACATAGGTAGGGAGAGTTCAGTTCAAATAGGTTACTGACTTGTTCAAAGCCACCCAGGTCAGCCAGAGTGCAGCACACTGTCCCGTGGCCCTGGCTCTCGGGCCCTTTGCACTATCCTGTGCTTGTTCTAGTCATTAAAATAGTTATTAATGTCTGTATGACCTTCCTTTCCCTTTTCCCATGGTGGCTTCTCTTTCTATGTGCATCCCTTTACCTAATAACGACATGATGCATATTTAAATAAATATACCCTCCACTGCATTGTGTGCTTTTGTATGTGTGTGTGATCTATTATTATCTACCTAAATCTACGTCTTTATTGCATAATTCAGCATTTTAATATTCGCTTTGGAAAGTGTTTTGAGTCACTTCCCTGCAAAGGTGCTGTATTAAATTACATTCATTATTCTTCCTAAATGTAGACAAGTCATGGTTCAGGTGAACTAGAAAGTAACTCCCATTATCCTCAGCACATTCCATCACATTCGTTATTCTCTGTGACATTTATCAACACGGCATTGAGACCTTTTAAAGAAAGAAAGAAAAATCACTTTAAATTCTGAAGCACTGAACTAACACGGAGCCAAATTCTGCGGGTGAAAAAGTCACTTCCTTGCTACAAGTGACACACAGCCCCTTGGAGACGTAAAAGCAACATGCCAGGAATCAGGATAAGTAAAGCGCTGAGCCAATCCGCTGAGATTTTTGCTGCGTCCTGCTGACGCCTCTGCTCCTGCTGTTCTTAATAGGACATGACTCCCCCGTAACAAGGATACAGAGGCTTTGTTGACCTTCTCCTGGGTCTCCTTTGTTACCTCCACGTGTTAGTTTTCCAACCTTGTATAAAAGCCCTGTCTGCTAAGGCACATCCATGTCTGTCCATAGTATAGTGTCCATACTGCCTTTCAACTCTCACCTTGACTGGCATGTTCCAGTCGCACTTGCTTTAGTCATTTTGGGTGTTGGGGAGAGATCCAACACTGTCTTAGGTTGAGGGCCCCAGAAGCAAATCTGAAGATGAAGATTCATAGGAAAGAGATTTATGAAGGCTGTCCTTAGAGAAGAATCTGACAAGAGGATGAAGTCAAGCGGAGCAAGAAGGAGGTTTCAGATGCCATCTGTGGGAGGGAGCTTCATCCTTATTCTATAGGGGAGCTCTGGGATATAGATTCCATCTGAGAGCGCAGAAAGCTGGCCGTCTCTGCTTCCCACACCCTTTGATCATTGGTCAAGGGCCATTGTGTATAGGGAGGGGAGTTCTAAATTCCCAGAGGCAGTCTGCATGGGAGTGCCAAGCTGCTCCGGCTGCCCGCGGACTATCCTCCAGAAGGGGGATAAAGCCCACTGGAGTATGAGGTCGGGAACTGAGCACATTGGAATAAGAGTGAAGTACCAACAGTATCCACTAGGGGCAGTTCCGTGGACCCACTTTCCAAAGCCTACCATCTTCATTGTTAGGGATGCTATTTACAAAGTCCCCCAAACTGGGTGGCCCAAACAACAGGAGTTTATTGTCTCACAATTCTGGAGACCAGAAGTTCAAAATCAAGGTGTCAGCAGTGGAGGTTCCTTCTGCGGGCTGTGAGGGAAGGATCTGTTCCACAGTTTTCTCATTGACTTGTAGACGGCTATCTTCTCCCTGGACCTCCTCATCTCGTCTTCCCTCTATTCACGTCTCTGTCTCCAAATTTCCTCTTTCTATAAGGACGCCAGTGATATTGAGTTAAAGACCCAGCCTACTCCAATATGACCTCATCTTAACTAATTACATCTGCAATGACCCCATTTTCAAATAAAGTCACATTCTGAGGTACTAGGGATTAGGAATCGAATGTATGAATTTTGATAAAATACAATTCAACCTACAACGATATTCTTTCATTTCAAAAACTCTATTGCACCCCAGTTCAGTAAACCATGTGCATACCCACATCAACTTCTTATCTCCTGGCCCTACTCTCTGGCATCTTTTGTCCTTTACTTTGTACTTTATCTGTTTATTGTCTTTTTAAAAATCCTCAATCCTTGAATGAACACAACACAACATAAGATACTTGTAAAACAAAAAGGGTATGAGAAACTGCTTTGTAAATTATAAATCCTTAGGAGTTTAAATTGCCATTTATTAGCACTCCCTCAAGAAATATATACTGAGCTCTTAGTTAGTACACATTCCCTGGTGTTTCTGATTGTAGAAAAATTTCATAACTGCAGGATGAATTGAAGGAAAGAGACAGTAATTGGGAGGCCACTGTGGTGTTGAAAATTCAAGAGTTGGGAGTTTGGTCAAGAAACAGTTGCACAGATCTGGGGACTCATTCGATGTTGCCAGGCACGTCATCGGGAGAAAAGCAGCTCTTGACACTGTTTTTTCTCTATCCAATACTATGATGCATCTAAGTTTTGTTTTATTTCATTGTATTACTACAGTGCTACTGGTTCCCTATTAACTGCCAAATAAAACAAACTCTTCAGCAAGCAGCCTTCCCGGCCTTGCTCCTGCCTGTTCTCCGGCCTTATATTTCTCCCATTATTTAATATTCGCATCTTGCCAAACCACATGGGGCTGCGCTTCTCACCTTTGTT
Source organism: Furipterus horrens (assembly GCF_987537825.1). Lineage (NCBI taxonomy): Eukaryota > Metazoa > Chordata > Mammalia > Chiroptera > Furipteridae > Furipterus > Furipterus horrens. The sequence continues at coordinate 7,442,139 of NW_028327177.1, forward strand.
TCCTCCCATTGTACCTGATCTCTCTTCCTGCAAAGTCCTTCCCCAGTGGACACCTGGCACGCGCCCAAGCCGATGCTGGAAGGCGGAAGCCTGCTCGGCCTTCCTCCGGAGACTCCTTCTCTTCCGCTTTTATGCTACATTTGCACCTTGTAAATCTTCTGTCATCACTCTGCTCACAGTGGGCCACAATCGTTTCTTATCATGTGTCCCCCTCATTAAATCATGCACTGGAAGACAGTCATATGTTAGATGCATGTTGGTATCTGCAGTTCTTAGCTCAATGTCTTGTCCTTGAATGCAGTCAAGAAGTATTTGTTAGATGAATAAATGAATGTAGGTACAGATGAAATCAGAGGCTGGCTGATGCCTTTCACCCCATCTGAGGGAGCTTTCCAATGCTGGAAAGTTGGTGTAGGAATTCTTCAGAGGCTCTATTCCCGGTTTTCTTATTTAGATTCTAAGAAAAACATGTATTTCTCAGGTGCGCGCTCTTCTATGATGTATTTGACCCTTGATTTAATTACCAGATCCCTGCACACATTAGCTCAGCTTCGAGAATACTTATTCTGGAAGCTCACGGAGCTGCCTCATGCCTACTGTGTGTTCACACCAGCTCCGACAGAACAGGTTCCTGGCATAGGAAAGACTGGTTATTAATAAGACAAGTTCCCGCCTAGCTAATGAGCAGCTTCTCACGTGTGACAAGGAGAAAAATCCTGAGATGTTCTAAATTAAATTACAGAGGCCAGGGAATGAGAGAGAGGAAAGCCTGCTAGTCTACTAATGACTGCTGACCCGTTAACTGCAGAGTTCTCACGTCCCCGGTTTGCCTGCTGGAATCTCGGATTCATTTCCAGGTGGCTATTTCCACAGATTATTTCAGCCAGGCACCTCTCTAACTGCAGGAGCTTTTTTACCTGACAGCTTCCAGACCGCTCTCCCAGCCCATCTGCAGGATCAGACCCTTCTTTATTGGGACTATGCTATCCCAGAGCTGTACCCTCTCCCCTTAACTGTGCCCCACCCATTTGCCTATAGCACATATCAATTCTGTCAGACTCCCTCTTTCTTCTGCCTTTCCCCGTTTGATGTACCAAAGCTCTTGCAAAGCTTTGGAATGGCAGACAAGATATCTTTCCTGCCTAACCATGCCGAGTGCTGGTGCTTTAGATTCCAAACCCAAGACTAGTCTTTAGGCTGCCCTGTTGGGCTCGGTAAAACCTTATTGATGAAATGACGTTCAGATGTGGAAGTTAAAAAAGTGTAATTTGACACATGGCTGAAGCTGCTAGACATCGCTGATTGCCCCATACATTAGCTATTTTTTCCCACCTAATTAGGACATTCTTACTTAAATTAGGGTAGGCATTCATTGATTCACCCTCCATTTTTTCATTTTTTTAGAAGGACTGTAATGTTGTAATGCTGGATGTCTGGAATCAAGGAGGCAGACTGCAGCGAAATAATAATAATGATTTTAGAGCTGGAAATCAAATTCCAAACTGAGCAATGCTAATTAATGACTTTTGGACCTTGGGCAAGTTATTGAAAATCTCAGTTACCTCCTTTGTGAATTAGGGGGTAATAATAACTGACCTTTTAGTATTTGGTAATGATTAAAAATTATGCAACCCACATGACAGGACACAGCTCTGTGCTTCCCAGTGGGAGTACTATTGACATTTGGGGTGGGGAAAACTCCCTTTTGTGCAAGCCCGTTGTATATGCTCTAAGACAGTAAACATCTGTGGAAGCTGAACTCTAAATGCCAGGAGTCCCCCCACCCCCAGACATCGAGGCAGCTGAAAATGCCACCCACCCCCCAAAACACACACACAAAACCTCCCAATCTAATGAGAGAAAACTTACCAAGTGTTACTACATGCTAGAAAGTATTCCAAGAACTTTATGTGCTTCATCTCAATCCCCATAAAAACTTTATGATGCGCTGGAAGATTAAATACATGGCTAGGTTATATAACTGGGGAGTTTGTAAACTTGTGAGTTTGGCGTCTGAGCCGTCCTGATCAGAAGCCTAGTAAGTACTCAACAAGTATGCTCATCCTTTCTTCCTGCCAATTTGGTTTCACTTCCAGTGCCTTTTCCTAACTCCTCAGAGATCTGTGATTAGATTTTGTCCCCTCATGTGTCTTAGGAACTCCAGATGCACGTCCTTCATTGGTCCAAGCCCAATCTTAACAAGACCAAAGACATCTTTTTTTTTCTAGTGATATATATCTCTAGGTCAAACTTGTCTTGCTGTAACATGGCATAGCCCACTGAGGATTTTCACGAAGGATAAATTAATAAAGTATTAGGCCACCCATTTTTCCTCTCACTGGATTCTCCTTCCCATTCCTTTTTCCCAGGCCCCTTCTGGGTTGCGGGTAGCCCCTCCCACTTGGCTGACTTTTGTTATTGCTGCGTGTGACTTGGGACGTGAGAATTCTACACCCAATTCCAGTGTCACAGAGGAAGTATTCCCCACACAGCCAAGCAGTTCTCTAGCTGGGTGTCCTACAGTTCAATTCAATTCTGACACTATCTACCTGGAGATTGTGTCAAATTCCACAGGTCGGCGGTTCAGTCCTCTAAGATTGCACGCACCTCCTCACTTCAGACACCAATGCCAAGTCCAGGTTGTCACCTGTGATTTTGACCACCCGACTGCAGATGGGAGGTTCCAATGCTGCCCTCCTTGCTTGTAATTAATTTGCTAGAATGGTTGGCAGAACTTAGAGAAGCATTTTACTTATGATTTCACCAATTTATAATGAAAGGATATAATTCAGGAACAACCAGATGGGAAAGCTCCACAGGGCAAAGTATGGGGAAAAGGTCTGGACTCTCATGCCGTCTCTGATGCCACTTCCCCTAGATCTCTCTGTGTCCACCAACCTGGAAGCTCTCCAAACCCTGTCCCTTGTGTTTCTGTGGATACACGATTGACTAAATCTTTGGTCACTGGCCATTGATTCGATCTCCAGCCCCTCTCCCCTCCTGGCAACCCGCATCATCCTTAGGTTACCTAGGGACATTCCAAAGTCACCCCATTCACATAACAAAACATATCTTCATCACTCTCATCCCTTAAGCATTTCCAGGGGTGTTAGGAGCTCTGTGGCAGAAATAAGGAAGATCAAATATATGACCTTATTATAAATTATGAGAACTAAAGTCAGAGTGCATTACCTTGTACATATAGTCAGAGTCCCTGACCCAGCACCTTACTAGCCCACCTGATGCAATGCAGACATAGTTCAACCGACTTCCACACTGTGGGGCCAGCATGGTTTTGTCACTTGCTTCTTGCCAGTTGCAGGGAAAAGGGTCTGCAGTGGGGTTCTGGGTGGTGGGATTGAGGGATAGGCCGTCTCCCTGAGGTCAGCTGATGGTAGGAAGAACCCTGCACTTAACAAAAGTAAGACCTTCCTCTACCCTCAGCTCACTTCCGGAATTCAGACTCTTTCCTATAACAAGAAAATATTAAAATAAATGCTCCTTCAGCCATTCCATTTTAAGATTCTGGTCAATTCTAAAACAGAGGCCCCAAACCAATAAGAAGGCTTCAAAGAGAGGAGCAGGAAACAGAGGTAGACAACATCCAGGGAAGCTCAAGTCAAGGTAGCAGCATGCTTTGAGCCCCCGCCATGTGTTCAGTGGGGGCTGGGCGCACCCAGGCGAGTGACATCATCTGCCCAGAGGAGCTCATAGCCAACTCATCAATGACTGGTTGCAGAAGACTCGACCTAAGAAGACAGTGTTGGAATCAATGAGAGGCTGGCATGGGAATCAAAGTGACCTCGGAGTGCCCCAGCATTTTTTTTATACTGCGTTGTGGTGCTACCTCAGAGATGAGAGCATCGCATGGCTGATCCGAATGGGGTCTTGAAAGTCTACCTCCCAGCAGTTTCCTGTTCAGTGTTGTGACCTTGAACGTCTGTTTGCCCTTTTCCAAACTTGCTTCTATCCTCTGTAAAGTGAGAGTTGCCCCACTCCCAGGGCATGAGGAATACTAAACGATTAATACTCACACACACACACACACACACACGTGACTTTCACATAATACAGGTTGTATATAGTCACTACTATTTAGAAGACTCTCAGAAATCATCTCATCTAAACTCAGAATATAGGTGCAGGACCTGAGGTCTAGCGGAACAGTCACATGCCCAATGTCACACTTGCCCATGGTTGGTTCAGTTGAAATATAGTTTCCAAAACGTTTACACCCTAGTTGAAATCAAATCCTAGACCAACGAGGGACCTGGGGCTGTGCTACTTCTATTCACAGTTAACCTCTGAGGGTATTATCATCTCTGGCTGACAAGTAAGGAAACTGAGTCTTACAGAGGTCATCAGGGACCTGCCTTCCAGCGGTCACACAAATAAGAAATGACAGTCACAGAGCAGAACCCGCCCTGCCAACCTCCAGGTCTGTGCTCTGTTCAGCTATATCATGTGGACACAGATGATCCATTGTTGATAAAAGTTTGATTGTTTGATTTCCAGGATGGGCACATCCTCAATTTTGAAAGGATATATAGAGATTGATTTTATTTGTACAGGTTGGTTGTTCAAAAGCCTTCATGGAAGGGAGGCTCCAGCTTGTCCCTGGCCACGTTTTTGTTAATCGCTCTTGTCGCATTTTCAAAGTCATGAGGACTAACTTGTATCCCTGCAGCATTACAATGCTCAGGGAAAAAAAATCAGGAAAAAAGGTGGTTGTTTTTTTCTTATTTCCTTAGCTTACACAGAGATAGCTTTGTTCCAGATAAGCGTCTCAGAGATGTGAATGTCGCAGGGACTGCATTTATCTGTGAGAAGGCAGATACTTTTCTGGAGGGGAAAGCTGAGTCCTCAAAAATTCTCTAGGGACCAAAAAGTAGAAGAGGACCGTACAGCCAACCTCAATCCCCGTGGATAAAGAGAGAATTGAAGTTTTGACCATCTTGCCAAATGAAGTGGCCTGGGGAAGATTTTAAAATCCATGAAAGGAGACTTGTACCAGTCAGCCAAGGCTTCCTAGACTCAGATGTCAATGAATCCTTAAAAGTTAAAAATGAATGGGGTCTCAGGCTATCTCTTTCTAGAATAGACACCCAGTCACGACTTGTCTTTCCTGGCAATAATGATAGGACGACTCACGCTCAGTAAGACAGGCACTTCGGGTCATATGTCAGGAGTAAGCATGAATTCACTTTCCATCAGTCATCCGTGCATAATTAGCCCTAGTGCATGGCCCACGCACCATGCATAGCCACCCCCCGCCCTCAACTGGCCAACCTCGTAAACATTTGCCCCTTTGCACATATTTACAAAGTGATGCTTAATGGCTACAGAGCTGAGCAAAGTTGTGTGGCCATAGGCAAGGTGATTCTTCAAGGTGGCTTCATTGTGCTTGACTGTGATATCATGAGGTTGGTCCAGGTAACCTCAGACATCTTCCAGTTCTGACATTTAAGGATTTTAAAAATGGTCCCCAGAGGAGTCTAAAAGCCATGTTCATAGCCCATTAGGTACTGAGGCCTGGGTTCCAACCAGTAATTAATCAGTTCCTCACTTTCATAGTGTCAGGGCAAACACATTCTGGGCATCTCCTCTGTGAGCCTGTCAGGCATCAGGGACCACCCATGCTGCTCCGGGTGATCAGCGTGCTGCCCTGTCCTACAGCAATGACAATGGCTGCGGTCCAAAGAGACAGAGCTTGCCTTCTATCTGGAAGAAGTACAACTCAGCTTTTCCGTGGAGAAAAAAATAAAAAAGACCCAGGAAGAGACTGGAGCTCACATAGAACTAGGAATGAGACAAATCTCAGCTTCATCACTGAATGAATGTTAACATTTTTTCATTTTACAAAGCCTGTTCCCCTCTACTCTATGGGGGTAATGATACTCTTACTTAAAAAAAAAAAATAATAATGCTTCCAAGAGTGTTTGAGAGGAGTCAGTGAGGTAATCAATGAGAAAATTCCTGTTAGACTGTAAGAAATCCACTCACGTCTCTCTCTTCTTTAGCACAGAATATAATACTGACTCCATGCACTTAGAAACCCTTAGTTGGCATTCTTTCTTCATAATTCTGATACTTATCTTCAGCCCCAAACAGTGAAATTGCTGGTTCTCTGTTTAGAGATTTCAAAATCGTCCTACCACCATAGGCTTTCCTTTTACAACCTTTCAGTGTCTGAGAGAGGATTAGCTTCCATTTACGACTGCATGTTCGCCCTGCCCATTTGGCGGGCTGCAGCTGATAGAACAAATCCCCAGCCATTGATTTCCCGCCCAACGTTAAATTCTTTAGAGCCCTATCTTCCCCACCTTTCTGTGTTATCTTTAAAAAAAAAAAACACTAATACTTCCTTATGCTCACTTAATAGCTGTAAGGGAGGGGGACAGGAGACCTGATATTGATACAGTAGGTTCTCAAGAATTCCGGACCAGAATTCAAGAATTCAGAAGATGGAACTGGAAAACCAGGTTTAAGATTCAGCTACTAGCTACTAATAAGCTGTAAAAACTTGGCTAAGCCACTGAATGTCTCAGCACCTCAGTTTTTACATCCAGTTTCATAAGATTGCTGTGAGGATCAGAAAAAAAAGAGATGATGGATCTATAGTTATTTTCTGAATGCTAAAGGCCAGTATAAACATTAGCTATGTAGGTAATTAACATCGATTGCTAGGGAAGGGGCGTATAAAGAGACTAAATGGGAATGGAAAAAAAATACAATGAAGATTATATCCAAAAAAATAAACTGTTAACACTTACTAAGCTGTATTCAGAAAAAGTACCAAATGAATTTTCTTTATTTGTTCCACATGACTAACTTATAGGACAGTAAGAGAGTGTGACCATGTTTGACAATGTGCCATTGAAACAGAACACATGAAGTCTGAATGGCATGGTTACCTCCCCACACTCTGATGGTATAAAAGGCAGCAAGCTCTTGAGTTACTTTGCTTTTCCAACCTGGTAGGACATCTACTCTAGGCAGAAGATATTGATGCCTAAGCTTCC